>NC_091148.1:14450633-15050633 GCF_041381155.1 Argopecten irradians | reverse complement strand
CCTTCTCAGTTTTCTTGACAGCCTTGATGACTCCAACAGCCACAGTTTGACGCATGTCACGAACAGCAAAACGTCCAAGAGGAGCATAGTCGTTAAAGGCTTCAACGCACATGGGCTTAGAGGGTACAAGCTCTACAATGGAAGCGTCTTGGGACTTCAAACATTTGGGGTTGTCCTCAAGCTTCTTTCCAGTACGACGGTCGAGTTTCTCCAAAAGCTCCTTGAACTTGCAGGCAATGTGAGCAGTGTGGCAATCGAGAACAGGGGTGTATCCAGCGTGGATCTCTCCAGGGTGGTTCAGCACAATGACCTAGAATACAAATATATATCAAACATTAAAATTGATGGAAGTCAAATATTATTTGCGTTATAAATGGTCTTTTCGAAGAGAAATGTACAACAATGTAGAATTGTTGAGCAAAATTCTATTGAATTTGATTCAGCAGATATGGAAGAAGTCAATAATGTAAAAAAAAATTACGAACACACGACACGGACAAAAGGAGATTAGAACAGGTCACTTGAATTGAGACTGACTTCATATCAAGTGACCTAACAGGGTTCTCACCACGTCGGGGGAATAAAAAAAAATTCCAAAGTCACTTGCCCCTGGCAAGTAGAGCCCATTAATTCACTTGCCTGAAATTAAATTCTATTTGCCCACAAAAAATACCTTATATTCTATCGCAGTCATATACTGCAGTGTAACTAGAAAATAAAAACTTCTGAATTATTGTATCTAATAAACATTTCTAATTCTATTAGATATTTTCCTTTTAGTATAAGAATAATGACAACAAGTACTCCTTGTAATGGACACCATTACATAGTCCCCCAAACGCATCCCCAATTGCAACAAATCAAGAATGCAGTTGCACAGTGTATATGAACATCTTTTAATTTTGATGTACTTTTATATAGGAATTCAGGTTCTCCTAACATGTACATAACTCGGTGATCATGACCCAGGGCCTGCCATGCCTCGTACCTGCGTATAGTGAGCAACCCAACTTTTCACTCGATAATTTATGAAAAAAAGTGTGCACTATATGCTCAAAAATACCGTAATACAAGGCTATTTTCAGAGGAATTGATTTGGCAGTTATCATGACTGTACGACATCCCTTAAAATGTTAACTCTTAGGCTGCTGCAATGGCTTGTATATTAATGGCTCTCAGTGCTGCATTAATTTTGTAAAATCCAGGTAAATGATAACTTAATTATAAATGATTATATCTTGAAAACTATTTGCATTATGTGAATAAAAGTTATATGAAAATTGTTTGTTATTGCCTAGTTTAAATTGATGCTGTTTATTCCGCAAATATACTTCTCGTTAAACATACAGGTAATAATACAGGTGACTAAAGGTAAAAATATTAGGTTGTATTAAATAATAACAAGAAAACTCGATTAAAATTATGAAATAAAACCAATTTAATCGAGTAACCTTGGTATTAAGAAGCATATGACATCATCCGGTTATAAAGTCTTTGAAAAAATCCAGGTAAAAACTCCTAAAACTAATTAATATTCACACACAAAATCTTGATAATTGTTCATGAAGGAAAGAAGCTAGTTTCCTGTTTAATTTCTGGTCTATCATCACATAGTGTATGCTTTTTCATTATGCACCACATATTATCTCTATCTTAGACCAAGTTACCCTTAAAAGTATTGTTATAGCCCAGGTGAGTCCAGGTAAGTAATTTTCAGTCAGGTGAAAGTTAAGTAGACAATATAATTAGAAAATGATCCTGAACAATCTCTGAAAAATTGTTTTTCAAATGCAGTATGACCAACAGTGGTGTAAATAACTTAATCTGGCTAAAACCCATAGCCGTTATCAACGTAAAATACCTGCATCTTATAAAACGTAATACTGTCATTTTTTGTTCGTCCGTTTTCTTTCAACATGCCGGTCATTGAAGGTAAACTTCGTGTAGATAATATTAATATAATCAAGGACATAGTCATTCAGATCCCCCGCCAATGGAGATATCAAAGCTGAAGTAAGTTTGATTGTGGAGACTTATGTGTATGAAAAAAACCAGGAAAAAGGAAGTTGAGCTAAAGAAAGATGGTGTATAATTCAAGTAGAGTGGGGCTGCAATTGTTGAATCAGGTATACAGCCTTGACATTTATATTAGACTATATACACAAAGATGGGTGGAGTTTTGCAAAGTAACATTTACCATGATATTTTCAGCAACGTTTCCATGGTAACAGAAAAAGTGCAAAAAATGAAAACCTAAAAATAGCAAAAGGTACGACTAGACCTTAAAAAGAATGTGTCTATGAAATATCTCTGCTGGTTTTAGAGTTATGCTCCGGAAATGAACCTGCTACAAAAATATGATATTTTCAGTAATATTTCTTTGGTTACAGAAAAAAGCACGAAAAGTGAAAACCTAAAAATAGCAAAAGGCACTACTAGACCATAAGAACAATGTATCTATGAAGTTTCATGGAAATATCTCTGCTGGTTTTAGAGTTGTGCTCCAGAAAACGATTCTTACGCGAAAATCTGCCATTTTCAGCAATGTTTCCATGGTTACAGAAAAAAGTACAAAAAGTGAAAACCTTAAAATAGCAAAAGGCACTACTAGACCATAAGACTAATGTGCCTATGGAGTTCATTGCAAATATCTCAACCAGTTTTCTAGTTATGCTGCGGAAACGAACCTGGTACAAAATAATATTTTCAGCAATGTTTCCATGGTTACGGAAAAAGTGCAAAAAATGAAAACCTAAAAATAGCAAAAGGCACTACTAGACCATAAGACCAATGTGTCTATGAAGTTTCGTGGAAATAACTCTACTGGTTTTAGAGTTATGCTCCGGAAACGAACCTGGTACAAAATATGATATTTTCAGCAATGTTTCCATGGTTACGGAAACAAAAGATGTTTGTGGCCAATTTGGTTACAATCCATATAGAACTCTAGGACAAGTAGCGATTTATAGGATTTACCTCTATTACCCCTATTGGGCCCTGCCCCTCCTGCCCCCGGGGGGGTCAGAGCCAAAATTTATACAAGATCTGTTCCCATTCCCCCACCGCTGTTTGTGGCCAAATTTGGTTACAATCCATGCAGAACTCTAGGACAAGTAGCAATTTATAGGATTTACCTCCATTTCCCCTATTGGACCACGCCCCTCCTGCCTCCGTGGGGTCAGAGCCGAAATCTATACAGTTCTGTTTCCCTTCCCCCAAGGGTGTTTGTGGCCAAATTTGGTTACAATCCATGTAGAACTCTAGGACAAGTAACGATTTATAGGATTTACCTCTATTTCCCCTATTGGGCCACGCCCCTCCTGCCCCTGGGTGTCAGAGCCAAAATTTATACAAGTTCTGTTCCCCTTCCCAAAAAGATGTTTGTGGCCAAATTTGGTTACAATCCATATAGAACTCTAGGACAAGTAGCGATTTATAGGATTTACCTCTATTACCCCTATTGGGCCCTGCCCCTCCTGCCCCCGGGGGGTCAGAGCCAAAATTTATACAAGATCTGTTCCCATTCCCCCACGGCTGTTTGTGGCCAAATTTGGTTACAATCCATGCAGAACTCTAAGACAAGTAGCGAATTATATAGGATTTACCTCTATTTCCCCTATTGGGCCCTGCCCCTCCTGCCCCGGGGGGGTCAAAGCCAAAATTTATAAAAGTTCTGTTCCTCTTCCCCTAAGGAATGTCTGTGGCCAAATTTGGTTACAATCTATGTGGAACTCTACGACTAGTAGCGATTTAAATTAAATGTTGACGGACGGACAACGCACGCTGCGCCATGACATAAGCTCACCAGCCCTTTGGGCCAGGTGAGCTAAAAATGCAGACTATGAAAACCTAAAAATAGCACAAGGCACTACTAGACCATAAGACCAATGTGTGTATGAAGTTTCGTGGAAATATCTGTACTGGTTTTAGAGTTATGCTCCGGAAACCATTCGTACGGACAGACTGAACCCATTTGTATATCCCCCGCCAACTTCGTTGGGCGGGGGATAATAAATTGTGGACAACTTTATTTTCTATATTGTAATCATCCACAAAAGCGTTTAAAACCAACTAGCTTACATTTATTCATGTTATGCATTAATTTCAACTCGCCTGTGAACGGAGCATTGTCAAAGTCAATCTTGTTGTCTGTCAACACAGCAGCCGGCCCCGCATGGGGGGGGGGCTGCCTCATGTTCTGTGTTGGCATCAGGCACACGCTTATTTATAGGAGAAATTAAAATAACGTTGCCTTCTATTGGATCCCAATCTAAAGTATTTGACCCTTCAAATTTACTTTCAACTTCTGACACATCGCTAGCAAAGAACTGTTCTTTCATCACTTCGATCTAGTATACCATTCAAATTCCTCCACACCTGTGATTATTTTTAGTGTATAATCCCGAGAATATCGAATTTAATGACATTAGAACCAATCGGAAGCATTCTACTTTTGTTTTCAGTCAAATTTTAGCAACAGGAGAGAGATTTGACGATCGGACCGCCGGTTGAAAACTCAGAGTCAAAAAACGTCTTTTTACGCGTGTAGCACTGAGGGCCATTTAAACCAACGCGTATATAACCGCATGTAGCAGTCTAAGGGTGAACTTTCTATTTTGTTATTCCATCATTTTTTTTTTGTTTGTTCTAGATTCCTGAAACCAGATTCCAGCTCCATTATTAGTACCCATGTGCAACTTCCTGCAAGTTGTGCAGAGATCGTTTTTACAGAGAAAAACTCCTTTCTTATTGCTAGAAATAATGGTTAGACAACTAATAATGTAAATTTACTCTAAAAAGCATTTCTATACAACTTAAATGCACTTAATTATTATTGTTTTTATCAGCTTGAATGTCTGAAAAACGTCTCTGAACTGAAGTTACACCTAGCGACCCAGTTATGCTCATTTCAATTTTTTCATTTTTGTGAAAAAAAATTTGTTTCTTACAGTTAAAACTAAATTATTTGTTTTTAGTAATATTTAGGCAGATTTGTTTCCTCAGGTATTAAGTTACAAGTCTCATATAGCATGAGGCTTAGTGCACCAGAAAAATTATGTCCAAAAGTTCACTTTGCTGTCGCTTGCCCAAACTCAAAAACTGGTTGCCCAGGGCATCGGGCAAGTAGATTTTGACACCCCTGATGGTTGAAAATAAGTTAATAGTTGGTTGGGGGGCTGCATCCATGGTGGCCAATACTTATTTCTGACAAAAACAGCTGGTTGTAAACAATGAAATAGACAGCTGCTTTTTCTGGCAACAGGCTTTTAATGAGAACCCTGCCTAAAAATGATATAAATGTGCGCATCTTTATCTATACCATATAAAAAGCAGTGTGATTCCCTGGGACAGTTCTCCATTGGCATACAGAGTCCATAATGTACCCGGCCAGAAAACTTACTAAACTTGGAATAGTATATTTATTTATGTAGCAACTAACCTGGGCATTGAAATGAGCAACACCAGTTGGGGGATCATTTTTGCTGTCTCCAGCAACGTTTCCTCTCTTCAATTCCTTCACGGAGACGTTCTTGACGTTGAATCCAACGTTGTCTCCGGGCAGAGCCTCAGGCAGAGCTTCGTGGTGCATTTCAACAGATTTGACTTCAGTTGACAGTTGAGATGGGGCAAAGGTGACGACCATACCAGGTTTGATGACTCCAGTCTCAACCCTGCCGACAGGCACAGTTCCAATACCTATAGTATACCAATGCAGGCAAAAGTATGAATTAAAAAGTAATGCTCAATTTTACTCATTCTAAATGTTTATTGATGTAATAACTAGGGATGTGATTTTTTTTTTTTAAATACCAATTATCACAATAACCTTTACAATGAGAAACAAGATGTAATTGTGATCGGTGCCATCGCATAAAGTTCCCCAATCTCCACCGATCCTCATTTGACAAGCGTGATCTCCCCTGAATAATGAAGCGACATTGTTTTACCAGTAAATAAATTTTAAGATGCTCCACTGCCGACAGACCATAAATGATAATCATCATTTGAACAATTGGTGTTCAATGGTGTAAATATGACACAAAAAATAAAATAATTGTTTTGCTTTTTTATGCAGTACTTCATTCTAAATAGATTATTAGACATGGTGCCACAGAATTTTTTTCAGAATGTAATGGTGTAACCAAAGAAACAAGGACATAGTCATTCAGATCCCCCGCCAATAGATATCAAAGCTGATCATGAAGTAAGTTTGATTGTGGAGACTTATGTGTATGAAAAAAAAAAAAAAAACAGGACAAAGAAGGAAGTTGAGCTTAAGAAGATGGAGTATAATTCAAGTTGAGCTGGGCTGCAATTGTTGAATCAGGTGTACAGCCTTGACATTTATATTAGACTATATACACAAAGATGGGTGGAGTTTTGCAAAGTAACATTTATCATTAACCATGATATTTTCAGCAATGTTTTCATGGTAACGGAAAAAGTGCAAAAAATGAAAACCTAAAAAATAGCAAAAGGTACTACTAGACCATAAGAACAATGTGTCTATGAAGTTTCATGGAAATATCTCTGCTGGTTTTAGAGTTGTGCTCCGGAAACGATTCTTACACAAAAATCTGCCATTTTCAGCAATGTTTCCATCGTTACAGAAAAAAGTCCAAAAAGTGAAAACCTTAAAATAGCAAAAGGCACTACTAGACCATAAGACTAATGTGCCTATGGAGTTCATTGCATATATCTCAACCAGTTTTCTAGTTATGCTGCGGAAACGAACCGCGTACAAAATAATATTTTCAGCAATGTTTCCATGGTTACGGAAAAAGTGCAAAAAATGCAAACCTTAAAATAGCAAAAGCAAGGTTCATACAGAAATCAAGATATGATATTCAAGGCTTTTCAAGGCCTTTGATGATAAAATTCAAGGCCCTTATAGCCATATTATAAGCATAAGAATTTCATATTGACAAGAAAATAAAAATGTTTCTTTCATGCTTCTAACATTAATCCTTTATATTGATGATATCTGACGAATTTGCAGACAGTTTTAAGTGAACAAATAATTTGAGAAATTTCAATCTAACCATCACGTCATTGTCAAATAAAAACTAGACAGCCATGCTCTTAGTCTTCCGTTATAACTTCAATTTGCTTGAACAAGATTGACATTACAGATGCTACAATTCCTCTAACTTTCCCATACATCGCTATATCTAACTCATAACCATCCCTCTCTCACCCTATCTCAACATTTGTAAGAAGGTCCCGATCTTTTGGAAATTGTACGGTCTCAAAATACCGATATTCAACTATGATTTTACCATCTCAAATTGCCGGTCTTTAACTAAATTTGGCCACAAACACCCTTGGGGGAAGGGAAACAGAACTGTATAGATTTCGGCTCTGACCCCACGGAGGCAGGAGGGGCGTGGTCCAATAGGGGAAATAGAGGTAAATCCTATAAATTGCTACTTGTCCTAGAGTTCTGCATGGATTGTAACTAAATTTGGCCACAAACATCCTTGGGAGAAGGGGAACAGAACTGTATAAATTTTGGCTCTGACCTCCCGGGGGCAGGAGGGGCGGAGCCCAATAGGGAAAATAAGAGGTAAATATTAAAATTCCTTCAGAAAAGAAACAGTGAACCTGTATTCAGAACATGACTTGACATTACAAACCAGGTGAGCGATACAGGCCCTCTATACGACCATTTTTCAAGGCCTTTCAAGGCCATATATCAATTTCAAGGCCTTTCAAGGAAGACACTCAAAATTCAAGGCCTTTTCAAGCCTGTGCGAACCCTGAAAAGGCACTACTAGACCATAAGACCAATGTGTGTATGAAGTTTCGTGGAAATATCTCTACTGGTTTAAGAGTTGTGCTCCGGAAACCATTCGTACGGATGGACGACGGACCCAACCACCCCCCACCCCCCCCCCCGGACGACGGAACCCATTTGTATATCCCCCGCCAACTTCGTTGGACGGGGGATAAAAATACCATTTATCAGCAGTGGAGCAAATACCATTTGTCAACGGAGGAGCATCTTAAATATATTAGGCACTGCTATGTTTATAACACCTGGTTTGTAATGTCAAGTAATGTTCTGAATACAGGTTCATTGTTTTTGGTTTCTGGTCAGATTTGGTTTCAATCCATGCAGAATTCTAGGACGAGTAGCGATTTAAAGGATTTATCTCTATTTCCCCTATTGGGCCCCGCCCCTCCTGCCCCCGGGGGATCAGAGCCAAAATGTATACATGCTCCCTTCCCCATACCCAAAGAATGTTTCTTGTCGGATTTTGTTTCAATTCATGCAGAATTCTAGGAGGAGTAGCGATTTATAGGATTTACCTCTATATCACCTATTGGGCCCCACCTGAAATAATCCCTGTATACAAATATTTTATTTACCTCCAATCTTGTAGACATCCTGGAGTGGAAGTCGGAGAGGTTTGTCATGTGGACGAGAGGGAGGGAGAATGCTGTCGATAGCTTCCAAAAGGGTATTGCCTTTAGCATTTCCTTCCTTCCTCTCAACAGACCATCCCTTATACCAATTCATCTTTGTAGTTGTCTCAAGCATGTTGTCACCGTGCCATCCAGAAATGGGAATAAAAGCTACAGTCTTGGGGTTGTAACCAACCTTCTTGATGTAAGCACTTACTTCTTTCTGGATTTCATTGAAACGACCCTGAAAAAACAATACCAATGATGTAGGTAAACCAAAGTAAAATGCTAACAAGCAAATTTGTGGAATTTCAATCCCCTGCTTTCAGGACACATTGTAGATTAACATTATTAGGTTAGGGGTAACCTTGGTTTTAACATGAAAAACTAAGCTGAAGTCTTATTCGGAAGTAAGATGTGTGAAATAATGTCAGCTGAAAGTGACAATTAAACTTGGCCAAGCCCTTAAGGCATTTGATCTTGTTACAAAGATTGAACGAAATTGGTTAATATTTATTACAGTTATTGCAGAAAATGACCTTTATTAAATGAAAGGGCCATAACTCTGCTAACCTCTTAAGGCATTCAACTTTGTGAGTTATTACACAGAAACTGCAGAAAAATAATATTTGTAAATTAAAGGGCCATAACTCTGATAAATAACTTCCGCTGAAAGAGTTGATCGAACCTTGCCAGGCACTTAAGGCATTCCCCCTTGTTACCAAGTTTGAAGAAAATCTGTTAATATTTAATACAGTTATTGTGCGGAAGTAGCAGAAACTTGACTTTTTTTAAAATTTAAATTTAAGCAAAGGGCCATAACTCCGCTTAATAAGGTCCATCGACAGTCGTGATCCAACTTGACAAAGCCCTTAAGGCATTTAACCTGGTCACCAAGTTTGAAGAAAATCAAGTTTACATTTGTTAGTTGCTGTACGCAAAATAATGAAGTGTTACAGACGGACAAACCCAAATTCCCCGTTTCGGAAAAAACAGGGATAATAAGCCTCCTTCTTTTCGAGGCCTCATTTCTTCTTGTTCCCAGCCCTACCATTTGTATTATTTTCTGTCTAAAAGTCTTTTGAGATACAACATTGCAGCTATCTATAAGGATGCTACCTGTCAAATTTTGTTAAATTCTAACCAGAGATTATGGAGAAGAAGTTGAATGGTTTTGGAGTTACAACCTGGAATAGAAACTATGACAGACCCAAATTTAACAAGTACTCATTGTAATGGACACATTACACCATTACATAGTCCCCCAAATGCACCCCCAATTGCAACAAATCAAGAATGCAGTTGCACAGTGTATATGAACATCTTAAAGAGAATTTTGATGTACTTTTATATAGGAATTCAGGTTCTCCTAAAATGTACATAACTCGGTGATCATGACCTTGTCATGCCTTGCACCTGCGTTTAGTGCGCACCCCAACTTTTCACTGTGCACTATATGCTCAAAAATACCGTAATACAAGGCTATTTTGAGAGGAATTGATTTGGCAGTTATGACTGTATGGCATCCCTTAAAATTTGAGGTTAAAACCCCTTTATTCTAATTTTTATTGAAATCGGACCAAAATATAAAAAGTTAGCCCAGCGACCATCTTGGAATATCAAAAATATTTACGACAAGGAGCCGCAAAGCTTGGCATTATCCCCCGCGCCCAGTTGTGTATGAAAGCTCAAACATAAAATAAATGAAGCTCATTGTAACTAAGAGTTTAAAATGAAAGATTCCCATTAGCAAAAGGCACAACTAGAGCACTAGCCTAACATGTACAGAAAGTTTCGTGTAGCCAAGTTGAATGCCTGAAATAGAAAGGAAACTTTAATATGGTATTTTTGAATAAGTTTCCATAGTAACAGAAAAAGTATCGAAAATGAAAGGTTCCCATTAGCAAAAGGCACAACTAGAGCACTAGCCTAACATGTACAGAAAGTTTCGTGTAGCAAGTTGAATGGTTTTCGATTATAGCCCGGAATAGAAAGGAAACTTTAAATAATGGTATTTTTTAATAAATTTCCATGGTAACAGAAAAAGTATTGAAAATGGAAGGTTCCCATTAGAAAAAGGCACAACTAGAGCACTAGCCTAACATGTACAGAAAGTTTCGTGTAGCCAAGTTGAACGGTTTTCGAGTTATAGCCCGGAATAGAAAGGAAACTTTAATAATATGGTATTTTTGAATAAGTTTCCATGGTAACAGAAAAAGTATCGAAAATGAAAGGTTCCCATTAGCAAAAGGCACAACTAGAGCACTAGCCTAACATGTACAGAAAGTCTCGTGTAGCCAAGTTGAACGGTTTAGGAGTTATAGCCCGGAAACGATACTCGGACGGACGGACGGACGGACAGAGCCCAAATCAATATCCCCCGCAAACGCGTTTCGCGGGGGATAAAAATGTTTTTATGTTGATTGCCATCCCTTAAAACCCCTAAAGACAAATTTTCATCGAGGTCGGAGATCGAAACCTGATGAACAGGAAGTGAGGCAGCGGCCATCTTGGAATAGCAAAATCTGTACAAAAATGTTTGCATGTTGTTCGTCATCCTTTAAAACCCCTACATACTAATTTTCTTTGAGATCGGAGACTGAAACCTGAAAACAGGAAGTGGGCCAGCAGCCATCTTGGAATACCAACAAGAGGCCCAGAGGGCCTGTATCGCTCACCTGGTTTGTAATGCCAAGTAATGTTCTGAATACAGGTTCTTTGTTTCTTTTCTGAAGGAATATTAATATTAACCTCTAAATCCCCTCTTGGACCCCACCCCTCCCGCCCCAAGGGGGTCAGAGCGAAAATTTATACAAGTTCTGTTCCCCTTCTTCCAAGGATGTTATGGCCAAATTTGGTCACAATCCAAAACAAAACTCTAGGACAAGAAGTGATTTATAGGATTTACCTCTATTTCCCCTATTGGGCCCCACCCGTCCTGCCCTCCGGGGGCCAGAGTCAAAATTTATACGAGTTCTGTTCCCCTTCCCCCAAGGATGTTTGTTGCCAAATTTGGTTACAAACCATGCAGAACTCTAGGACTAGTAGCGATTTAAAGGATTTACCTCTATTTCCCCTATTGGGCCCCGCCCCTCCTGCCCCCGGGGGACCAGAGCCAAAATTTATACAAGTTCTGTTCCCCTTCCCCCAAGGATGTTTGTGGCCAAATTTGGTTACAATCCATGTAGAACTCTATGACTAGTAGCGATTTAAAGGATTTACCTCTATTTCCCCTATTGGGCCCCGCCCCTCCTGCCCCCGACGGACCAGAGCCAAAATTTAGACAAGTTCTGTTCCCCTTCCCCCAAGGATGTTTGTGGCCAAATTTGGTTACATTCCATTCAGAACTCTATCACTAGTAGCGATTATAAGGAAATGTTGACGGACAGACGGACGCCGCGCCATGACATAAAAAAAGGAAATGGGCACTGGCGGCCATCTTGGACTTCCGGTTTTAAAAAACAAACCTTTATGCACAATCCCACACCCTAATGAGTATGTGTATGAAGTTTCGTGATAATCGGCCCAGTAGTTTCTGAGAAAAGCTGCGGAAACCCGCGCGGCAGAAGTGGAAGAAATAAGAATAAGAATAATAATAATAAGAAACGGAGCAAAAACAATATGTCCCCCCACTTCGTTTGGGGGACATAATATATCCTACAAATATGTTTTCACAAGGGATAATTATGTTGTGAAAACATGCTTTACCTCGCTATATGGTGGCTCGGTGTTGTCCATCTTGTTGATGGCAACTATCATCTGCTTTACACCAAGCGTGTAGGCGAGCAGGGCGTGTTCACGGGTCTGACCGTTCTTGGAAATACCAGCTTCAAATTCTCCAACACCGGCAGCAATGATGAGTACGGCACAATCGGCTTGGGAGGTTCCTAAGCAAAAAATGTATAGCATTGATAAATTCATCTGACCGTATAGCATTGATAAATTCATCTGACCATCCTTTGACCATCCTGAAAATATGTTTGGAATAGTGATTTCTTTAGGTACATTTTGGGCCAAAAAAACCCCCCTTGCTGTTGAGAAATTTTGCTGTATTTTCATAATTGAATGCAAAATCTTTTCCCAAATAAAGAAAATCTATATTAGATATACACCTTTCAAGAGCCCCATAATTACATACTATGAAAATTACTGAATTTTTTACATTTACCACAAATTATATAAGAAATACTCGGCAACAGTTCTTCAGTGACATTTATAAAACGGAATATTTAGTACACAATACAATCACTGTTGATTTTATCTTTTTCTCAACAACACTTGTTTCTATATACATAACGCTAGCGCTTTCTCGGCTCATGCCGGTCTTCAGGGGTTTGAATTCTTTTATTAGTAAAACATGACGTCATAGTAAGATTACGTCATAACATGGTACATAAAGATAACTAACACCTCTTAGTATAATGGGACAGCCACAATCAGTGACTTTGGCCGGGTCAATCTAGTTTACCTGTATTTTTTTAGGGGAGAGAGGCTGTAGAGAAAGTCTGTAGAGTGTGTGTGTATACACAAACATACGTATACCCCAGCTGCAGGCCGTGTGCAAAAAGTCAAAACATACGTGGGATTTATAAGATGCCTAAACTGACCTATATTTAGGACTTTTAATAAGTGGTTAGCAATTTTATTACTGCAGAATTAACAAGCTACAAGGTTAGTGACATATTCAACCGTATTGATAAATATTATTAGCCATCAGCTTGGATCTGGTACCATACTGTACAGGTAGTGAGTTTACTCGCAATGTGATTGTTGCAAGCTAACATACGTATCCGCTAGCCAATTGTTGTTGATTGTTAATGATCTCAAACACACAAATTACTTATTGTGACAATTTTAAACAAATAGATTCAAATCTTTTTAAATGTTCCTGATTACTATTCATGTGTAATATCTCAAAACATTGACATGTGCACGGAGTACGGCGGACCGGACCGTCGATGTTTTAGACATCCGCAAGATATTTTAGTTTCAGGTTAAGGTGGCCAATTAAAGAAAACACATGATGCGGTTTTAATGTGTTATTTTTTCTTAATATATCACTTCTTTGTGCAAGTTGTCAAGCATTTTAGGGGAATATTTTGCATTGAAATTATCACATTCATACATCGTTTCCCCCCACAATTTTTGATGCGCAAAATATACTGATAGTAGATTTTTTTCCCAGCATTTTCAGCCCTAAAAAGTACCTGCGCAAATTACACTGGTGTGAAAATTATACCAGTTTTTACGATATGATTTTACCATCTCAAATTGCCGATCTTTAACTATGAATTGCCTTGAACAATATCTAAAGAAAACCATTAAACTAAACCAATTCACTGTCAGAATTTAATATGATATCAAAATGCAGTCATCATTATTTTCCTCACCTTCTCACGATAGACAGGCTCACCGCCATGTTTTTGTAGCCGGCTAGTGATGCTGACTGATCCAGCTCAGTGATCTGTCTATATCTTATTATAACTTCACCCCTCATAAATGACTAACCCACAGAAGACCCTGATTCTTCTTTTATTAGATAGTGATAAAACCAGATGTGTTCCGAGTGTCATATTACCGATAACAGGTGGTACATTCTAGAGACTCCACAAACGTCATTTTCATTTTGTTGTCAATATGCCGTGATAAGGGTTAAGAAATTTTTTAACGATTTTTCTGCAATTAACCACCAAAATTAGAAGATGTCTTTGATAGATTAAGTAAATTCAAGGCCTATAATTATGTTTTCCAAGGCCTTTCAAGCCCATATATCAATTTCAAGGCCTTTCAAGGCAGACACTCAAAATTCAAGGCCTTTTCAAACCTGTGCGAACCCTGTACAATCCGATTAAAATACAGATCCTTATAACCATTCCGTTAAATATAGGATCTGACAAAATCCCATAGGAGGTCACGTCCAGATGACCTTTATACCACGCGGAATTCATACCAAATCCATTTTCTACACTTTGCTACATCAATTGACAATGATATTTCGTCCTAGTATATATATACAATTAGTTTTGTTGTGCTCCAAAATAACCAAAATAATTCTTACAGTTTTTCAAAATATTTCGTTCCCTTAAATTCACTGTCAAAATTTTGAAGTAGCAATTTGATTGGCTATTTTCAAAGGTCACCTGGACATGACCCCTAATGGGATTTTCTCAGATCCTCTTATCAAATGTAGTGATAGTAAGGATCTGTATTTTAATCAGATTGCAAAACATAGTATTCAACATTACCAGTGATCATGTTTTTGATGAAATCTCTGTGACCCGGGGCATCAATGATGGTTACGACGTATTTACTCGACTCAAACTTCCATAAAGCAATATCAATGGTGATACCACGTTCACGTTCAGCCTTCAGTTTGTCCAACACCCAGGCATACTTGAAGGAACCCTTTCCCATCTGAAAATGGTAAAATTTAGCTTGCAAACATATCACCTACCTACCAAGCCAGATTACTCTACCATATGCAAATACACTTCTGAACAATATAAGATTGAATTTTAATAGTAAAAAAAGTTCTGGTCCCAATTTCTTGTCACCAAAGTGTAGTTTTATCTCTTATGTAACTTGGTAAAATTGGCAAAGTTCACCTTGCCCCCCCCCCTTTAATACTCACGAGTCAAAGAGCTTTTAATATCTTATTCACTACCTAAAGTTACCAATATTCAGAGATTGTAACACTTTCAAGAGGTTTTAATTTTATATTTACATGAAATTGGGAAAGCTAAGCTAAATTTCTGCAGGGAAAGATTTGGCCCCAAATAAATCAGTTACGCCAAATAGAGCACACATAACTATGAACTTACCTCCTGAGCTTCCTTCTCGAACTTATCAATGGTTCTCTTGTCGATACCACCACATTTGTAGATCAAGTGACCAGTACTTGTCGACTTGCCAGAGTCGACATGGCCAATGACCACGATGTTAATATGTATTTTTTCTTTATTATCTCCTTTACCCATGGTTGTTTCTCTGTTGTTTCAACAAGGTAAGGGAATCTGCAAAGTAAAACATTCTATTTATACAAGTGGTTTCTTATTCCATATATTAGTCCTCCTGAGGGAGAACATATCTATTAACTTCAAACAGTAAAAATCTTTTTCACAAATTTTCAACCAGCTAATTTAATGCTTGATCAAATTAATGATCCACCAAGTGTGGCATCTGCCTCCCTCAGTTGGTATGAAAGCCCAAATACATGTATATTTCAACAAGCTCAAAGTAAGACTCCAGAACTTTGAATACCAATTTTGACCAAAAAACACCAAGAATTCCATTTAAGTGAATGTGAATTTTCGTTGCAATTGAATAAGAATTAAAAATACTAAAGTTATTGAGCAGAAACCAGCAAATATTTAGCAACTGGAACTTTTTACGAATACTTGCATGTAATGCTGCTAATGCGGTCACCTATCAAATCTAAAAACCTTTTGAAAAAAAAACATTGCTCGCTGCAATTTAGTTATGTTCGTATATTTAATGATCTGGATTATTTTAGTTTTTTTTCATTAGCCTGGTAGTGTCCAATATATAAAAGGATCATATTGTGGATTGATAATTGGAACGACATCGACATGAGAATTGTTCACATCAAGATTATTTTTGGTGTCGGGAATTTTTGTACCGAAACATTTTCGTACCGGAGACATTTTCGTACCGGGGAATTTTCGTCCGGGTATTTTCGTACCGAAAATTTTTATTTCGTTTTTAGTGTTCCATTTAATTTTATTGATGATTAGTCTTGTCAACAACATTATTTTGATTATTTCAGGCGATTACAGACCTGTACACATTATTCAGTTTACGAAACTACGTAGTCTCTACGTACATGTGTTGTTAACTTGCTGGCACGTGTCAGCGTCGTTGTAGTAATTACGTTGTCATCTAGAGCCCTTGGGGTTTAATTGGGTGCTTGTTTAATGAATTACAAGTACATATATAGAACAAAATGAAACTGATGAAAATGTTATCATGATTAGCTAAAGATGGACATGGGTCAATATCTCAATAGCAGACAATTTTCGTCCTTGATGTTTATCTCTTAATCAAATATAATGCACGAAACAGAGACATAAATTTCGGCAAGTAATAAGTCTATTTAGGACAGCATAAAGAATAGCTTCTAGGTTTAAATTAAGCAAAATAATAATAAAAGTTAGATCTATTAAACGATTTTGAAGAAAACATGTCACTGTCAAATGTCCTTCCAAAACGTACACGTATGTATCAATTTCTCACATTGAATAATATAATGGTTATTGAGTTATTTCTTCAAATACTTGAACCAATATAGCACACATTAATCAGAAAAATGTTTAAAGAAGTCTATCTAATCTTTACAATGAATACTATTCTTTCTATGCATGTCATTATCGTTACAGTACAGCACTAGAAATTGTTGAAAATGTTTGCCTGTCCTTAGTTATGGCAACATAAACCTCAATCATCGTCATTTTTAATTAAAGGAGGATGTTAAATAAACCAAGGACTTGTAAATCCTTGAATAACCGAAAACCCTATACATAATGAAGATGTATGTATCACAAAATTACTTTCTTAGTAGTAACCGGTTGCTTGTGCCAAAGCCTTTCTACTTTTTGTAAAACAGGTCTGTAACCCCTAGAAAGTAACTTTCGAACAGAAGTTCAATAGAGAGACAATGAAGATTGAGAATAAACGGATTGCGTCAATTTACACATTAGAAAAAATATAATTTACTGGCGCATATTTCAACTTGCGAGGTACTGTGAAAAAACAGGATGACCCTAGCAATATATAAATTCAACATACATATATGTGTAACGATTGTAGAACACAGTTTGATACTGACGTGCTCCCGTGCACGTGGCTGTTCCTTTGATCAATCAGTCAGTCAGGTATAATTGACAGGCACGTGAAGTGTATGACTCCTCCCCCATTGAATATCATTGGCTGGCGAGCTCTCACCACACGTGTCAGTCAATATAATATTACAGGTGATTGACAAGGCGGTTTCCTCAACCGACCGGTGACTCAGCTACCTTTTCTTTAAGACATGTTTCTAAAATAAATGGCATTTTGTATGATTTTTAAATCATGGTTCACCAGAAAATCTACTTGGTTCAGCAGATAATCTACGACTTGAATTTGTGTCAAACTAAGTACTGTTAGATACGTCATGTAATATATGTTACTACCAAGCACTGACTGCCGCGATGTCTGAAAAGCTAAATACTGTACGCAAAAGAAATCGTCCATTGTAATTCATAGAGTAACTCAATACATCCACAGCATTAATAACACAACATTATATCATGTAAGTATATCAATAGTTTTGCGGTACGAAATTTCCCCGGTACGAAAATTCTCCGGCGGTACGAAAATTCTCCGGTACGAAAATTCCCGTATTCTTATTTTTGCTTGGTTTCATTTGTTATAGTGGTATGTCCGTAAGGATTGGCCAGACGTTTATATGTCTAGTAGTACTTCAAGAATAGTATCATGTGATCTATCGCATAACTTTTATATATATTGACAGTGATATTGTAATCTGTTAGGGCCTTCGCTATGATCACACTTGCTACCCAAAACCCACGTGGTTGACCAATATAAGGCCGCCATATTGGATTTGTAATTCAGACATTTTTTGTTGTTGTTGTGCAATCCTATTAAACGAGAATAATGAATTAATTATCGTATGTAAATGTCCAACGGCACGTACATATAAAACTAGGAATAACAAATCTAATACAAGAAATATTCAAATTAGTAAAATGTTCACATACTAGTATACCAGTTGAAATTGTATTCATATTGATAGACTGCAGTAAAGATTGACTATAAAATATATTCGCGTAAACATAGAAAATGATTCCTGGTCACACACTTCCAAAACTACTGCAAAAGACGGAGATACAAGAAACTCGAGAAATAATGAAATGTTCGGAAATATTTGTCAAATATGGCTGCCGATGCAATTTTCTAGTTTCTGTTCCAATAAATCATTTTATGACATATGTCGAAATTCATACAATAAACTGAACTATACATCAATAAAAAATTAATATGATTGAAAAATCTATTCTACTAGCGTTACCAAATACCATTACTACAATATCGGTCAGTAAGACTGCGCCATTACGCCGGTATGTCGACGTGGATGGTTTTATCATTTTACTAAAAAGTTCGAAAAATCATGTAAGTACACATCAATCGGTAAATATATCAGTATAAATTGATCAATGTGCGTCTTTTCCTTAAATATATTATATAAAAAGTCATAGATGATAAACACATCAGAAGATTGAAACAGATTTAAGCTCGACACATTTACAACCACATATACTCACAGTCACGCCACAGCAGAAAAGGAAGGCCCGTCGGTATCACGTGGGCAATAATAGAGTTCGGGAGATGCGCACACAGTGATGTTGACGTCACTGCCTTATTTGTGAGCTTATCTAGGTCTGTAAAATGTTTGTTTCGAACAGTGAAATTAATGACAACAGAAAGCTTAAGAATGACACGTTAAGTAACTTTCAGAACGTGGGTCTTATTTCTTGCCTTTCTCTTTGTAAAGATTTCCTAAATAAGCTCACTTGCATCAAAATGATGGTATAGTTTGTGAAAGAATTGAGAGTCATATGAATTAACACCTCGTTAAAAAATTCGCGTGTTAAAATAGTTGCAATGCAAGCGATTACATCATCTTTGCGAATTTTGGCAAGGCCATTTTTGAAGGTAAATTATTCTATTTTTGTTTCTCTTTCTTTTAATACTAAAATATGTAAATCCGGGACAGGGCTAATATAGGCATTGCCTGTTGCCAATTTCCCAATTGTAATCAGACATTAAAATATTCTGAAATGAAAAAAATAAGGTCGCAACAGCCGCCATCTTGAAAACACATTTCGAACTTCCCGAGTTCCTCTCAAGTTCTACCTGTACGATTTAGGCTTTAGCTGAAACTTGCAGGAAATGATCCTGACATGGTCCCAACAAAGTGCTGTTATTTTTCGGGTCGATCCGAAATCCAAGATGGCCGTCACAGCCGCCATCTTGAAAACGCATTTTGAACTTCTCAAGTTCTACAATTGCGTTTCAGCTGAAACTCGCATGAATTGAAATGATCCTGATATGGTCCCGACCAAGTGTTGTTATTTTTCGGGTCGATCCGAAATCCAAAATGGCCGCCATCTTAAAACCTTATTTCGAACTTCTTTTCAAAATTTCTACCAATTTGATTTAGCTGAAACTTGCTTTGTCCCGACCAAGTGTTGTTATTTTTCTGGTTTATCATCACATTTTGAACTTCTTACCTCTGTATTTTGGCTGAAACTTGCCTAAAATGATCCTGATATTATCTTGACCAAGTGTTGTTACATCTGTGGTCAATCCCAAATAAAAGATGGCTACCAAAAAAAGTACCATGACACCATATCTAATTAGATTCATATAAGACTATTGTCAAGATGACTGTTAAGGCCCTTGGGCGCTCCTGTTCATTAATGTTTAAAACTTTTGTTAGCAAATATTTTCATATTCATCATACAGCTACTGCATATTTTTTATAAGCTAAACTTTGAATTTTTGAGCTTAAAATGTCTTGTTTGAATAAATGTAAAACTAAAAATAAATAGTTTTACAGCTTTTTTTATCAAAATTAATTTTAATTTTGGACCAAAATCAGCGGAGTCAAATTCCCCTATATTTTGCCAAACTTTTCCCCTCTTTTGAAATCTATGAATTTTTCTTTGGTTTAGGTGCTTTACTTTCCAAATACTACACTTCCAGTGGAGCAGCAAGCTTTTCAGACGGCTCAGGTACGAACCAGATATGTCGACTGGATGATGCGCAGAGATGCTAAAAAGCGAGAACTGATAAAGGAATATGGTGCAGAAAGATTGCGATATAATGCCATTAAACGCAATACAATCCTACCATCAAAAATACGAGTAAGTTAATTCGTCTTTGCATAAATATCATGTCTTCCTTGCATGTTGTTATCTATTGTACATGTATGTGACATCATTGTTTTATGAAACAGTGAAATTCTCTCCAACACGTGCATTACATTACATAGGTCACAATCAATACCTAGCAGCAAGGGTAGAGAACTCTTTGATATTGAAACTGAAAACCAGAGGGTTTTTCTTTTTGATTTCTTTTGTAAATTAATTTATTGATGGCTTACAGACTGTAGTAAATTTGTGAAATGTTAGCCAAAATTTGTGCTTTGTGCTCTTCAATTCGTTTAGACGCTTAGTATTTGAAATGATATGAGCAACAACAACACACAAGCGATTGATTGTGACAAGTTTTCTATGACATTTCTTGCATGTTTTACTGACCGGCTAATTATACACTTTTGTTTATCATAGTATCGGGCAATTCCGATGAAGCTCACATACATATTTCTTAATCGATTAATTGGTCAAACACCCCAAACAAATGATGCTCGATTAACTGGATTAATCAGAACACCACTAATCCATCCGACTTTGGCTCAGGTATGGGTACAGCATACATGTTATACCTGCTTAATCATATTGATTTACGATTTGGAATTTCAACGGTATCAATCAAAATACTTAACAATGTCGAGAAAGTACGGTAATGGCTCTTTTTTGCCCCTAAATCTACCAATTTCAAAATTTCAAATTTGAAATGAGGCCTCAAAAAGAAGGACAGCTTATTATTCCCGTTTTTTCTGAAACGGGGGTATACATTTGGGTTTGTCCTATAGTCCGTCTGTCTGTAACACTTCGTTTCCGTGCAATAACTGTTACAAATGTAAACTGATTTTCTTCAAACTTGGTGACAAGATTAAATGCTTTAAAGGCTCGACCAAGTTCGATCGCGACTGTTGATGGACCTTATAGTGGAGTTTTGGCCTTTTGAATTACTGAAAACATCATTTTCTGCCATTTCCGTGCAATAAGTGTAACAAATGTAAACGGATTTGCTTCAAACTTAGTAACAAGGTTAAATGCCTTAAAGTGAATAGTCGGGCAAAGGAAACCAGTCTAAATGCGTTCTTTGGCCTTCCAAAAGTCATTGTATACCATAATGATGGTCAAGTTCTGCTTACGGTGTCCAGTTTTGACCATTGAAATGTTGGGGAAGCCCCGTGTAAATTTAGCACAGTTCTAAATATAAATTCGCCAAACTCTTTGAAAACGAGGCTGCGTGGAAATGTCAACATGGACATGTGTTTCTCAGTCGTGTCGGTTTCGTTTCGTGTGATAAACCACTAATGCGGTATGCAAATTGTTGTTTTGAGATGATACATTTGATGCAAATGAAGTATTCTTACATTAATGACAATGCTTTGTAATCATTTTTCGATAAAAGCATCTTGTACATGGAAATCGACACAAATATTCGGCCGATGCAGAGGTGGGGCCCCGGCAAGGGGCAATTATTGCAGCATCGCATTCGTCGTATTTTACATGAACCGAATCATGAAGGTTAAATACAAATAATCGTAACATAATTTCCCATTTAAAACCACACGAAAACGTTCCATAGAACGTCCATGCATGTAGCTGTCAAAGATGTGAAAATAAATTAGCTCATACATAGATATTTTACAAGTACAATATATGTGTTCAATTATTCGTGTAGTTTTTTGCAGAGATTTAATTAAATTATCTATGTCTCTGTTTTTTTTTTTTTTTTTTTGTAAACAATATTTGAGTTCTGGAGAGAGATGACATGAATGTCCAGCTGGAAGGAAAGAAACTTTTATGATGTATATGTATCGTACAATGTATATATGTAAACGTACATTCCATGTAGCTGCTATAGAATTACAACTAGGAAATTCTCTCAAACATTGATAATATTTAATTCTTCACATTCATGTAGGCCTATGCTGTGAGAATTAACACATCATATATATTTCCAGAAAACATTTAGGCCTGCATGTATGTTACTTTCCTTTTCTGTTGTTTCCTGTTCTTTTTTGTGCTCTGGAGAAGAAGATGATTGAGTTGAAGAAAAGTAATTAATTAAGAGAAATGTGTACCACAGTACTTTGTCTGTAGCCGAGGGGTTCTATACTGTTTTAATAGTCCAGTAATTAATAATTAAATTGAAAATTTCAAAATTAAGATGAAATTGTAAATTCCATTTTTGAATGAAGTGGTTCCCCTCCTTTGAGAGTACACAGTGTGTATACCCTTTTTGGTTTTTAGGAATAATACCTGAATAGGAACCTGAAATAACATGACAATCAATCAGGTATGTGTGTGTTGGGGGTGGGGGGTGGGGCTAAAAGACAGAAGAATCATGAGGATGGGAAGTTGTAACTTGAGTGGGGGGGTTGAAATATAGAAGAAATAGCTACAGATAACTGGAAGTGGAAGGGTGCTTTATCATTTATCTGGTCATTGCATATTTGGGGTTTACATGGCTTTTTTTTGGTTATTTAGTCTCATTGATTTTGGAGCAACTTTGAATCCATATGGTACTGTATATCTTTCTTTTTTCCATGTGTAGCTATTTCTTCTGTATTTCACCCTCCGCCCAAGTCACAACTTCCCAATAGGTACCACTTTTTTGTTTAGAACTCAAATCAAAGACAGATGTACATAGTACTACATACTACATTTTAGTCTATGTGTTTGTAATCACTGTTACTACAGTATTAATACATAAATGGTCTATGTACAAGTTACACATAGACAATAAATGTGAAATTTGGTTCAGACAAAAAGATTTTTAACATTTCAGATAACTTGCTAGTTTTATGGTTTTATTTATATGTTGAGTCTACTCTCTTGTAAAGTAGAATTTAGAAATCCTAAGACAATGGTATCTATATTGCTATATGTAAAAAAAATCCTTATATTTTAAAAGTAATTGAAAAGCTATCTCACAAGCCCTGACAAACAAATGGGCCGGCATATGGATGCAAGAATTATAATCACTGGATCTAGAGGACTAATATAAACAAATATTTCTACAAAGTTAAACAATGAAAAAGTATTTCATCATAATTTTATTTAATGATTACAGTTGAAAGGAACATTTAATAAATTAATACTGTTTAAATGTTCTGTTCATGATCTTCTAGGTCCATATTGGAAAAGTTTACTTTCAAGAGCACTCATATCAACATTCTTCAGTCTTCATATGATGCTAATTGTATGTATATGTATACATACACTTGTATACAGGTCCAAGGGATGAACTTTAGATGTATTCATGTCACTATGCATGCATGGTGCCTGAAAAAAAGAACCAACAATTTTTTATATCTGTTGAATATGACAAAAATTGAAATGATCAATTTCAAATATATATAAATGAATAAATGTAGGTTCATTCTACAGGGTTTTTTTTTATTTTAGAGAAAACATTTTATAAGTTGTGAATGTGTCACTGATGCATTTGATAGAATCAAATATTGTTTCAAAAAAGATACAAAATTCATTATCTATAGTTCCAAAAAAAAAAAAAAAATGATTATAAATGATACATGGCTGCAGTACATTTCAACTCTGTAAAGTTTGTCATATACACATGAACCAGGTACAGTTGTAATAAATATACAAACACTATTTATTATTATGACCAGAAATAATACTGTATGTGTCCTCCAAATATATCTAAAGAACAAGCTAAAACCTACATGTACATATGTATATGTGTATATCAGAACATATACAATACAATTTTACCAATTAACCTACAATGTAAATCCTATATACAATGTATGTGTATAACACTACCAGAACATGTACAGAACAAAAATTTACAAATTAAAAATCTATAAATATATACATCAGAACTGTATGAATTGACCGGTAGCATAATATTATAGATTAATTGAAACAAATCTTAGCTTGATAATGCACTAGCGGTTACATTCTAACTGTACATGCATTACAACGGTACATTTTATAAATATTCAGGGCATTCATTACCCCTAAAGAGGCCCCACGAAAGAACCGCTATTTACCCCCAGGGTTACGTTTTACGCGATTGGGGAACAGGTATGAAACATGTGACCATATGTGACCACTCATTTATGAAAAAATACTGCTAGGGACTATTTACATAATGATCAAAATACGAAGACTCACTCACTATCAGCTGAGCAGGGAGTACCGGGTAGTAGGCCTAGGTACGTACAGTAGCGGTCCGGAGCCGCGTGCTCGTTTGAACTGTTCTCTTCACTATAACAAGTTGTATTAACACTCTCCATGCGTCGTAATGTTTACCGAGTCATTTGTTGGGATTGTCGCTGCTCCATTGTCTTTCCTTTCGCATTTTAGGTGAGTCAGTTGGTTGTTTTGGCGGAAACCTTTTGGTTCAAAACTACGGTAGCCATGTTTTGTTTACTACGGAGAGTGGTGGATGTTGCGCATGCGTTAAGGGTGAACTGCACTCATAGCCGGTCGGGAGGACTTTTAGGATTCCCATAGATATTATTATTTTCTTCGCATGTACAGCGATTTTGACGGAAAGTTTTATTTTTCTAATTCATAAGAAATTATACCGGATATATTAATACCATTTTTACCGATTTTACAGTCACTTGCCCGACTATTCGCTTTAAGGACACAGCCAAGTTCAATCACAACTTTCAACGGACCTTATTTAGCGGAGTTATGGCCTTTTGCTTAAATAAAAAAAGACAATTACTGCCACTTCCGTACGATAACTGTAATAAATATTAACCGATTTTCTTGAAACTTAGTAACAGGGTCGAATGCCTTATTCAGCGGATGTTATTTATCAGAGTTTCGGCCCTTTAATTTACTACAAATGCCATTTTTCTGCAGTTTCTGTGTAATAACTAACAAATGTTAAAACTTGGTAACAAAGTTAAATGCCTTAAGGGCTTAGCAAAGTTCAATCGCTCTTAATTAGCAGAGTTATGGCCCTTTGATTGAATAACTTTTTTTTTAAAAAGTCATTTTTTTGCCACTTCCGTACAATAACTGTAATAAGTATATATATATTGTTACATTAACGAATAACAGAAAGGAGAAACCAGCAGCTAAATTCAAAACACAATTTAATTATATATACAATATATACAGAGATGGTTTACAATATCTAAAGTAAATAGTGGTGGTACAAGAGTAATACGATGATTTAAAGTGTTACTTATCTGTATGCGAATATCCTGGTATAATCCTTGATCCTTCCAGGTTTCAAATTAACAATAATCACAAATCCACAAGGAAATTGAATGTCCACCGATGATTTGTAAAGTTCCAGGCAATATGAATAAATCCACACAAAATGTTGTAATAATCCACAGATAAAGTCACAATAGCTCTCCCAATAGAATCTTATATGGCGCTGTACAATTCTTGATATGTCTTATTACAGGTCTCATTACAATTCTGATTAGCCTTGGGCAGCTGGAGTATATATAGCTTAACCCTAATTCAAGAATATTGGAGAACCTTCTACTTCTAGAAATATCTAACTAAAAGCAGTAAACAAATAAACACACATAACTTTCTGGAAATAGATCATTCTAGATCTCTACTTAAAATCAACATGTTTACAAACATATTTGTTTATACATGATTATATTCTAGAAAGTTCTATAACCTAGACTAATGATATGACCTTTATAGGATGTATTGATAAAAAAAAGCTATAGGAGTTATCTCCCTTATCTCATAACTACATGTATTTAGTGTCATACATAACAATATATATATTTTATTAACCGATTTTCATCAAACTTGGTAACAAAGTTAAATTCTTATTTACGAATAACACTTCAGATTATTTTTTCGTGTTTCGACCAAGGTTAAACCTAACCTCAATAATGTTTACCTACAATATGTCCTGAAAGCGGGGGATGAAAATTCCACAAATTTGCTTGTTGGATTAATGAATATGGTATTCTTTAATTTAGCAAAAACATGGTCCTGTATTTTAGTATTGGACTCTTACCTTTCAAAGGAGTTCTAGGGAACCTCATAGTCAAAACTAAAGGGAAACCTTAATACCGTTTTCGACCCAATAAACTCCATTAAACAATTGGCAAAAGAAATATATAGAGAGACCTCTACACACTTTTCATAGTTTCAGTCTTCGTTTAATTCAAAGTAAGTGAAAATGAGTCCTCTAAAAGGGTAGAGGCTCTTTAGGGATTGGGCTCTCATTTGGATGAAGACTGGAGTAAGGTACCTTATGATTATGAAAAGTAATGAAGGACCTATCGCTTAGTCTGCCTTCAAGTTTTGAATTTGATTATCACAGTATTAATATCTGTTCTTGTCTTGTAGGAAAAAGCTGCAGAGGATATACAGACACTGCCATTGAATAGTTCTATATCTCGTTCTCATAAACGATGCATTATAACGTCTCGAGCACGTGGAAATCTTCGGAGGTTCAGAATGAGCAGAATTGTTTGGCGGAAATTAGCGGACTACAACAAGTTATCCGGTGTCACGCGCTCCTCCTGGTGAATGTGTTGTGTTGGTTTTTAGACATACAGTTGAAGTCTCTTACACCTGTGCATTGGATTAAATTATTTAATACACCCAAAAAATTGTGATCCTGTTCTCATAAGGCCAAAAAAAAGGGTTACCCGACCAACCCTATCTTTTTTACCCATGACCCTAATTTTTATTCCCCACTTTTCTATGAAAAAAATATTAAAAGTTGGAATTTTGATCTCAGACTCCGGTTCCAGCCATTATATTAGAGTGAAAGACACTAAAAAAAAATCCTCCCAACCTACTGATCCTATTTTTTTTTTTGCCAATGTAACCCTAAACAGACTTATTTTTTGGTCTAACAGGAAATTCACCCAAAAATTTCATATTGGACTGTTCCAGTCTTGGAACAAGAAGAGATTAAATGTGTATTCAGGGGCGAATTAAATTATTCACTCAACAAATTGTGATCCTATTTCTCATAACAGGAAATTCAGTCACCCAAAAATTTCATAATGGGCTGTTCCAGTCTTGGAACAAAAAGACTTTAAATGTGTATTCAGGGGTGGATGGGTTAAAATGTATTTATCACTTCTGCATTAGGAAAACAAATTTTGCATATGAATTTATTGGATTATTGCTTGTTCAGCAACTCAATTTACCCACATAGGTTATCTATCAACAGCTGTAAACCAATGACATTACTTAATTTTGCAGGTTGACATTTTCAAAATTTGCAGTTTTAAAACTCTTTTGTACTTATATTTGAAACGTTCCCATGGTCACAACGTGATTGGCTGGGAAATGTAAGATATTACAAGTCATGAGAAAGTAGGTTGCAGTTGATAAAAGATCATTTGATAGGTGAAATATGTAGAATATTGAAACTGTATTGGATGAGTCTATCGGATTACAAAATTACTGGAATTTTGTGTTAATCTGAATCACAGGGACCTGGTAAGAATTTCCAACCAACAGTAGATATATATACATAGGTATGTATACTGCAGGGATTTCTGTCCGGTTTTAATTTTGGGAGTCCCAGGGATGCCTAGGTATGAAGTTTGTGAGTCCCTTATAAAAACATTGGAGTCTTTTTGTTAAAATTTATTGTAGATCTTTAAAAATCTTTCTATGCTGAATCAGAAAATATGTCTTGTACTGTGTTGACTGTATATGCCTTTGAAAAAAATAGACAATTACATTGATTCTACTTCATCTAATTTTCACGTAGAACATAGAACACTTTTTTTATACATGCATTAAGAAAATAATATAATTGGCCTGTTATTTTCTTTTTAAATTCATTCCACATTGAGTCCGAAGGACACCCATCATTTTAAGGAGTCAGAAAACCTGCGTCCCGGAAATCCCTGATACTGTTGTTTAGTTTGGTTTGGTTTGTTTAGTTTTACGTCCTATTAACAGCCAGGGTCATGTAAGGACGTGCCAGGTTTGTTGGTGGAGGAAAGCCGGAGTACCCGGAGAAAAACCACCGGCCAGCGGTCAGTACCTGGCAACTGCCCCACATAGGATTCGAACCCGCATCCCAGAGGTGGAGGGCTTGTGGTAATATGTCGGGACATCTTAACCACTCGGCCACCGCGGCCCCTGTTGTTTAGAAAGTTGTGTCTGGTCCCTGTGATAAGAATGATGTTTTGATGTAGTGTTAGATATACAGGTATGGTTTGTGAGTGAAAGTATGTGACGGTATATTTTTGTGTTTTGACTGAATAAAAGTTTACTGATCTGTTTATATTTCTTTTGTTTACGATGAAAATCGGATGGAACAGAAGATATGTAACAGCTGCCCTGATTGGTTATAGGCTTAACATTCCATTGCCAGACAAGGCCATTTGATTAGGATGATCTCAAGTACATGTACCGTATTTCCATATTAAATATAGATATACTTTATTTATTTTACATTGATTGAGAAACAAGTTATACAACTTATGTAAATCACTCTCAATGGCCCGGATGTCACTGTGCAAGGGATCTTAGTGTGGAAGGAAACCGGAGTGCCCGGAGAAAACCCACGTGATCAGGCAAGTGACCCCTAACCTTTTCACGTCGTGCCGGGGATAGAACCCTGATCGGCTAGGTGAAAGGCGAGCGGCTTAACCACTACACCACCCGACCACCCTATTTTCCCTATTGAGAGCGCCTCCTCTAATAAGGGCGCCCCCACTTTTAAAACAATTAATTTCATACAATTTTTCTGGCAGATTGTGACAATTTGTCTTTGCAGGTGTTAATAAAATATTGTTTCACATCAGTTTGATGATTAAAATTTCTATATAATTTTGTATAATTATGTAATTTCAATACTCACTTGACTTAAAAATGTAAGTTGGTTATAGTAAGTTTCAGAGAAATACAAAAATAAAAGCAAGATGACTTTAGCCAGTTTCAGAGAAAAAAAAAAAAAAAAAAAAAACAATTACCCACACCCGGCGCCCTTATTAGGGAAAATATGGTGTATGTAATATCTTGCATGTGTGAAGTTAGCTGCCATATTGTAGCTCAAAAGACTTTTAGACAGAAAATGATGTCGTCTTTAGAGCTACAATTGGTGTCTATTACTGCTAATGGAGCAAAGTAATGATCATGCAAATCATTATTAAAACGTTTGTATGCATTTTATCCTACTTGTTTTATATCACATATCTACTAGGTAATAAAACTGAACCGTATAAAATATCAAATTCACGAGACATTATTTTTTCACATATACCTATGATGCTATCTTGCAAGGAAAATTATACGGCAAGTCTACAAATTATGTATTTGAAGTCTTATGAGTGGTAAAGTAGATATTAAGAATGGTCGTTATGCTTCTTTTGGACAAAAATATTACATAAATGATTGTATACGCTTAAAATAATTGGAAACCTACAACAAAGTATAGAAAATTGTGCCCGAATGATTTTCTGAGGCAGTGCTCCACTATGACATATAGCACAGGGACCTGGCACGATTATTTTTACTAACAGTATACATATATATTATAGTATCTATAATATATATATGTACACTGTTGGTTAAAAATTTTCGTGCCAAGTCCCTGTGACATATAGGGACCATTTCGTACACGGCCGAAAGGTATAGTAGGCCGGGTACGTATATTCGTTCCAGTGTGAAATATATGCAAAAGTTATTAACTTACACTACACATATCATCACCTTCGGAATAATTTGATTACAATAAATAAAATGTTAATTTTCAAAGCGCGGGTCGTCTTATGTTTCCTGCCATTTTAGATACCACGCTGTAGTTGACTATCACCCCGCCAGACGGCAAAACAGCAAGATGACTCTTCACTGTTATCATATATTACGCCTGAAATTTTGCATATTGTCGGTGTTGTAACCTCATCTTAGGTCATCGGTATACACAAATGTATATTTTCTGATGCTGTTAATGCCTTTATGTTTTGATCTGGAAAGGTAGTGAGCCTTTAAAGTGAGTCACATTATGTTTTGATGATTGTTCTGCAAACTAACCATTGATTATCCCTATGAACTATTCTTAATTTTATTCAAACATGAAAATAATATTGAAAATATATATAAATAGAACACGTAAATGTGTTTGTCTGAAAATAGCCAGATAAATTCAATGGCGAACAACCAAATAAAACATTTTCGTTATCCTGAAAAATATTTTCCTATGTGAGCCTAATACGTTTCCGTACATTAGCGTTGTCTGTTAACATCTACAATGTATCAGTTGACAAACATACCTGGGGTCAAAGGTTATACCCATGTGTGGACTCTGGCACCAACAGAGTGTAAATAACGGAATCTCTTGATATTCCCCAATCATTGCTACAATCCTGATTAACTACGGCACCTTTAATTAAAAAATATCGTCATAATTGTTATCAACGCTATTATTTGGCAAAATTTGTTATTTTGTTACGATTGAAAATATTACGAAAAAATAATGCGACTTTCAAGTGAATGTTTGGTTTCTCATTTGTTAGAACGAATATACGTACCTGGCCTACTATACCTTTCGGCCGGGTACGAATTGGTCCATATGTGTCGTAGTGGAGCACTGCCTCCGAAAATCACTCGGGCATAGTTTTCTATACCTTTTTGTAGATTTCCAATTATTTTAAGCGTATAATATTTTATATAGTTCAGTTTTATTCCCTAGTAGGTAAGCGATATCAAAAAAGTACGATAAAATGCAAAAGAAACGTTTTATAATGGTTTGTATAATCATCACTTTGCTCCGTTAGCAGTAATAGGCACCAATTGTAGCTCTAAAGACGACACCATTTTCTGTCTAAAAGTCTTTTGAGCTACAATATTGCAGCTACTCATTTGTATGTGAAACCTGTGAAATTGTCTGCATTTGTACTTACTCCAAAGTTGCCGGATAGGTGCATGTAAGTAATAGTGTATAATGTTGTTAAGTTATCTTAAAGGCACATTAACTTTCCGTAACAAAGAATTTATATTGATGGCGTAACAATCTGATTAAAATACAGATCCCCATTATACACTACGTAATAACGTAGTGTATAATAATGAGGATCTTATTACGTACGTAATGTATAATGGGGATCTGTATTTTAATCAGATTGATGGCGTAAGATCATAGCTGAGATTACAACGCAAAAGCAAATTTAAGTTTCCCTGCGTAATCTTTGTTTCCAGTGAAGATTAATTCATGTCGCTGTTTTGTCATTGGTGCAGTGATAGTCAACTACCGCGCGGTTATTAACACGACAGTGAGAAACATATGACGATCCGCGTTATGAAAATTAACATTTAATTGTTTTAATGAAATTGTTTAGGAGATGGTGAAGTTTTATACTAATGTTAAGTTGAAAACTTTAACGGTTCTACAAAACTCCCTTTATATTTCATAAACAGCTTTTGATTTTTAAACTGGATTTAATGCAAAACGAGATTGATAATTTTGTAGCCAGAGAAGTTATTAGCTTAACATGAATACCTGTACAAAACTTCTGTGACAGGGTAAATAATTCAGTAATTAATGTAATTAAAACTAAGTATTGCTGAATTTTTGTATCTTTAGAAATTAAGCTGTGCCCCTGCTTACATGTCTTAATTACCCTGCCATCACCTTCTGAAAAAAATGAAGGTTAATATGAATTTGCATAACTCGGGTCGTACCACAGGTACTTAGCTCGCTGACAAAAAAATATATGTAAAAGAGTAACATGTCCATGTAATGGTTAATATTTAAAATGAACACAACTATAAAACCCAAACCCCTGAAGACCGGCAAGAGCTGAGAAAGCGCTAGGGCGGAAAAAACTGTTTTATTTCTTTTGTAAGTATATGTATATACTCTTACATGTATGTGTTGTCCTAATTATCGCACGTTGGTTGACCATCACTGCACCAGACAGCAACACAGCAAAGTGGATTACGCAGGGGATCTTGCATTTTTTTGATGTTGTAACTCCCTCTTAAGCCATCAATAACAAATTGTTTCTGTTATTATTGTTTCATAAGAAACTTTTTTTTGTCCACCATCATCAGATGGTGGGCTATTCAAATCACTTTTCGTCCGTGGTCCGTCGTCCGCCCATCCTTCCGTCCGTTAACATTTCTTGTTACCGCTATTTCTCAAAAAGAGCTTAAGGGATCTTTCTTAAATTTCATCTGTAGGTCCCCTTAGGCCTTTGGACGGTGCATAATGCATTTTGAGAATGGTCGGTCAACAAGATGGCCGACAGCCCGCCATCTTTAATTTAGATATTTAAAGTTTGTTACCACTATTTCTCAGAAATTACTGAGTGGATTCTTCTCAAATTTCACATGTAAGTTCCCCTTGGGCCCTTGATGTGCATAGTGCCTTTTAGGACAGTTCAGTCAACAAGATGGCCAACCGGCCGCCATCTTGGATTTCATCGTTGAAGTTTGTTATCGCTGTTTCTCCAAATGTTATATGAAGCAAGGGCGTAGGCAGCGGGAGGGGGAGTGGGGGGTGCAAACATGTCTTTTTGCCCCCTCCCCCATTTTCGCCGTGTGAAATGTTCTAAAATTGCAAATTTGAAAGAAAAAAGGGTCCTCCTACACATTTTTCTTACTTCATTCTAAAACATTCAAGCACATAATGTTCAAACCTTTAATAGTAGAAATTCAATAGACATTAAATTCACTAAAAATGTCCATTAAGGGATTCTACGTACTACATTTGTATTTCCTTCCCCCCAAACACAAAAATCTCGCGCTTTCGGGCCCTCGCAAAATTATCAAAATACATAGTAAAACTCATCTCGGCCATTCTAAATCGTAATATTTTTCCCGGGGTCGACCCCTAGACCCCTAAATCTCTCGCCTTCGGCGTTCACACGCTAATTTGGCCAATTTGCAAATTCGTTAATTTCCTTTTAGCGACTCCACTGTCTATAAATGTGTAGAAGGATTATATTGAATGATACATGAAAAAATTATATACAGTATATATGGTTGTGTGTTGAATTAATCTCCTCCTGTCGGTGCGGCGCGGGGGGGGGGTGTTACAAGATATTGAGGACTTTGCCCCACCCCCCACCCCCATTACGTTTCAAAGTTGGGAAAGATCCCTCTTTCCATTTTCATACATAGATCATTCGTTGGTGGGCGCCAAGATCCCTCTGGAATAGTTGTTTTGTTTATGAACATAATGGGCCTTTTGAAATTGTCAGTAAGTTGTGATTAGCCTAATCATCTTTTGAACAATTGGGCTCCTATTGGCCCCTGCCCTTCCTGCAACTCAAAATCTGATCCTGTAAAGAGGCTTTGGACCACCGACCCGTCCTGAGTACATTTATGTCAATGGCAGCTGGATTTAGAGACTTTCAAATACAACGGGTAGTCTGATATGCAATACGTGAACCAAGTAAAGGTCTAGGCAGTCACAGGCGTCTGAGAATTAGTTACAATCATTATATATATATAAATATCAATATGAACCCACCGGAGTGCACGTGCCCATAGAGACGTTTTAGGGGTCCAGATCAAAAATTGGTAAAATCATATTCTACACGGTACCATACACGACATCGATATCGTGTATTTTTATCTAGAGACGCCTAAAATATCTAAAAATGGTCTATGAACACTTTAAACTGACTTTGATAATTCTCAGATCCCTGCATACGGTGTTTGGGTGGAGCCATATTGATTTCACACGCAGCTGAGTGGTGCTGGATGTGTAAGCACTTAAGAAGAAGGTTGGAAGGGGGTCTGCGGGAGTCTCCCCGGGAAAAAAAATGAAAATCTAGATTTGAAATGGTGCCATTTTGTCGCTTTTTAGCAGTTTTTGCATGATCTACCATTATGCAAAATAGTTAACATCAAATGGGTCATGCTAGTAGGGTATATCAAATATTCTTTTTAGTCTCGTAATGTCATAGGAAATTAGTTCATTTTAAAATATTATTTCAGGTAGGTATACGTTATCTTTGATGCTAAGTGTTCAATGAATGTGCACTTATGCTGAATTGGAAGATATGAAATTTATTCCGTCTGTAAGCAAGAAGATCAGTTCGTTCTTTAGGATTAGCAAAGTTCAGATCATCCCCCAATATCTATAGGTAACGTCTTTATTTCTTACTTTCATAATGTTCATGCTATAATTTCACCAGAGAAACTTGTTTATGAAATATATATGAGTATAAAGTACATATCCACATATTCTGTATTTGCATTTTACAGAGTTATCTGCCCTTGCGGGTAGGTATTGATTGTGACGTCATGTGTTTGCGAGCGAAACGTCATACTTTTCGGAGAAAACGATGTGAATTGCGCTCCTAAAATAATGACGTAACAATCGATACCTACCCGCAAGGGAGCTAATTCTGTAATATGCAAAGACGGAATATAGACCGAATTATCTGTCTTTTAAAATGAGTTCATTTTCTTTTTGTTGTCGTTTAGATACGCTCATCTCATTTTAAGAGACAGATGATTCGGCCTAATCCAGGTACAGAGTGAGCATCACCACATCGAAACTCAAACACTCCATACAATGATCTCTAATCCACGACTTCCAAACCCGAAATTCCTAGAATCAAATTAAAGTTCCTTTCAGGCGAAAAAAATCACTTAAACCGGCTCCTAAAATTAACTGGCAGTCCATCATGAGGGACCTAATCTCACCAACGTAGCTTTTTGACTTACACTTTTATTTTGCTCTTGATACGGAGGCGAACGTACTGTTACGAACATTATCAGGAAAACAAGACACAGTTTTTATCTGTATATTACCAAAACTTTTACAATGTATAGACTGTCACTCTCACACGTTGTATACTCATTTTAAAACGAGTTTCACAAAAACAAACACATAAAACTCCAAAGTTACTGACCAGTACATTCTATACGTGCCTCGAATATTGGCATTTCTCGAAGTTTAATACACATATTTAGGAAAATGATGTGCATGCACGGGCTTATGTGCTTACATGGCAGCTCATCCTCGATACTCCAGGGGTTCCGATCACTTACGATCTCTACACCCCTGGACTATCTCATAGTGAAATTGAAGGCAGCTCAGCGGAAAACATTTGACCAATCACAGGCTAGCAAAGATTTCCTTTGAAGACTACAGAGAGAGCGACGCCTAACATCTAAGCCACACAGTCAACCACAGTGTACCGTTATACGGCTCTTTTGATGTACATCAAATGACTAAATTACCTGTTCTATTCTGTTGCCTCCAGTTTTACTATGAGATAGTCCAGGGGTGTAGAGATCGAAAGTGATCGGAACCCCTGGAGTATCGAGGATGATGGCAGCTACGCGCCAGATTTGCACTATTTATAATAGTTTTCTCTTTATTCAAATAGTCATTAATTAGAAATTAATTTAAAATCATTATCTGAACCATTTTTGTCATATGTTAGTCATTTTTGTTTTTACCTGTAATTAATTATCTACATGTATGCCAGAGTTAATCCCTTACTTCCTGGGACAAACAGGAAAGGATTAAGCCTTAAATCAACTCACACCTCTCACTTACATTTGTAGACATGTTTATTGTATTCTCGCCCATTTTTGCCTTGAGAAATGCATGCCACTCTATTTTGAGAACTTTGAGTAAACAGGCAATTGCCACCCACCTGTCATAATTTAGAGTAGGTATAGGATTCTTATTTAAGGAGATACAACAAATAGGTAGTTAGTTGGTTAGAGAAAGTTAGTTAGGGACACAGAGAACAATAAGAATCAAGTTAATTATATGTGCCGTAACTGGGCGATAATTTTGACATGTAAAATTAAAACCTATGCATTGAAAGCACTGTAATTTTCAAAAAATTGGTAATTTTGGGTGCTGAATAACATATTAAAAGCTCATCTTGATTCGTGAGTATGAAAAATACGGCACATTTAACTAAGTTAAAAGAATCAAGCGGTCAGACTGATATTTGGATTTTACCCATACTTATGGGATTTTATATGAAGTTGATTATGGATATGTAGAATAATTTGACTAACTTATCATGGTGACTTGACTTTCCCCTACGACTTCAACTGTGTTTATATTTGTGACTATTCTGTTATTACTTGGACTATTGTCAACATGTTTATATTACCTCTCACTTGTAAATAAACAATCGTAACCTATACTATGTGTTAATCGTGCCCCGCTAATTCCCCAGCGTAAAGACGATGAGTTTGACAAACTACAACAACAATTCTAACGTGACTTGCCCAAACCGACCTGGGCATCGGTCACAGTGATATAAACTTTCACCAATCCTCAGATCCCTGTGGTGTTTTGGCGGGTCCCTATTGATATAAACTGTAACTAATCCTCAGACCCCCAGTGGGTGGGGCCAGCGGAATACATGGATTTGAGAAATTCTGGACCATATCTGACATATGATACACCTTGACCAGACTCTCCCTGCCATAAACCCATGGTCGGTCACCCACGTTAATTAGCCCATAATAGGAGCATAGTGGAGTTAAGACACTGGGTTTCAGACATCTTCTCTAGCCAAGGCTTGGAGTGTAACGTAATCAGAAGCCTTGGCTTGCGCGTGAGATGGGTTAATGCCACCATATCTACCCAGTCTGATCTTTCATCCCCATGACACTGGGTTTCAGACATCTTCGCTAGCCAAGGCTTGGAGTGTAACGTAATCAGAAGCCTTGGCTTGCGCGTGAGATGGGTTAATGCCACCGTATCTAACCAGTCTGACCTTTCATCCCCATGCCACCTGGGAACTTGACAATTTGTAGCCACGGAGATCTGAGAATTAGTCATGACTTTCCAGACCCCGATCGGCCCATCTTTTGTACTTTTGGGGCTGCTAGGATGATTATGTAAGAACATTATCGCCCTTTCCATACGAATACGTATTATTATGTAACTACGTAGAGTATGATATTTACCGATTTTTACGCTTAAGGCTATATAGCCTTACAGCGTATAGGGGATTTCAGAAAAGATGGCGTGACGTCACAGAAAGTTTACATCCGGGTCCTCAAAGGTACAAACACAGTATGGCGACTGATAAAAACAATAACAGATACGTACATCCCTGCTTCATAATCGATACTTTGTCAAAAGTTTACGCTTTCATACTTGCAAATTCTGATTTTGAATTGGTTTCTTATTGTTTCACAGGTTACGGATGATAACATTTTTATATTTTCGTTTGTTTATTGCTAAATTTTAGTGTCGAAGCCACCTATCGAAGCGCTGTCGGGCCATCACACGTAGGCCTACCCGGTTTTGTTAATACGTATAAATTCAGGTTGTGAAAAGGTGTTTATGAAAAGATGATCTATTTCAATTTATAATGTTTCTGTTATACATGAAAAACTGTTCACAATACGATATGATATAAACAAAACGTGCACCTGACCAGACCACGGCCGCTCGTGTATGGCTTCGTCGCTGGTAGATCACCGCGCGCAGGCCACAGCATTGTTAGGGAAATAAATCATATTAATAATTACCAACACTTTTATCTCAAAAAGTGCTTGTTTAAAGTGAATAGTCGGGCAAAGGAAACCAGTCTAAATGCGTTCTTTGGCCTTCCAAAAGTCATTGTATACCATAATGATGGTCAAGTTCTGCTTACGGTGTCCAGTTTTGACCATTGAAATTTTGGGGAAGCCCCGTGTAAATTTAGCACAGTTCTAAATATAAATTCTCCAAACTCTTTGAAAACGAGGCTGCGTGGAAATGTCAACATGGACATGTGTTTCTCAGTCGTGTCGGTTTCGTTTCGTGTGATAAACCACTAATGCGGTATGCAAATTGTTGTTTTGAGATGATAGATTTGATGCAAATGAAGTATTCTTACATTAATGACAATGCTTTGTAATCATTTTTCGATAAAAGCATCTTGTACATGGAAATCGACACAAATATTCGGCCGATGCAGAGATGGGGCCCCGGCAAGGGGCAATTATTGCAGCATAGCATTCGTCGTATTTTACATCAACCGAATCATGAAGGTTAAATACAAATAATCGTAACATAATTTCCCATTTAAAACCACACGAAAACGTTCCATAGAACGTCCATGCATGTAGCTGTCAAAGATGTGAAAATAAATTAGCTCATACATAGATATTTTACAAGTACAATATATGTGTTCAATTATTCGTGTAGTTTTTTGCAGAGATTTAATTAAATTATCTATGTCTCTGGTTGGTTGTTTTTTTTTTGTAAACAATATTTGAGTTCTGGAGAGAGATGACATGAATGTCCAGCTGGAAGGAAAGAAACTTTTATGATGTTATATGTATCGTACAATGTATATATGTAAACGTACATTCCATGTAGCTGCTATAGAATTACAACTAGGAAATTCTCTCAAACATTGATAATATTTAATTCTTCACATTCATGTAGGCCTATGCTGTGAGAATTAACACATCATATATATTTCCAGAAAACATATAGGCCTACATGTATGTTACTTTCCTTTTCTGTTGTTTCCTGTTCTTTTTTGTGCTCTGGAGAAAAAGATGATTGAGTTGAAGAAAAGTAATTAATTAAGAGAAATGTGTACCACAGTACTTTGTCTGTAGCCGAGGGGTTCTATACTGTTTTAATAGTCCAGTAATTAATAATTAAATTGAAAATTTCAAAATTAAGATGAAATTGTAAATTCCATTTTTGAATGAAGTGGTTCCCCTCCTTTGAGAGTACACAGTGTGTATACCCTTTTAGGTTTTTAGGAATAATACCTGAATAGGAACCTGAAATAACATGACAATCAATCAGGTATGTGTGTGTTGGGGGGTGGGGGGGCTAAAAGACAGAAGAATCATGAGGTTGGGAAGTTGTAACTTGAGTGGGGGGTTGAAATATAGAAGAAATAGCTACAGATAACTGGAAGTGGAAGGGTGCTTTATCATTGATCTGGTCATTGCATATTTGGGGTTTACATGGCTTTTTTTTTTGGTTATTTAGTCTCATTGATTTTGGAACAACTTTGAATCCATATTGTACTGTATATCTTTCTTTTTTCCGTGTGTAGCTATTTCTTCTGTATTTCACCCTCCGCCCAAGTCACAACTTCCCAATAGGTACCACTTTTTTGTTTAGAACTCAAATCAAAGACAGATGTACATAGTACTACATACTACATTTTAGTCTATGTGTTTGTCATCACTGTTACTACAGTATTAATACATAAATGGTCTATGTACAAGTTACACATAGACAATAAATGTGAAATTTGGTTCAGACAAAAAGATTTTTAACATTTCAGATAACTTGCTAGTTTTATGGTTTTATTTATATGTTGAGTCTACTCTCTTGTAAAGTAGAATTTAGAAATCCTAAGACAATGTTATCTATATTGCTATATGTAAAAAAAAAATCCTTATATTTTAAAAGTAATTGAAAAGCTATCTCACAAGCCCTGACAAACAAATGGGCAGGCATATGGATGCAAGAATTATAATCACTGGATCTAGAGGACTAATATAAACAAATATTTCTACAAAGTTAAACAATGAAAAAGTATTGCATCATAATTTTATTTAATGATTACAGTTGAAAGGAACATTCAATAAATTAATACTGTTTAAATGTTCTGTTCATGATCTTCTAGGTCCATATTGGAAAAGTTTACTTTCAAGAGCACTCAAATCAACATTCTTCAGTCTTCATATGATGCTAATTGTATGTATATGTATACATACACTTGTATACAGGTCCAAGGGATGAACTTTCTGTATTCATGTCACTATGCATGCATGGTGCCTGAAAAAAAGAACCAGCAATTTTTTTATATCTGTTGAATATCACAAAAATTGAAATGATCAATTTCAAATATATATAAATGAATAAATGTAGGTTCATTCTACAGGTTTTTTTTATTTTAGAGAAAACATTTTATAAGTTGTGAATGTGTCACTGATGCATTTGATAGAATCAAATATTGTTTCAAAAAAGATACAAAATTCATTATCTATTGTTCCAACAAAAATTCAGAATAATTATAAATGATACATGGCTGCAGTACATTTCAACTCTGTAAAGTTTGTCATATACACATGAACCAGGTACAGTTGTAATAAATATACAAACACTATTTATTATTATGACCAGAAATAATATATTGTATGTGTCCTCCAAATATATCTAAAGAACAAGCTAAAACCTACATGTACATATGTATATGTGTATATCAGAACATATACAATACAATTTTACCAATTAACCTACAATGTAAATCCTATATACAATGTATGTGTATAACACTACCAGAACATGTACAGAACAAAAATTTACAAATTAAAAATCTATAAATATATACATCAGAACTGTATGAATTGACGGTAGCATAATATTATAGATTAATTGAAACAAATCTTAGCTTGATAATGCACTAGCGGTTACATTCTAAGTGTACATGTATTACAACGGTACATTTTATAAATATACAGGGCATTCATTACCCCTAAAGAGGCCCCACGAAAGAACCGCTATTTACCCCAGGGTTACGTTTTACGCGATTGGGGAACAGGTATGAAACACGTGACCATATGTGACCACTCATTTATGAAAAAAAATACTGCTAGGGACTATTTACATAATGATCAAAATACGAAGACTCACTCACTATCAGCTGAGCAGGGAGCACCGGGTAGTAGGCCTAGGTACGTACAGTAGCGGTCCGGAGCCGCGTGCTCGTTTGAACTGTTCTCTTCACTATAACAAGTTGTATTAACACTCCCCATGCGTCGTAATGTTTACCGAGTCATTTGTTGGGATTGTCGCTGCTCCATTGCCTTTCCTATCGCATTTTAGGTGAGTCAGTTGGTTGTTTTGGCGGAAACCTTTTGGTTCAAAACTACGGTAGCCATGTTTTGTTTACTACGGAGAGTGTTGGATGTTGCGCATGCGTTAAGGTTGAACTGCACTCTTAGCCGTCCGGGAGGACTTTTAGGATTCCCATAGATATTATTATTTTCTTCGCATGTACAGCGATTTTGACGGAAAGTTTTATTTTTCTAATTCATAAGAAATTATACCGGATATATTAATACCATTTTTACCGATTTTACAGTCACTTGCCCGACTATTCGCTTTAAGATATATACTCGTTATTTTATATGTACATGTTGTTTTAATGGAATACTCTTGTATCATAACAAATTACGAATAGTAATTAAACTACTGTTTTACACGTATGACTGCCGATCTCGTAAAATAATATGGTGAAATCGTTCAGTTTTCATGCTGCAGATTTCATTTTTAATATTTTATTTTCAGTCGCTTTTATGCCATGGACTGCTGTGTTAAGTCTCAAACTGAAGTGGAATTACTTTTAGATAAATGGAATACATATTAGGTAGACTTCATTTAAATTGATATACATGTAAATTACAGATCGTAGTACTGTAAATGCCGACCAGGATACATTGCGAACGACTTCGAGAATCCTAAATACTCAAAGTTTTGTTTAAAAATATGATAAAAAGAACCTACAAACTGACTCATTTGTATGTTATAAACTAAATCCCAAAGTTGATGACAAAAAAAAATAACCAGAATACGTAATTTAATGACACTGAAAATGGACGAAATTCGGGTTCTCGGCTGTACTGTAATGGCTGCCGTGGGCTTGGGGTAATCTACGAAAGCAAATGTTTAATTTTTTGCACTAATCACAAATCGTAAAGTGTTTTATCAAGAAACACTTCGAAAGCAGTAATTGCTTATAATTATATTTTGAGGGACTTTGAATTTAATTTGTAATTTCAAGTTGATATTTGCAATATACATGTATATGTCAATGTTTAAACGTTATGGCGACCGTGTTTTCTCGTAGCCGTCGAAAATGGAGTATAAACAGAGTAAAATATATGAATACTATATGTTTAAATTTGTATAGTATTATAAAATATTTTTATTTACACTTTTTGAAATGCAAATAACGCAATAGTTCTCGGATTGGCGTACTATTTATTACAATAAAATGTAAACAAACATCGCAAGCGGCTGTGTTCCCACAATGTTTATGTGTACAGATATAAGAGTTGTACCTTTGAGCGCCCGGATGTACCTTTGTGTGACGTCATCGCCATCTTTTCTGAAATCTCCTATTGTCATTGCCTGCGATACCGGAAATACTGGAAATGCCTTTTCGACTACGACACCACCTAGCGTGAAAAAGTATTACACCTCAGGTCCAAAAAATCCGCTTTCTAAAGCAAATATGCTGTCATGGTGTAATTATGATTGCATGAAAAAAATCTGTAGTATTTCCTTAAGTGTTATATTTTCAAAAATGTGTCCAAAGCTATAATATCATTGTCTATTAATGGAAAATAGTGAGAATAATTTGCATGAATGATAGCGATCGATGACCTAAATTCTCGCCAATCATTTGCATATAGGATGAACTTCTAGTTTAGATAACACTAAATAAAGGAATTGACAGGATTTAAGTATGTATAAGTAGGGTTGGTATGGGTACTAAATTTTGTCCTCGTGTACCCGAATTTAAGTATCCGATCCGTACCTAGATACTCGACATGTATTCCTACAGTATGTGAACGTATTCCTATGTGAACGTATCAACTTCGTGAGTTTGCTTAGTGGTACAATTTACCGATGTTGTTTGGGGCGATCTGCAGATGGAGCAAATTTCAATGTAATCATAATGAAATGTGAGAGATTTATTCTCCAAAACTGCAAATGGCATTGGTATATCAATTTAATATCAATCGGTAACATCATACAATCGTAATGTAACAAGCTGACACAGCCCAGAATGTCCGTGACTGATGTTGTTTACCGCACATGCGCAACAGGAAGTACAAAAGAGTGACGTAGTCTTCATTCGGATAGCCTCTGGTGTTGTCATATACAGCATACCGATAGTGAAAGTAAACATGTGCGCCATTCATGATCACTTCTCCGATCATGGGAAATAAGAATTGCAACAATGCTGCTTGTGAACATGTCGTTAGCAGATGAAGTGTCATCCTTTGTGAGTAAAATAGAACAAAAGAGTGCTATTTTGTACTTCTTGTTACTGAATTTTACGTTTACACAGACATCTAACACTCAGTATCAGTATGTTTCGTCAGTATGCCCTGCCGGGAAGCCTACACATGGTTCCTACGTGTATTTTGACGGGTACCCGGGTACTTCCCCAACACGACCTGTGTGGCAATAATCAAGGCCTACAACATTCCATTCGTATTTGGACACAGAAACAGCAAAAATCGTAAGTGTTCATTTCGTTTTGCTTATACCTGTCTACAGTAAATAAATTACACATGAAGTGAACTTACGTGTCTCTGTGTATTTCTGCTAACGTATGTGATATAGATGTTTTATTTTATTACAAGAACAAGAACATTACTTTATATTTTGGAGCAGTTTCCTTTTCAAATTCGAAGTTGACAAAAATTAACTGCTAGCATTATTTTCTAATTTTATGACATACAATTTAATGCATTTAATTCAGTAGGTGTAACAGATTTAATTTGCCAAATTTTCCATATTGATACCGTGTTAATGGAGTGTCACATCACAAAACATAACAGTATGTAGGATTTTGTATAGTGTGTAACATACATGACAATGAATTAGCATATTAATGTAATCAATTAATATATAGCTACTGTTGTAGAGGAAAAGATATCACCTTCTGACTGACTCTGCTACAACAGTAGCTAATCAATATAGAGATACAATTGTAGCGGGATTGGACTGGGTCGATCATCGGTGACCAGGTAGCTCAGTCGGTAGAGCACTCGACTAGTGTTCTGAGGGTCCCGGATTTGAATCCCGGTCTGGCCGCTACATTTTCTCCTCTCCTGTTACAAAATTGGCGCCCAACTAAATAACCCACGTTGGTGGTATTTGGAAGATTCTCGTATGTCTTCGAGGGTGAAGACTTCGAGAAAGGAGGGAGGATTGTAGCAGGATTGGACTGGGTCAATCATCGGAGACCAGGTAGCTCAGTCGGTAGAGCACTCGGCTAGTGTTCTGAGGGTCCCGCGTTTGAATCCCGGTCTGGCCGCTACATTTTCTCCTCTCCTGTTACACAATCATGCATACACAATACATTTGCACATAATATACATGTGTGTATATGAAGTTTAAGAGACAAGTGTAATCACTAATAAGGCTAGATTTTATTAAGACAATTATTATCTCTGATTTAAAAACTAAAAACATGAGCTTAAAATATTGATAAAAATTAAAAATAAAAAGATTAAAAATGATGCTAATATATTAACTCAAATTACTTGTAAACAAGACTTCACAACTGACTTGAACTTAACAAAATTCTTTAAGTTTATGTTAGAGGACTCTATAACTTTTTATTGAAATTATTGCATATTTTGTTAAATTCTAAAAAATAACAGGACCCAATATTTGCTAGTCATCCACAGCAGACTCAAAATGTTGAAGAATTGAGATTATCAAGAAGCAGTGAAATAATACCGGGCATATATTAACTAGCTGCAATGGAAGATATATAAAGCTCTAGACAACTTTGTCGTCAGATCTAGGGTTACAATTCTGTCTAATTGACCGTAGTGTTGCAAAACATCTATTGATGAACATGACATAATTAGCGGACTGCAGGTTTCAAGTAAATTTGCAATTGAACAGATTTACGGTATGTAAAAACATATCAAAAAGCATACGTTCAGATGGACATGTATCACTAAAGAGTAAAATAAAAATAATGTTTTGTTATGTTATGCTATGTTATTTTATTCAAGTATTTTTGAATAAACATAATTAAACACAGTTCACTTCAGTGATAGGGAAGGAGATTTGTTACTATGCGACTATGTCCCCTTGAAATAAAATTTCGATGGGACATTTGATCAGACAATGCGCCAAAACAACATTTTCTAGGGACATTGAGGCGAAAACAAAAATTAACATCAGCATGTGTATCATCAATGTTTTATTAGTCACTCATTAGTCAGTGTACTGTTGATTCAGCAAATAAGTAAATAATGCTAGCAGATGAATTTGTTAACTGATAATTTAACCAGAAACTGCTTCAAAATTAGAAGTAATATTAAACTTTTTTTTTCTTGTTGTAAAACAAAACATTGATTATATGTATGTTAGCAGAAATACACAGACATGTTACCTAGTTCACTTCATGCGTCATTGTTTGTCAAATACAAAATCAGAAACATAAGTGGTATGTAGTTCATATACCGACCCAAAGACCAATTTATTTAATGTAGAAACAAAACGAAATGAAGGCTTACGAATTTTACTGTTTCTGTCTCCAAATACGGAAGGGATGTTGAAGATTACTAGCGTAATGCACGTGGTTGCGTTGTTCAGGTGTTCTTCAGATAAAGTTACGTGAATGTGATCGACCACATCGGGGGGATGCTAAAGAAATTGTCTCTGTCGCTTTCAAGCTGTTGAGTGAAAAGAATGGAAATTATCTCTCATAGATGATTTCGACCAGCAAGTACAGTATCAGATTTACATCTAGGTTCTAACGCAGGGAACTCCCTGAACAGTATCAGATTTTGCGTTATGACATCTTTGTTTACATCGGACCGCTTATACCATTGCTGAGTGTCACGTGACAAGTCGCTTATTTAGATGAAAAACACTTACACTCGAAGGCAGAACACGATAAATAGTTACATTTTCTTAAAAAAACGATAAACAAAACTCGATATTTCAATGCATTAGTGGTTTGTAATACATGTCATATAACCTCTGTATACATTTGACAAATCAGCGGGTGGGGAACCAATAAAAAAAGACCTTATGTCATCGTGTTTAGAAACCGGGGTCCGTCTCAAAAACCATAATATCTTACCGATGATCAATCAAAATGTCTAAGTATGTTTTTTGATGCGTCATTTATCCAACAAATGCGCGTATGGCGCAGGGCGCGTGGCCTTCCCTATCACTGCACTTTGATTGGCTTTCCCAAATGATTTACGTGTGTTGTTTGTTTGATTAATTAACGTCCTATTAACAGCTATGGCCTCCTATGTATGCAGTGTGTTGCGTGAATGTTGTGCGAGGTGCGTGTTTTGGGAGACTGCAGTAAATTCATGTTGTGTCTTCTTGTATAGTGGAACTGTTGCCCCACTGAAGCATGCAACTGAAGACACCAAACAACACTCCCCACCCGGTCACATTATACTGACAACGGGCAAACCAGTCGTCCCACTCCCCTTATGCTGAACGGTAAGCAGGAGCGGAAACTACATCTTTTATAGACTTTGGTCTGTCTCGGCCAGGGGACAGAACATAGAGCCTTCCTTACAGGGGCGAACGCTCATCTCAAGGCCAAAAGTGAGGCGGTGCCAATGGAGGCATTGGGAAAGATAAAGTAAGTTAGGAAGAATAGAAAAGATAAGATCCTAAATTTAGTCACCTTTTACGATCATGCAATAAGGGCAGCAGGTACAATTCTAACGCCCTACCTGCAGGTCCAACAAAAAATTGGTTACTTGTTGTTGAAGATTTCATGTGTGTAAGGGGTACCAGTGGGGGAAATCATTGCAAACAAATTATCATTAGATAAACCCAGAGAAGTCTGAATGTTTTTTCTGGTTGTTGGACATTATTCTCAGAAATCACATAAGGCGTTGCTACACGTACTGAATAGAAACATTGCCGGGAGCATGTGGAGCATCTAGATATAGCCTAACTGGTACTGTACGCTAGATGGCCATGACCTACTTGTAAAAACTGTCGGTACATGGGAGATGCTGAAACAAAGTTAGGCTTTACTTAGGGGATATTTGTGGATCTGTATGCGCTAAAGTAAAGTACAGTTTTAACCGAAAAGTTATGCTTGTATACTATGTATTTCACCAACTTGTCCAAGTACATGTAAATGTATATCAGTATAGTGTATATTTGACGGAAAACTTGTTAGCATAAGGAAAAGGCCCTCTTCACATTATGAACAACTTTATTGAAATAAATAAAAGTTTAAGTTTCATATCGCAGGTTGTATTATGTTCCTGGCGTCGTCATAATTACAATGGGTTAGTTGACCATTTCTGCGCCACAAGGCAAAACTTCAATTTATTATATTATAATTGTTATAAAAAGATTTTTAATTTTTTGTTTCGGAAAGGTAGCCTAGTGGCCCTTTCATGAATATCATGAAGTTGATAATCTTTTACATTGAATGTAAAAGCATTTGAATTATCATTATTCAAAAACGAGAATAAGAACTATGGCAGCTACCCTGGGTAACTGTGAAAAGAACAATTTGTCAAGCTTTCCTATCATTGCTTCCTAATAAACAATACTGTATGGTAGCCTTCTTAGCTTTTTGGGTAGCTAACACTTGTTTTTTATGTCTACTCATCTGAATACCTGCAAATTAAATTTCTTCACTTGCCTTAAGCTCTCAGTACTTTCAGTACTTTGATTTTTGTCTAGACTTCTAAAACGAATGGTCTTAAGGGACTCTAGTGGGTCCACAGGATTACGACGCGCGCCCGCGAAAAGATACTTTTTTTGCGCGCGCGTCGTAAACCTGTGGTGGGTCCATAATTCTATAAACTGTAACTAATTCTCCTATCTCTATGGATGTACAGACGTGTACCATCGAAGTACCAATAGGTTACTTTTAGACGTGTTCAGGAACTAGATAAAAAATCTCTAAAATCACATTCTAGATGTAGTTTTTATCTAGACCACGAAGACGTCAAAAAAAGTTCTATTCATGGCACTCTGGTGGGTCAAAATCGATATACAAATCCATGACTAATTCCCAGGTCTCTGGCCCAGAGTATTATCACATTGTGTTACTTCCACGAGACATCCAAACATCTATACAACCACAGGCGTTTGGCTCTACAGAAATTCTCTCTCTCTCTCTCTCTCTCTATATATATATATATATATATATTATATATAATATATCAAATAAACACAATTTAACAAAGCATGACAATTTATTGACTCGTGCCCTATCCGGGCCTCGAACTCACGCACCCAATCGCCTAGCCAAACATACCTGCGCCTTCTACCACTGCTCCACATCCACATCCCCATATAATACTGTGACACAGTATTACATATATCGGGATGTAGCCAAACGCCTGTGATACATCAACATTTGATACAGGGCACATTTGGAACGGATAACTATCACGTGTAGTCGTCTACCTCATCATAGGCTTTAGCATCCTGACCTCGATAGTCTAGGGGTTACTATTACAACATGTCATTGAAATTATATATATTAATTCTACTTCGATTTTATTGTTAACACAGAAAATAATTTTTCTTTTTATTCGGAGCGTATCTTTCATATACACATGTTAACCGTTTCTGTTTATTTAAATTCTTAGGCGTTTTACACAGACAGTTCGAATACTCATATATCAGAGTTACTTCCCTTCGTTTTACTCTGTAACTTAAAGGCCCACTTATACCTTTCTGGAGCAAAATTTAAAGGTTTCTTAAAAACATTAATAACAAAAGAAAATATATATCGGTGGCTTAAGATGAGGTTACCACACCAAACATATGCAAGATTTCCTGTCTAATGTACGATAACAGTGGAGATTCATTTCGGTGTTTTGCCGTCTGGCGCAGTGATAGTCAACTACCGCGCGGAATTTAGGACGACGGTGGGAAACATAAAACGACCCGCGTTATGAAAATTAACATTTTATTTATTCTAATTAAACAGTTCTGAAGGTGATGATAAGTGTGCTAGTAATTGTATAGTTAATAACTTCTGCGACTCTACAAAATTATTGATCTCGTTTTGCATTCTTATTTCAAAGATTAAAAGCCGTTTCGGAAAGGTAGTGGCCCTTTAATACCAAAACTGATGTAAAAATGAACCGTCGATAGTTTTCGTGTATTTGCGCTTAATTTCTTTATCCGTAAGGTATTTTGACTAGTTTTACAGGTACGTTTAATACAACCAGTGACTATCTAAATCTCTCGAAAAGGACGCAGACTTAAAATAACCAAATTTTCTCATTTTCCTCTATCCTAAATGATCACGCGAGGCATGATATAGCATATCGGCTTAGTGTTAAAACCCAGTTGATTTCTGTGACGTCATAACCCAAACATTGAGCTCTTCAGGGTGACGTCCTGTAGCCATCGTTCTTCCTGTAATTGCAATTGACAAAAACTAGAATCGAATAAATCTTTGGCATTTGCCAAAGGACTACATAGCTAATATAGAATATAAAGACCATTGATTCGGTCTATATGGTGTTATAACGCCTTGGTAGAATATCAAATAATGACCCCGAGCTACAGGTACGCCTTAATCGTCTTTCCACTGTGTTAATAAAAATACCATTGCCGTTCAAATTTCAGGCCCGCTTCAGGTCACCCTCGATACTCCAGTGGTTACTATTACTGACGTTATATCCATTTTTTACAACGATTGTGGATATAACGATATTGATAGTAACCCCTTGAGTATCGAGGATGGCTTCAGGTTGGAAACGTACCATAGCCCACGTTTTACTGGACTAATTTCGTTTTGCGGTTCTGCAACATTCCTGGATTGAGTGGAAAACGACTTTTTCAAAACAGTGTATTTTTGACCAATTTTCACACCTGAGTGGATTAATGACGTTCATGATTCATTTTTTGAAAAATGGTCACTATATATATATATATACACACAGGCGTTTGGCTCTATATATAAAGAGAGAAAGAGATAAATGTCTACAGAGCCAAACACCTGTGTGTAGAGACAGTTATCTTCACAGACAGGTTGAATTTTTATGCCAGTCATCCAGTTAAAGTCACACTATACGTAACTATCAACAAAAAGTCAAGTGAGATTCAACCCTAATATTGTTAGTATATATAGTATTTATAATGATCTCTTGATAATTTGGTACAGCAGTTGTTAAAACGACATTACAGTGTCGGCTATTTTCGGCTTGTTTGACTAAATGGGACCACCTAGCGATGTTCAATATTTATTTGATTTTTTAATCAAAACTTTCCGAATCATTTGACTTGAGCTGTTTATGGTAAATCGATGATAACCTGAATATAATTTTAAACATCAAAATTTTAGGGTACTCGAGTAGTGCCTTACTTATTCTGGTGCTCGAACGAAAAATTGAAAACTTCAAAAAGTCGTATTTTCTGTCAAATTTGATATTTACGTTCGATTTGTGATCGAATGATATTGGATACAGCCAAGTGTGATATGTCGTTAAAAAGGCAATTTTATGTGGTATTTTAAATCACAAGAAAAACGTGATTTAAGTATTTTTACTATGACCTATGCTAAGTAAAAGGCCCAATGGACATTAAATTTACCAGTGTTAATGTAGGGGGCGCTGTAGTCCTAATAATGGTCCAATCGGGTTTTAAGTATTACAGACATATGTGTATTAATGCAATTAACTAATCTAAATTGAAAAATCAAAAAAATATCGTGGGCGGATTTTCACCCTGTATGCAACACCTCCTTTTCTTATTTTCCTCTATCCTAAATGTCGACTTAGTGTTAAAACCCAGTTGATTTCTGTGACGTCATAACCCAAACATTGAGTTCTTCAGGGTGACGTCCTGTAGCCATCGTTCTTCCTGTAATTGCAATTGACATAAACTAGAATCGAATAAATCTTTGGCATTTGCCAAAGGACTACATAGCTAATATAGAATATAAAGACCATTGATTCGGTCTATATGGTGTTATAACGCCTTGGTAGAATATCAAATAATGACCCCGAGCTACAGGTACGCCTTAATCGTCTTTCCACTGTGTTAATAAAAATACCATTGCCGTTCAAATTTCAGGCCCGCTTCAGGTCACCCTCGATACTCCAGTGGTTACTATTACTGACGTTATATCCATTTTTTACAACGATTGTGGATATAACGATATTGATAGTAACCCCTTGAGTATCGAGGATGGCTTCAGGTTGGAAACGTACCATAGCCCACGTTTTACTGGACTAATTTCGTTTTGCGGTTCTGCAACATTCCTGGATTGAGTGGAAAACGACTATTTCAAAACAGTGTATTTTTGACCAATTTTCACACCTGGGTGGATTAATGACGTTCATGATTCATTTTTTGAAAAATGGTCACTATATATATATACACACACAGGCGTTTGGCTCTATATATAAAGAGAGAAAAATAGATAAATGTCTACAGAGCCAAACACCTGTGTGTAGAGACAGACTTATAATTGTTTACGAATATGACATTATACGGCAATTACATGATGGTCCATCTATAACTTACCTGTGGACTGATATTTTGACACGTGACGTGTGCTAATCAACAAAGCGTGACAGGTCACTAAACACCCTTCTTACATAATCTGGTTAGCCCCCTAATTAGCCAGGGTTGACCACGCGTTTTAGTTACAGCAGTATACAGGTATAGAGATTAACGCAGCACGACATTGGCTATATTAGGAAGTATTCTGATTTCAATATTTGATATCTGCTATTGGTATAAGACATTGACATTTTTCGTCTGATCCGTGTATGTTTTATTTTCAAGTAAAGACATTAATAAATGAACTTGAGCGAAATATCAACAAGTCGTCGGAAAGCTGAATTTATTTCATCAAAACCAAATTGGTCGAAAAATACCACTCCTGATAAATTATAAATATTTGTGATATGACGGTTCTCAAAAACTTGTTATATAGAATTAGAACCGCCAAATTACAGTAGAATTAAATGACAAAGATATATACTGGTGATTAGCAATATAATAATCGTGTACATGTATATGTAGTTCTAAACACCGCGGATACACTTATTATGTACATTTTATTGTGTAAAATTATGCAGAGATGGCAATTCATCTACGATAGGTACATCAATATATGTATGGTATAAATCCCTATTTCCAAGTGTATTCCGAACTATATCTGTGATTGAGAATATATTAAACATGTATCGGACATGTACATAGGTATTTGTGCCTTACAAATCGATATTCAGATTCAGATTCTTTATTTTGCTTAAGTGTTACAACTTATCGCAACATAATGCATAAGGTTCACACTTAGCCAACATTCTGAATATTTAGGTATACAGGTAAGGTATTTTGTTGGCCAATGGAGACTAGGTGTGAAAGACAGAACAATAGGAGATAATTACAGGTGAGGCTATAGGCTGTTTCATGAAACTTTCAAGTTTTATAGGTATGTACTTTATGTGATACCCCACTTTATGTAAAGGGGAAAAAACGCTTGATATTTTGTATTATATGTATTTTAAATAATAAACACACGTTGTATATCAGAATGCATACATCCAGTAGTAGATTTTGAATATAGCTACTACTTTCAAATAATTTCATTTTTAATGAATATATATCATAATGGACACAAAAAGTTATTACATTTTGAACATAGCTACTACTTTAGAGTCTGTAGAGTCCTCATGACGTCACAGGTAAGGGTTCAAAGCTTGGGGCTTCAGGTGAGTTCTAAGAAAAGTCGCATTATCTCTAATACCGTAATGGAAATCGTACTTTGTCCATTCTAAATTTTATCCAATGGTGCGTTTTGCAAGTTTTATACATCAAACCATTCCGTGTACACTAAAACGGAGAGAGAGAAGTACAGAAGTGAAAAAAAATAAAAATCAGTAAGATGATTATAACAATTATGTGTTACTTATTCCAGCTGTCTTTAGAAATTGCAAAAGTAAGAAATCTAAACGAAAGTTATATCCTCATTAAATATATATAATCCTCTATCTTCAGCCAGCCTCCGTATCCAGGTAAAATTGTACAGGTTTAGGTCGTTCATCGCAGTTGGTCCCTCATTGATTGGCATTTTTAACTGAAAAGCATATAAGAAAACGGTAGTTCAAGACAAAGTTATTTATAAGAAAAAAAAAACGTTCCAGATAACGAATCGGCAAAATAACCATTGTTCTCCCTTAAATAATTTTTCCTGCTGGTCCTAAGGACCGGCTGACCCTAAACGTTACTGGTCCTTACACAGTTACAATTCATCTCTATAGCTTACATAATTACTAGCAAAGTAATAGTTTTACTAACAAAATATATCTGCATATCCGGATTAGTATCGTAGGCTCTCAACAAAATTGGCCGAAAACCAGAATATTACCAAAATTTGTTTTGTACAGTTTAATCTTCAACCTTTCTTCAATTCTACTGCCATTTATGTTTTTTATATCTTCTATCTGGACCAAAAGTTGCCTATCAAAGGACCAGCTACATTATACAAATTGTCTACCTGACTATAAAATTGCCGGTCAAGGGCAGATGGACAGGCGTTAATTTTGAACGCTGAAAATAACGATCCCCGAAGGCGTCTCCTCCGGCGTATCTGGATCCGTATCTGCACGAGGACGTAAATGTGAAAAGTATCACATTTTAATAATGAGAATTATACAAAGAATGGTAATCGCATAACATGTAAAAATTGAAATTATTTAATATTAAACGTTGCTACTCATCCTATATTTCCAAGGGGACACAACAATTTCGTAAACCTAATTATATATATACATGTATATTTTAATCATCCTCATGATTAATTCTTATTATCTTACTTAGAACGACGAATTTCGTCGAACAAGTAGTTAAAACACCTTAAGATAAATGAACAAATAAATAAACAGTAATGATATTTTGTCTGGGTTTTGTCTTTTTCTTGCATAATGCATCCGAATGCGACATACATGTAGTGTGTATATCATGATATGTATATGAGTGTAAGTTGACCAATAATGGTTATGAAACAGGTTTTGAAAATCACAGGTAGGCGTGTCGGGCGCTGTATGCAAATATTGATATGATGAGCTGCGGGTCGATTACGTCACGCACCAAATAAGTCTCGTTACCACAATATAATATATTCTGATACCAAAAGGCGGATATCTTAGGAGTCCGACAACTGTTAACTAATAACTGATATTTTAGAAGCGATCTTTATAATTATGTTTTTAATTTTAATCCTCATTTCTTTGAACGTGATGATAATCATAACTTACAGTCCGCCCATACAAAACATGCTAGGTAAATATTACATGTACCTTATAAAATATGTGTTTTAACTTCATATAATTGACAGATCGCCAGCTGTCAGTCAAATCGCACATGACTTTGCATTTTGTATTGTGTGTGTGCTACGATGTATGCTCCGACATTGAAAAGAAACACGTGCGTTTGCGAGCACGAGACGTGTTTATATTACACATGGCGATCGGTCAATTCATTTTCAGTTTTACTTCTTTTACCCGTTTCGGTGTGACATAATTGTGTGTATGTGTGTGTTTTTTCCTTTTTACTTCAAATTAGTGTCTCATAAGTCAGTTTGTGTGGATATCATTATCATAATATTTTCATATGTACTAGTACTCTGATGAAAACTCGGTTGTTTTTATGTGATTTTGATATGTGACACTCAAATAACATAAAATGTACTGATACTCCAAGTGATCGCGTCTAGATCTTGAAAGGAGTACTCACTTCATTTTAGCGTGAACAATTGCAAAGTGAAAAATCGTTGCACTATTCTTTTGATAGTTGAGAATAGTTTTCCTTTACATGACATATCACTATAACATTTTCCAATAAACAGGTTTCATGGTACATCGTTTTAGCTAGTAACAGCAAAGATGGCGGTCCTACACTCTGAAAAATGATTATCAGCACTAGTAAAGAAGGTATCGTAAAAGTATTTCATGAAAGTAGAAGTTGTTTAATGTGTTTACGTTATTGGAAAATAAATGCGATAGAAATAAGCATAACTTAGTCGTCGAATAGCACCCACTTCAACATTTATGGTCATTTCGTCCATTTCGATGTATCGTAGGTGTAACGCTGAGTGAAGTCGTATAAATTAGATAATATTTGAAATTGACTGAAAGCATCATCGTTAACACTTTTTCTTCAAAAATGAATATAATGACAGGCACTTACCGTTTTGGCTGGAATATGCGATGTTGGTATTTTTACATTGAACAGGCATATTCATCGTATTTTGTTTCCCCGCTGGTCGATTTCAGGTCTTTCCAGATAAATATATATTGCACAGTGAGGATATCGAGGACAAGTAACAACATCCAGTCAATTGTTTTATTTTTTATCTTAGTTTCAAACAATTTGCATCGTATAAAACACTTCATACAAATAATATTTTCATCAAACGTTAGGTATGTTCAGCTAAAGATGGCGTACTTAGACAATTTACATAATAAATAAACTACATACATATACATGTAATTACATGAAGCAAAGCATTCTATAACGTTGCATGGTAAAAGTAAATAAGGATTTTGAGAGGAATTATCTGACATTAATTTGAATTGGTTAAAAATATCTACTGTATATATTCTGAGTATAAAATTAAAAGAGGCCATATCGTACAAACATCATTCAGATGGTAAAAAATACCAGTTAGTTAAAGACATTTGAAATACAGGCCATATGCATATTGTTTGAATTTGTCTTCACGACCATTTGTATGTCATCATGCCAAAAAAGGGATATTTTGATAAAAACGACGAAACTATACGACACATTCTAATAATAGATCAGTATATATATCAAATCTTGAATTAGTGTCAAATTTTAGGAAAGACAACACATGGACATATAACAGTATATACTTATCAATAGTATATTTTATTAAAATATTGAATAGGATTGATTCACAAAGCTCGTGATTTTAACACATCATTTCTATTTAGAAAATTTCAAGTTTCTGTCATAAATGTTTTTTATTGTGATGTTCCTGAATAGCAAGATTGTTCACATAGAAGGTTAATTCTTTTAGTTGTTAGCATAACTATACTCGTCCCTTTAGTATAAGATTGTGTACATGCTAAGGAAGCCATCGCGGCATGTAATACAAAGCTGAAACGATGACAATATCTACCAAAAGATCGCTGGTGACAAATCGATGCCGAAGTGTATCATATCGCTACCGAAGCAGATCATATCGCTGTCGGAGCGGGATCGCTGCCGGAGCGGATGATCTCGCTGCCGGAGCGGGATCGCTACCGGAGCGGATGATCTCGCTGCCAGCGGGATCGCCGCTGGAGCGAGCATTAAATCGCTAAGCTGAGCGGGACCGCCGCGGGAGCGATCTCGCTTGCGCGGATCCGCAGCGAGTTCCGGGGCGAGTTCGCTCGATTGTCGCTCGTCGCTCGCGGCGCGATTTAGTCCCGAATCAGCCTTCGGGTAGTGTACATTGTACATGTATGTAGGCGGGTTAGAATCGCTCAACCACTGAAAAAACCAAAGTTGAAGAAACCTCAATCAGGTAAGAATATTTGTGATATTTGCTTATTGCGTTCCAGTGTAATTATTTAAAGGAATTAATGTTAAATGGTATTGTTTATATCTTTAAGATACATGTTATTGATTTGGGTTTTAGTTTTACCAAAGCCTTACAAAATCTCAGTAAAGTACAGTATTTCTTAAAATTGAAACCCCGTAAGTGCGAACTATTCCAAACACGTGTCTCCTATCTGGGCCATGTGGTGTCAGAGAACGGAATAAGCTGTGACCATTGCAAAAGTAGGTCAGTGCTAGAATGGTCTGAAGACTGTGACAAGTCATTTAATGAGCTAAAATCATTGTTTACAAGTCCTCCTATCCTCAGCTATCCAGACCTCCATAATCCTTTTGTACTAGATACAGATGCTAGCAATTACGGTCTGGGGCTGTTCTGTCACAAATTCAGGATGGGGAGGACCACCCATAGGGAACTTTTGGCTGTGGTTATAGAGTTTACAGTTAATATATTTTTATCCGGTAATAATAATAAATTAATGATGTATAAAGGCTTTGTAGTTGTATAAGAGTTCTTGTTCATTCCAATGTTTGTCTAACGCATTTTTGAAGGAGTTTATATTTGACGCCATCACTACATTCTCTGGTAGATCGTTCCATATCTTAGTAGCTCTTAGTGAAAAAAAGTTTCTCCTAATCTCATAGTTAGATCTTGTATGGAATAACTTCCTCCTATGCCCCCTGCTGCTCTCGCGGTCCGTTGCATCTTTCCATAGAGATAAAATGTTACAACATTCGGAGTCATATACTACATCTAAAATTTTGAAGAGTTCCTTCATGTCTCCTCGTATTCTTCTATATGCCAATGTTGGTAATTTCAGTTTCTCCAGCCTTTGACTGTATGCTAGATGTGACATTCCTGGTAGACATTTTGTCGCTCTTCTTTGGACACTTTCTATCATTTCTATATGCTTCTGTAGGTAAGGCGCCCATACGGGGCAAGCATAGTCCTCCTAATGAGACCGAACTAAGCATTTATATAGCGGAATAAATGATTTGATGTCTAAAAACTGAAAAGTTCTTCTCAAAAGTCCAAAAATGGAATTGGCGTTTTTTACTTTCTCTGATATATGGCTGTCGAAGCTTAACGTGGAATCTACAACTACTCCTATATCTTTTTCTTGGTCTAGATGTTGCAGTGTTTTTCCATTGAGCTGGTATTGTATAATTTCCTCACATTGGTTTCTTGTTCTCTGTTTGTGTATCCTCATGTGTTTGCATTTATCTGGGTTCATTTTTAGAAGCCACGTTTCACTCCATTTCGACATTGTATCTAAATCACTTTGCAGATCTAAAGCATCATCTTTGTAAAGCATCTAAAGCATCAGCTTTGTATTACTGTACAGTGTAAATTCTTAATTAATGATCGATCCTTAAATGTCATACACCAAAATGGAGATGGGATTATTCCCTTTCCAATGATGTCTTCAAATATTCGCTGATATTTCTGTGTCGGTAGTAATCGACTTACCTGTATTTTTCTCACTATATGTCTCTACTAAACCCAAGCCAATTTAGACCACCAGTGGGCGTGGCCTAATCTTTCGTTCTGACAAGTGTGACGTCAGCCTGAATGGCCTTATTTGACTTTTGTGTTTTCTGTGTTCAGTGAAGTGATACAGGAAAACAACATGACGAACAATGAGCAGTGACAAATATTATACAGATATTTACAATTGAAATGCTTGCTAAACTTTAGTAGGTCCTTTCTATCACTGTAAATTAACGTTCTTTTAAAGCTATTTAGTTTCATGATTTCCATTTCAAAACAATTAACAAAGATAAATATTTGCGGTTTTAACAATTGAATGATAATTCATATCAATATAGATATTAATTCGTGGAGATAAACTTTCGCTACTTTACTCGGATTGCGAATTTTGCGAAAGTTTGATTAATTAACGTCCCATTAACAGCTATGGTCATGTAAGGACGGCCTCCCATGTATGCGGTGTTGCGTGTATGTTGTGAGAGGTGCGTGTTTTGGGAGACTGCGGTATGTTCATGTTGTGTCTTCTTGTATAGTGGAACTGTTGCCCTTTTTATAGTGCTATATCACTGAAGCATGCCGCTGAAGACACCACACGTGAAAGAAAGTTGGTTACAATTGGTTAACAATACACCACTACTTATTAAGTTGTACTTGCGAGCAAGAGCATGACCTTAATGGTCATCTGATTATAAACAATACAGCAAAGCTAAGATTTTTACAAACTCTAGGCCTATTTCCATTTCCCAAAGGATCTTGTTAACCAACTTATAATCCATGCAGACCTCTAGAACTATTAGCGTAAAATAGGTGATCACTGGGATGAGTCTGGACTTGTTTTCCTTCAGTCTTCAAATTCATAACTTGCTTATTTTTTTATAATATGTTTAACAGAGAGACGTGTTCGACAAATTGTGTTCAGAACTGGTCTGATAAAATCTTTAAAGAATGCTTATATTAAAGCGTTAATATTTTGTATCATTTTGTTCACACAGCCTATGACAACAGAACCCTCTATGAAGGCCATCGAAAATCTACTAATAAGCAGAAAAACAACAAATCAAACCACAACAGAAAATGCACTGAAAACATTGAAATTGCACAAAGCAAACAGAAGGCAAGATACGCTAACATAAACAGGAAAAAGGAGTCAACCGAATTCAAAGCTGGTGACAGAGTGCTTGCCTATAATATAAGAAAAGATGGTAGAAAAACTACAGGATTACAGAAAAATTATGAAGAACCATACACGATTGTAGAAATCAAAGGGAAAAATGCAAAACTAGAAAGAAAAGTAAAAACCTTTATCTAAAGTCAATGTTGACCGACTGAAATTTTTTGTAGAATCTAATCGCCGAAAACATTAAAATATTGATAAAACAAAAACAGGAGCAACGACATATGCAAATTTGTTAGCAAATTTACAGGAAACTTGATAATAAATATGCTTCTCTTAAGATGAATAACCACTTAATTTAGAGTTATGGTCATAATAGTACGTACTATATACAGCAACTATAAACAGCAGCTGACATACATTTCATAATTCCGCTAGCTGCATTTTCAAAAGTATAATTACTAACGGGTTGCATAACATCAAAAGGAATTATTTACTACTAGATCACTAAGGAAGGTACATGCGTCAAAAAATGAATCATGCTATGGAACTATAATAATCATGTGTGTTGCGATCCTTGTATTGGTTTCTTATTGTATATATATCTTTTTTAATATGTAGAACCAATGGAAAATTACTGTAGAGAGTGCTGCCTTACATACACAGCAGATTCTTTATGGGGGAGAGAAAATTGACATCCTCATTTTTCACCTTTACTATACAGATAACTTTTATTAAAACTCCCATGGTCTATGACTTCATTTCTTTAATATCAAGACTATATAGGACCTAATATTCCATGTTAATTAGACATCAAATCCAATAATAGAATCAGTCATTTGTTCTCTCTTTTATGCTCTAAATCTTAATTGAACAAATGCATCAATGTGACTCATCTTTCATAGATCAAATGCGACTCCTGTCCAAAGTGGTTCCACAAAGCATGCGAGATGGACATTCGTGCAAACTTCAGAAACAAAAGACCGGCAATACCTCTGCAGAATTTGCCTGAAAGATTTTGTGCCTGAGGTATTTGAAAAATTAGATTAAAACATGACTTTTTAAGTTAAACATTGAATGCATGGTAGAGCTTCGGCAAATAAATCCATTGCTCATTTATTTTTCTTGCAAAACAAAGTAAGCCATCAACCCTTTTCATGTTTAATTGAGGAGAACACATTATTTCTTGTTCAGACAACAGTTCGGTGTTAAAATGAGCTTTGTTTTTCATTGATAGCAAAAAGTATAAATCAAGTGATAGTGTATACTGACATACATACGTCCTATTAACAGCTATGGTCATGTAAGACGGCCTCCCATGTATGCAGTGTTTTGCGTGTATGTTGTGCGAGGTGAGGGTTTTGAGAGACTGCGGTATATTAATGCTGTGTCTTCTTACATAGTGGAACTGTTGCCCTTTTTATAGTGCTATATCATTGAAGCATGATGCCGAAGACACAGTCAGTAATTGTTTGTTAACAAACAAAGATCCATGTGTCCAATTACCATTTGAACCAGCTGCTTCAGGGTCAAAGCCACCATTGGTCTCGCTCAACCACTGAAAAAACCAAAGTTGAAGAAACCTCAATCAGGTAAGAATATTTGTGATATTTGCTTATTGCGTTCCAGTGTAATTATTTAAAGGAATTAATGTTAAATGGTATTGTTTATAACTTTAAGATACATGTTATTGATTTGGGTTTTAGTTTTACCAAAGCCTTACAAAATCTCAGTAAAGTACAGTATTTCTTAAAATTGAAACCCCGTAAGTGCGAACTATTCCAAACACGTGTCTCCTATCTGGGCCATGTGGTGTCAGAGAACGGAATAAGCTGTGACCCTTGCAAAAGTAGGTCAGTGCTAGAATGGTCTGAAGACTGTGACAAGTCATTTAATGAGCTAAAATCATTGTTTACAAGTCCTCCTATCCTCAGCCATCCAGACCTCCATAATCCTTTTGTACTAGATACAGATGCTAGCAATTTCGGTCTGGGGCTGTTCTGTCACAAATTCAGGATGGGGAGGACCACCCATAGGGAACTTTTGGCTGTGGTTACATTTTTTGGGTCAGAAATTTACTGTTCGTACAGACCATGCTTCGTTGATCTGGTTAAAAGACTTATGCTGAGGGAATATTAGCAGGTGGTTGAGTATCATAGAGATGTATGACTTTGAAATAGTGCACCGTCCTGGTTGAATGCATGGAAATGCAGACGAATTGTCAAGACTTCCAACTAGACCATGTAAACGAGTAGACTATCAAGACTGTAGTCCCCGGGGTGGGTGGGGGTTAACAGGCTTGGAACATGTCCCGGAATACACCTTGTCTGTTGGAGTAAATCTTCTCAGTGCCTGCTCTTCGGAAGAATCATTTATTAATTGGGTGAGTCCTGGGCAGTAGAGAAAATAAAATCCTTATAAAGTTTAGATGAGCACATTGCTGAAATCATTTCTTTAAAACAAGAATGTACCACGAAACCATCTAGATCTCGGATGTGTTTGTGGCCCTATGGTAATGATGGAGTCATGTACCTTACGGATTTAAACAGTGAAACAGAAGACAATTCAAAATTTTTTAACACCTTATTGTTTAAGGAATTATATTATGAACCAACTGCATAATGGACCCACTTCCGGCCATCTCGGTAGGGACAAAACTATTGCTTCTGTTAAGCGAAGGTTTTTTGGCCAGGACTTACCGAGTCAATAAGACAGTGGTGTAGGAAGTGTGACCAGTGTGCACGCAGAAAATCAGGCCCAGGTCCAAGTAATTCTGCTCTTAGGTCCTCCATAGCTTATGTGCATAGACCAATAGATAGAATAGATATCGACATTCTGGGAGGTCTGCCTAAAACAAATAATAATAACAAGTACATCATTGTAATGAGTGATTATTTTACAAAGTGGGTGGAAGCATTTACTACCCCCAAGCATACCGCCCTTACAATTGCAGATAAACTTTGTTCTGAATTTTTCAGTCGTTTTGGAGTACCTAGACAGATTCATAGTGACAGGGGACAGGAATTTGAGAGTGAATTGTTTAAATGTATGGCTGAGAAACTCGCTGTTGAAAAGAGCCGTACTACCCCGTACAGACCACAATCAGATGGCCGTGTCGAACGGTTCAATAGAACGTTGTTACAGATGCTCTCATCGCTTGTAATTCAGGACTGGGATGATCATTTACCATTCATGTAAATGGCTTATAGGGCAATATGTCACTCCAGTACCGGATATAGTCCAAACATGTTAATGTTGGGTAGGGAGACAACACGCCCGTAAGATGTGGTGGTAGGGGTACCTAAAAATGGCCCAGATTACTGCCCTAGTCAATATGAAGCCTGGTTACAAGAATCAATGAGAATTTTTTGGGTAAGCACATGATAATTTAGGTGTAGCAGCTACGAGACAGGTGAATTATTTTGATAGGGGGTTAAAATCTAGGACTTATTCAGAAGGTGATTTTGTGTGGCGATGGTATTTACCAGCAGTTTTTTTGTAATTTGGGACAAGGTTTGACTGGGCCGTATAAAGTCCTGAGGATATACACAGATATTACATATCTAATTCAAAAGACTCCCAAGTTCCATCCAAATAGTGTCCGTGTAGATCACCTTAAGCCTTACCAGGGGAAGCAGATACCGAAAGTCTGGGGGAAGGAACAACCCATCCCAGCACCCTGTACTGTTCCTGGTAAGGATGCAGAGTATCTGGAAGCCCCTGGTTCTCCAGTTCGTACACGTACCTGGTAGAGTTCTGAGGGCCCCATGGTGTATTCACCATAGTTCTAACACATTACCCACAGCCACCGTTCCCGACAGTAAAATTTTCTTTCTTTCCTTTCAATGCTCTCAGCTGTCTGTAGCTGAAATCTGTTAAGTAAAGTAATTATATATGTAATATTTTTTATACAAGTGTTCAGCTAAGCATTTTTAGCCCACCATTATCAGATGGTGGGCTATTCAAATCGCCTTTTGTCCGTGGTCCGTCCGTTAACAATTCTTGTTACAGCTATTTCTCAAGAAGTATTAAAGGGATCTTTCTCAAACTTTGGAGTAGGTGCACTAAGGGCCTATTTTAGCCCCAGAATTTTATAAAAATTCAAACAACGTCAAACCTTACATATACAGCTTTCCACAAGGGTTGAGTATCCATATTTTTGATATCAAATAAGATTTTCCACATTGAAAGTTTGTAAATGGATTAAATGAAGATATATTTAAGCCATTTTGAGCGTTTTTTTACAATATCTTGAAAAACGTAGTTTTATCATTGGCCGCAGTTTTGTCCAAACACCGTATTTTGGTAACGGAACCAAAATAAAAATTCATTTCAGTATGCAAAATATCGAATTTGGACATAAATGTCGGCCAATGCTAAAAAAAGAAATTTCTTTGAAATAAATTGAACCAGTTCTGCCCGAGATCGTAGCGGCTGTTATAATAATGTAAAACGTAATCGGGCACGGCTATCCGGAATTGTAAATCCTGGAATTCACTCATTGTGCATAATATGAACTATGTAATTGTTATAATGATAACTATTTTAATATATTTTAAGACAATATCTTAAATTATCACTCTGTATAGTAAGTGTTATTTTCAACTTCCCGACGAAAATATTTTCGGATAAAAAATGTCCGTAATTTTTTTGCCCTGAGTACGAACACGTGCTACCACACCAACCTTTACAGAAAAGTAAAAAACGTGCCACTAAGAATAGCCAACACCGGACTCTATGTATTATTGCGGTCCTACCCAACCCCCATAGAACACATATATAATTACCATATCTTCAAAAGTTTTTTGGAAAGAGCATCATGTTTACGATACAATCCCCAGGTGTGGCACAACTCAATGTGGCTAAATGACCAACAATAATTAAAGAAATGGAGGAGTTATGGACAGATGCAATTTTCGTGACCGTCAGTGATTTTAATTTTGGCAATACAGGGATAATGAAAATAAAATACAAACTCGGGCTATTTACTAGCTATAACACAGAGACGGTGACACAGACGCCCCTTTTATTTACCCCACCACGATAAAATGTTTCATTTTATTATCACAACAGTAACCTTTTTACCCAAGATCAAGTCACGCATCAGGTCGCCGATATATACAAGATCACACACAAAACCATAGCAAATTATGACAGCTGTCAACACAGAGCAACTTCGCGATGTTTTCGATGTTCTACCTTATCTTACCTGGTCGCTTTCAACAAAGATCATGAAGTTACATAGTCAGATATACTCTTCTATATATACATACATATACTTCTTGAAATCTTTTTTCATAGCTGGAAACTGCATGAACTCACTCGTTGACTTCGTCAGTGACGGACAGTCCGCGGATTTACATACAGTGTTATGTAAGCTTAAAACTAACGTCATAACAATTCCATCTTCTTGTATCAGCTTTGATTTGACATGTGAATAATGCACTAGGCCTAGATTCTAGATTTATGTCTTTTATATCAAAAGTCGGTTAGGCCTAAGTTGATTTAGGCTTCTCCTCAAAAGTCAATCCAGCTACATGTATTCTCGCTGAGCAGACGACATCAGACTGTGCATATTGTTACGGTAACATATTTCTCTGGCATTATAGTTATTCTTTAAGCTATAAAGATAATGAATTACAATATGAAGGTGTTATATTCCATTGAATTTTCTAAATAATTTATCGAAATCTAACTACAGCATTGTTTTGCTATTTTGCTATTATGTTCAACAGATCAATATTTTAAATATATCTGACATGCCCATTTTAAATGTTGTCTCGTTAGTCTTGTGGTTCTGTCATGTGCTCATTGGTACGAAGTTCATTTTTAGGTGAGTTCGAATCCAGATTATCATCGGTTATTTTTTATTTTCATTTTTAAATTTATATCAAACACTATTAATTAGACAGTTTATAGAATATTGATTAAATCAAATACACTCTTGCTGAGTGTGATTGTGTAAACACGCGTCGTGTCTAGATCCATGTACAGTTGTATAAGTCACAATTGTAAAGTGACACTAATTAGGAAGCCAGACTTGAGAGGATTATTAAACAATTCATAATTAGCAGTCATTGTTGTAGTATTTTCCCTTGGCTGTATCTCCATTTGCCCACTTTTTATAATCTGACACAACTGGGGTTTCGAGTCACCCATTCTTAAATTACATATACAAAGAAGGGGAAAAAAACCAAACCGAGACTTCAAACTTAATTCGACTCAACCGGAATTTCGAGTCAAGCGATTTTGAGATATCGAGTTTCGAATCTCGACTGTATAAAAGTTCTGTATATAGCACATATCTTCCTGTAACACAAGACACACTGTACATAGAGGTACCACTCTCCCTCACAATACTGTAACACAGACACACTGTATATAGAGGTATACGTGTCACGGTACAAAAATAGTAATTTTTATATTTCAAACATTTGTTCAGATATTTCAGTATCAATTGTATTTCAAATATAGGAGATTATTATAGTTGGTTTACATTCAAGATTTTGGAGCTAAGATTAGATAATTAGATTTGAATAGAGCTAAGATTAGATAATTAGATTTCAATAGTGTTCATTAGTCCAGGTTGACCAGTGACCAGTCTTGGCATGTAAAGGAAGTCGACAGGTGACAAGCCCCTAGGCTGGCTCAGCCAGTCTAATTGTAACTTGTAAAATAAACATGTCCATTTAATTTGTGTTCTATTGTACAATGTTGACCATATGCATTTACTGTAAGGACATATTAGATTTATCACTGTAATGTAAGATTTTTAGGGTAAACTCCGCCCACTAATTAATTGTATAGCCAATCAAAGTATAACTTCGTATCTTTAGTAAGTAATTGTAACATAGGGGATAATGATATGAACGTGTTAGTTAGTTAGAAAAAGAGTGTGGACCCGAGAGCAAGTGGTGTGCTGGCCTGTGCACAGGACCAATGGACATTATAGACCAATTTATAGTTCAGGCCAGCATCCCAATATGTAATGTGTGTTAGAATGACAAGAATGGAAAATAAATACTGAAGAGGAAATCAACTGTGTTTTGTTAATCATCAACAAATCAAATGAACAGTTCACCAAGTGCGTAGACCAACACGGATGTTTCAGAAGGGTGTGGCTTATGCGATACCACGCTAATTCCCCAAAATAAATAGCCACATCCTGATGGACCTCCGAATCACAGAATTGGGGAAAATACCCAAAAACCCAAGCAAACCACTTGGTGACAGACGTACCACTCTCCCTCACAATACTGTAACACAGACACACTGTAATATAGAGGTACCACTCTCCCTCACGATACTGTAACACAGACACACTGTATATAGAGGTACCGCTCTCCCTCACAATACTGTAACACAGACAGACACACTATATAAAGAGGTACCACTCTCTCCCTACAATACTGTAACACAGACACACTGTATATAGAGGTACCACTCTCCCTCATGATACTGTAACACAGACACACTGTATATAGAGGTAGCGCTCTCCCTCACAATACTGTAACACAGACAGACACACTATATATATAGAGGTACCACTCTCCCTCACAATACTGTAACACAGACAGACACACTGTATATAGAGGTACCACTCTCCCTCAAAATACTGTAACACAGACACACTGTATATAGAGGTACCACTCTCCCTCACAATACTGTAACACAGACACACTGTATATAGAGGTACCACTCTCCCTCACAATACTGTAACACATACATTTATTCTGAAATAAAAAAAGAAGCTCACACGTTTAATTAATGGCAATAGTCGAAGGTCAGTAACATTTTTTTACAAAAGTAAAATACTAAATTCCTGAGGTACAATACTTTCACCTAGTTCCAAAGAAAACAAGTTAAATATTGACTTTCATCATAGTCATAACAATACATTTCTTCATCATACTCAAATGTAGAAATGCATTACATATATATATAACCTGTTGTGTTAGTGATCTGAAGGCTGATTTTCTTTACATCTGTATTGTAGGATGCCTGGGACAGGACCTAAGCACTTCCTGTGCTTAGATTGTGGTAAAAGAACAATTCCTAAGGAAAGGCTGTATCTTTGCCGTGATACATATTCAGAATACACTGAACATTTAGGAAAAGGCCACTGTGATGACAATGATGTTGCTTGTCAGAAGTGTTTTGTACGATATAAAAGATCATTAAAAGTAAGTGATTCTACTAAAGACAATCTTGCGGATACAGAAAATGACCCTGACTACGTTCCAAGTGCTAAGAAATCCAGAGTAGAAGCCCATCTGAAAAGTCCACAAACTATCCCTTTACCCATATTATCGTCTGGAAATAGCCATTCCACTTGTTGCATTTGTAAAAAGCGGAGTCCGAAACTATTAACTGTGGCAACTGAGAGCAGATACAAATTGTTTGTTGAAAAGGGACACCTTCTGTTATCTGGATCTAGATGTTGTTGTAATCACATAGACAATGATAAATACTTCAAAGAGGAAGCACTGCGTTTAATCAAAGAAGATTCCATTGAAGAACCAAAAACTTTCTTTAACAAAAGTGACATTTTATCATTGATTACTCACATTAGAGCTATAGCCATACGCAATGAAAAGTACAGAATCGATTTCGATAATAGAAATACTTTAAATGACATTGATTATGTAACGCTCACTGTAATTACAAAGGATGATTTTGAAGACTTATGTTCGCATCTAAGTTCCAGTTCTTTACGATGCACCAAAAAACCGATCCAGTCGAACATGTATTGCTTTGCTATTAGTCAAGTTAAGAACTGGTATGTCAAATCGGTTATTGTCGACTCTGTTTAATATCGGAAAGAGTAGCATACGACGATCTATTGTGTCAGCCAGAAAGTTCTTGGCATCCAATTTTACCCCAAGGTATGTAGGATTTGAACACATCAGTCGTGAGGATGTAATACACAATCACACACGACCACTTGCTCAGGAACTTTTCAGCAATATTTGCCAGAACCCAGCCATATTGGTAGTTGATGGGACTTACATATACATTCAAAAAAGTAACAACTTCAAATTCCAACGACGGTCTTACAGCATGCATAAGCATCGCCCGCTGGTAAAGCCGATGGTTATCGTTACAACAACTGGCTATATTGTGTCGATTCTTGGTCCCTATTTAGCGGATTCTAAAAACAATGATACCTCCATATTGAAACACAATATTAGCAGCAACATGGAGCATATGAAAGATTGGCTGCAGGAGGATGACCTATTGGTAGTTGATAGAGGATTTCGTGATTCCTTGGATTTTCTTAACGATCTCGGACTCAAGTGCAAGATGCCACCTTTCCTTAAACAGAGGACAAAAACAACATCCTACTGAAGAGGTAATTCAATATCATTGCTCGTGTTGAAAAAATATTAATTTTGCTGCTAGGTCTTTAAGTCATTGTTTGATTTGCTATTCCTTATCGATTTAATGATATATGTTACTGAATAATCAAAGATGTACAGTTCTTTAACAGAAATGCTATACTAGTTGGAATGATTATTACTAAAGATAATTGCAATTATAAACTTTTCTAAAGTTCACCAGCGAAATCCTACAGGTTAAAGTCTATACATATACATATACTGTACACGCAGATTAAAGCCAAAAGTACCCTCATTTTCTGATAAATTGCTTTTATGTCTTTATATACTTGATTGAATAGGCTAATTCATCCCGACTTATCACAAAAATAAGATGGATTGTGGAATCGGTAAATGGACGGCTGAAACAGTGGAAATATCTCCAGAACATAGTGCCTAACAGCCAAATACCAGCCATAGGAGACTATCTACGTATTGTGGCAGCATTGTGTAATCGGTATCGCACACCACTGAATACTGGCAGCACAGAAGAAGACCAACGAGTAGCTGCAAAGATGAAGGTACAATTTGTTTACTATAAATGACAATTCACTTTCATTAGTATTTACAAAGAATGTTTTATTTCAAACAAAACTGTTATAGATTTAGCTTTAGCAATTTAGCAATATGTTTATACAGCTGTACTTATAGATATTAGACGATCGTAGCTGCTTGGTACTGTCTTATGGTATTATAAGCTATATAACCTGATCTTTCATAGTTATAGCTGTAAGTTTCAATATCTACATTATATAAATGTTAAAATGTTCATTCTACTCACTTTTTGTATAAGATATATTGCAGTTTCCATTTATTATAAAAGTATTTTTGAAATTTTTTTATACATACATGCACATTCCACGATACATGTAGTTATGCACAACAGCTCACTCGCTCAAGGTAAATTCAGATTTAGTGCAAGTTTCCTTTACTTTCAGGTCTTGGCAGCAAGCACGAACACCTTGCAGAATCGCGTGCAAGAGGAACAACTAGACCGAAGGACACGTGAATGGAAACCATTGGACGGCGCTACTTCAGTGGTGGAGTTCCCAACTCTCTCTGAAGAGGAACTTCGACACATTACCATTGGAGTGTATCAGTTAAAGCTAGCACGTTTCTATGCTTCAGAACACCTGAGTGAAGATGGCGACTTCAACATCATGGTAAATGATGAGGAGGACGGAATGCTTCGTGCCAGAATTCAAAGTCGACACACAAGTGCACGGTCTTATTTACTGTGGATTGAGTATAATCCTGCTTTAGTAACCGCATGGTACTGACAATGTAAAGTTGGATCAAGAGTTGTAGGGACTTGCGCGCACATATCAGCTGTAATCTGGTACCTTGGCTATGCTTGTCACCTTAGTGGTGTGTTTGGCGTTAAGGACTGGTCCTCATATATCGAGGATGCTGCTAACATGCCTCAACTTGTTGATGAGTCAGACAGTGAAAACAGTGATCCCGAGGAATAATGTTTTCTTAATACTCATGACGAGAACCGTTGCATATACGTTTATTGAGTATCGGCAAACTGCACGTGGTATTTGGTTGCAGTTGTTTGTGGTTTTTTTTATCTATCGAAAAACTGCACTTGTTCTCTGATTTAATTCTATTTGCTACAGTGTTTAATATAGAAAATGAAATCTCTCAATATTTGTCGAGATATTGATGATTAAAGCTATTAGATGATAATGATGACTTTTATGAACACTCATTTTAATATTCACCTTTCGGTCGAAATGGAGTACATAGTTCTGCTGAAGTATTTTAAAGTAACAGAATATCGTGTATGTGTTATGTAGGTTAAAATAGTAAAAGATAGAATAATCAGATCATGGATTATTTAATCTCTGCTCTCAGTCTGATTTACCTGTTTACCATCAAAAGATGTAAAGTGACATGGGATATTTTTATAATGGGTTAAATAAGCAGATTTAACAAAATACAAAATGAATATAAATTCATTATGAATATTAAGTTTTAGTGTTCCATAAAGTTCACTCCTTCTGTCAAAATCATATGGGTCTTTAAGTTAGTTGTAATATGATATAGAAGTAATGACATTTATTCATGTTTTCAGTCCATAATCAATTGCTAATAATTAAAAGTATAACATATTTGATAAATAATGGTCAATAATATACAATATGTCTGGCTATAACTGCATTCGGTTTGATGATGATGTTTACAGGATTTAGATACTTCGATATATTTGTGTTGATTATGTAATATCAATAATCTTACTGGCATGTCTATGAATGTTGATTATAAAGATCTTATGACAAAGAAAATGATGATGATGATCTAAGTGGTGGTAGTAATGTGGCTTGTGCAGTTGATGCTGTAAAATGTTTAATGACATTTCTTGTTGCGAAGAATGATATAATTGTTATCAGTTGTTGCTGATAATTAATATCATTGATAGTTATGACATTATCAGAATAATGTTAATTACTTAATCCTTGATTCATATGCTTGTTATTTTAATACCATTGACAGTTATTTAATTAATAATGATTTTTATTACTGAATAATATCAAAATGGGAAGGGATTCTAAAGGGATAAGAAGGGGTAGATGACGTAACGTGATTTACAGAACAGGATGCGAACCTCTGGCACACCGTAAAAAGTTGTAAGTTGGCAAGTCACTGGCGCAGCTGAAAATGCTCGTAAACTTGGCCTGCTGTACATCAGTCTGTCATCTTTTATTATTGCACTTGGGGAATTCCGTATATAAGGGGACTGGCATTATTACTTTTGTAAATAGTGAGCGTATCATAACTATTGTAAACATATATATAATATACTACGTATAAACCATATAATTGTTTTATGCCGTTGCTACATGTATAAATTCCAGAAATGTGAAGAATGCATTCAATTGTTGTTTTTATTTCTACATAAAAAATGTTAAAATAATAACACTAACAGATAAAAAACAGAAATGGAATAAATAAAGTTAAAACTTCCATCTCTAAAAACAAATTGTTTTGTGTTTTGAATGGCTAAAGTGTTGTTGCTATGGAGAAATCTGTTTGTTTGTTTGATTAATTAACGTCCTATTAACAGCTATGGTCATGTAAGGACGGCCTCCCATGTATGCGGTGTGTTTCGTGTATGTTGTGCGAGGTGCGTGTTTCGGGAGACTGCGGTATATTCATGTTGTGTCTTCTTGTATAGTGGAACTTTTGCCCTTTTTATAGTGCTATATCACTGAAGCATGCCGCCGAAGACACCAAGCAACACACCCCACCCGGTCACATTATACTGACAACGGGCGAACCAGTCGTCCCACTCCCTTTTTGCTGAGCGCCAAGCAGGAGCAGAAACTACCACTTTTACAGACATTGGTGCGTCTCGGCCAGGGGACAGAACCCAGAGCCTTCCTTACAGGGGCGAACGCTCAACTCAAGGCCAAAAGTGAGGCGGTGCCAAGGGAGGCATTAGGAAGGATAAAGTCAGTTAGGAAGAATAGAAAAGACAAGATCCTAAATTTAGTCGCCTTTTACGATCATGCAATAGGGGCAGCAGGTACAATTCTAACGCCCTACCTGCAGGGCCACTATGGAGAAAAATTGGTTGCTATGGTGTAACTATGGGTTGTAATATGATCACGTGTTATGGAATGTGACATTTATTTTAATTATTCCTTATACACAATACAAAATACATCTTTCTCTCTTAATATACAGATTGGGAAATCCGCAAAATAACTAAATTGGCTATTTTTAGCATAACTACCATATGCCGTTTGCCAGGCCTGTTGCTAGGCAACAACATTACAGAATCCATTGAAACTGTGTTTTTTTTTTTTATAAATCTCACATATTGATGAAACTATGGAATTAAAATAAAGAGAATCTATGTTGGGGTCAAAATTGGCCCTTATTGCACCTACTCCTTTCATATGTAGGTTCCTCTAGGACCTTAGTTGTGCATATTGCTTTTTTGGACAGATCCGTCAACAAGATGGCCGACCAGCCATCTTGGATTTTGATAGTTAAAGTTTGTTACCGCTACTTCTCAGAAAGTGCTGAAGGGATCTGTCTCAATTTTTTATGTAGGTTCCCCTAGGACACTAGTTGTGCAAATTGCATTTTGGGACTTACCGGTTAACAAGATGGCCGACCAGCCGACATCTTCGATATTGATAAATAAAGTTTGTTACCGCTATTTTTCAGAAAGTACTTAAGGGATCTGACGCAATTTCATATCTAGATTCCCCTAGGACCTTAGTTGTGCATATTGCATTTTGGTACTGATCGGCCAACAAGAGCCATCTTGGATTCTGATGATTAAAGTTGTTTTGTTTGTTTGTTTGATTAATTAACGTCCTATTAACAGCTATGGTCATGTAAGGACGGCCTCCCATGTATGCGGTGTGTTTCGTGTATGTTGTGCGGGGTGCGTGTTTTGGGAGACTGCGGTATATTTGTGTTGTGTCTTCTTGTATAGTGGAACTGTTGCCCTTTTTATAGTGCTATATCACTGAAGCATGCCGCCGAAGACACCAAGCAACACACCCCACCCGGTCACATTATACTGACAACGGGCGAACCAGTCGTCCCACTCCCTGTATGCTGAGCGCTATGCAGGAGCAGAATCTACCACTTTTATAGACTTTGGTGTGTCTCGGCCAGGGGACAGAACCCAGAGCCTTCCTCACAGGGGCGAACGCTCAACTCAAGGCCAAAAGTGAGGCGGTGCCAAGGGAGGCATTTGGAAAGATAAAGTCAGTTAGGAAGAAAAGAAAAGATAAGATCCTAAATTTAGTCGCCTTTTACGATCATGCAAAAGGGGCAGCAGGTACAATTCTAACGCCCTACCTGCAGGGCCATTAAAGTTGGTTACCGCTATTTCTAAGCAAGTACTGAAGGATTAAATTGAAATCATCTTAATTACGCTTTGTATGTCTTTAATAATTAGCAGCGTCATCATGGAGTTCTCAGTATCAGCCGTTGAGTTAGACACGCTGGCGAATGATCAATCTGATTAAAATACAGATTCTTATTATCACTACGTTTAATATGAGGATCTGACAACATTTCATTAGGGGTCACGTCAGGATGACCTTTGGAAATGGCCAATCAAATTGGCACTGCCAGAATCTTGACCGGGCACGAACTAGTTTGAAAAAGCTGTCCGAATTATTTTCGTGCACGTAGTCATCTCGCCCAAAGTGCATACAATGCTAAATGCATATGCTTGCTGGGACGAAATAGCGTTATCAATTGACGTAGAAATGTTTAGAAAATGTATGTATGTTTGTTTGATTAATTAACGTCCTTTTAACAGCTATGGTCATGTTAGGACGGCCTCCCATGTAAGCGGTGTGTTGCGTGTATGTTGTGCGAGGTGCATGTTTTGGATACTGCGGTATATTCGTGTTATGTCTTCTTGTATAGTGGAACTGTTGCCGTGTTTATAGTGCTATATCACTGAAGTATGCCGCCGAAGACACCAAGCAACACACCCCACCCGGTCACATTATACTGACAACGGGCAAACCAGTCGTCCCACTCCCGTTATGCTGAGCGCTTAGCAGGAGCAGAAAATAGCACTTTTAATGACTTTGGTGTGTCTCGGCCAGGGGACAACCCAGAGCCTTCCTCACAGAGGCGAGCTGGAGTACACGTGGTAGAAGGTCATTCGAACGTGACCCCATATGGGATATTGTCAGATCCTATATTGAACGGAGTGGTTATAAGGATCTGTATTTTTATTCAGATTGGAGAATGATCGTTGCCCTGCAGGTAGGGCGTTAGAATTGTACCTGCTGCCCCTATTGCATGATCGTAAAAGGCGACTAAATTTAGGATCTTACCTTTTCTTCCTAACTGACTTTATCTTTCCTAATGCCTTCCTTGGCACCGCCTCACTTTTCGCCCCTGTGAGAAAGGCTCTGGGTTCTGTCCCCTGGCCGAGACGCACCAAAGTCTATAAAAGTGGTAGTTTCTGCTCCTGCTTAGCGCTGAGCAAACGGGGAGTGGGACGACTGGTTAGCCAGTTGTCAGTAATGTGACCGGATGGGGTGTGTTGCTTGGTGTCTTCGGCGGCATGCTTCAGTGATGTAGCACTATAAAAAGGGCAATAGTTCCACTATACAAGAAGACATAACATGAATTTACCGCAGTCTCACAAAACACGCACCTCGCATACATGTGATGCCTTTTATGACCAGGCAATAGGGGGAGCAGGTACAATTCTAACGCCCTACCTACAGGGTCTATTAAAATCAATACTTTATTAATTAACGTCCTATTAACAGTTATTTCCTATAATGGATGGAATTTGGTTTGGTTATTTTTTTTTGTATATCCACAATCTTATTATTTTTGATATCATTATATGCATTCTACAGGTACTACTAATTTCCATCAGCTATATATATATTTATTTATTTTTTCATACTACTTTACACTCATTTGTACAAAGTTAATTAATATCGGTCTTGGAAAGTAAGGTTAATTTGATGTTATACATTACATGGATCATATCTAAGATATGTGAAACCGTAATAGATTAAATGTGTATTTTACATGTTGGGATATTATGTGACCCATGAAAAATGGATTGGAGTCTACTCATGTTTTAATTTTGTTCTAATTATTGCTGTGTACTAGATGTCTATGATGTGCAGTATTTAACTAGTAGTATGTGCGAGTGGATACGAATCGAATTGAACTTAGGATTTTACAAGCTAAATGCTTGGTGCGGCATTTTTTTGAGGGGGGGGGGGTGTAGAAGAAATGTTTTTTTTAGTGTAAGGAATCATAGTTTACAACGTTAGGCTGGGTTATTTATGGGTCAGTTGTTATTGTTAGCATACCTTAGTTGAAATATCATTGCTTATATTGGTCGTGGGATTGATACTTCGGCATATTTTGTAATATTGTTCTTCTGTAGCTTGTCATGTTGATATTTTTTCGTGTTATATCGGATGTAGACGCGTTTCTCCTCCCGTCTGTACTTAATAGCCATTGGCCGATATTTTGGATTACGTTATTTCATTGGTAAATATTTTCTAAAGCATAAGGTCAGGACAGAGTATTTCGTAGCTTTTTGCACGAGACTTTGCTGAATTCTACACGGGGTATAAATTGGTGTGTAACGTGATAATTCGTAAGTCTATAGAAGCCCTTGGCAGGTAGGCTCACTTCCTACTTTCTTTCTAGACCCAACTAACGTTAGGAGTCGGGCGGTGACTGTGGGCAGGCTTGTTAGGAGCTAAATGTTACAGTATTGCTAAGATGTTAGCTGTAAGTCAATACTGTAGGTGTAGGAATTAGTATCTGTTTATTCTACGGTCCCTTGGGTTATATATTCGTACCGCACTTAGTTATGGGGAAACGTGTGGAAGTTCTCTTCTTTCTAACTGACTTTATCTTTCCTAATGCCACCCTTGGCACCGCCTCACTTTTGGCCTTGAGTAGAGCGTTCGCCCCTGTGAGGAAGGCTCTGGATTCTGTCCCCTGGCCGAGACACACCAAAGTCTATAAAAGTGGTAGTTTCTGCTCCTGCTTAGCGCTCAGCATACAGGGAGTGGGACGACTGGTTCGCCCGTTGCCAGTATAATGTGACCGGGTGGGGTGTGTTGCTTGATGTCTTCGGCAGCATGCTTCAGTGATATAGCACTATAAAAAGGGCAACAGTTCCACTATACAAGAAGACACAACATGAATATACCGCAGTCTCCCAAAAGACGCACCTCGCACAACATACACGCAACACTACGCATACATGGGAGGTCGTCCTTACATGACCATAGCTGTTAATAGGACGTTAATAAATCAAACAAACAAACAGTTTAGAGTATTAGTATATGTATATTGTGATATGTTTTACATTCGCAATCCATGTGTTGTTAATGAATACATCGTTAAGTTTATCTCTGCCTTGACTTTTACTTCATGGTACACGAAGCTGGTTTCTTGGGTGACCTTTGACCTACACAACGAACGTTTAGGGACGGAACCGCGAGGGATTCCATAGAACCTGGGTTACTCCAGGTTTGTGACATATTACATGACACGACAAAGCGAACCGTTACACACCTTTACCCTGCATTCCCTATCATTTTTTATATAGCCAAATTTCATGCAAACTAAGTTATCCTCCACTGCGGATGTTTTTTGTCAAATATGGTTCTAATTCACGCACAAACTGTTGTGCAAATGATGCGAAGACTAAATATATAGAGGGTAACCGTAGGGGCATATGTTACCAACTCGACCAAGCCATCTAGTGTCATAACGTATTAACGTTCGTGGTTACCCCCAATCAACCATGCGGAGACGTAACCTGGTTTACTTGGTAGCAGGTGGTACTTAACATAGCCCTCCAATATGACCGAAATTACCCACTGACTGTTGCCGAAATTGCCTTATACTAATTCACCCTTACTCCGAATACAAGACAAATCGTCCCAAGTAACAGAGTGCCGTTCAGCGATATCATTCATGTGATCCATTGTCACTTAACATCATCATGTCTATCAATAACTGACGTTAAGCTTGAGTTTAAATCTGTCTGATTGGTAATGGTGAGTTATTGAGAATATAAATGACAGGTAGACAACTGATGATAGCTGTGGTGGTTTTGAGTATGTTCTCCTGACCATTCGTTTACGTTAATAAATCAATCAAACAAACATACATGTATATGCATATCTATCGATGAACACAAAACGTTTCCCGTTAGCTTTATCCCTGTTTTGTATCGAAATCATTTAAAGATGTTAGTATTTGTCACATGGCAATGTATGTTACTACTTTTATTCATTTGTTAATATTCTGTGAAGCGATGATGCTGTAAATTGGCGATGTATCACTCGCCACATGTACTAGTCATGGGTCAGTAGTCGCATGTCATTGGTAATTGGTCAGTTCTCATATGGCATTGTTTGTTTGATTAATTAACGTCCTACTAACAGCTAAGGTCATGTAAGGACGGCCTCCCATTTATGCGGTGTGTTGCGTGTATGTTGTGCGTGGTGCGTGTTTTGGGAGACTGTGGTATATACATTGGTGACGAGTGGAAGGCTTTGTGCAGTTGTTATGTTAGTGGGTTATGTGCATATGTGAACAATGAATGTATACTATCTACATGATCCTCTTCTGGTTAGCACTCATCTAACAAGGTGTAGGCAGTAGAGGCAACTCTTTCCATGGCATACTTGAAGGAACATGTGCGATCTGCATCTTAAGGTTCATGTAATGGCTTTAACCAGTGATATTTTGCAAGCCTAAAACGCATTACTGTGCTGCAATTGAACAGAACTAATTTCATTAATTGTTGGTATATACCCTGGCTAACTGTCAGTCTTACTGTTGATAAGTAATTTGTGAAGCTGCTTGTAAATTTCAGTAAAATAAGAGAAAAATGTATATTTCTGGAGAAGACATAGAACTCGTGTGAATTGCATTGATGGAACCAAATAAACATGCTATCGTGTTCAGTAGTGACGATGCCAGGTACTCCAACAGTTTGTTTGGCAAAATCGGACCAGCGAATAGCGCAGGAGCCTATTGTTGTAAATGCAAATGGCTGCTTTAAATGGCGGATCACAAATATAGCATATAAAAAGACATTTTAATTGATACAAGTGCTCTTATATACACTATAAGGTACTCTGAACATGACAAGAAGAATATTTACGAAAAAAAATAGTTAAAATGTGGACTTTGAGGCTCTTTCCGGAAATTTGCATTTTTCGCCCCAAACAGATTGTTTGAACTATTTTTTTCGTGAAGAGTCTTCTTGTTATGTTCAGAGTACCTTTTGGTGTCTATAAAAACATTTGTATCAATTGAGATGGCTTCTTATATGCGATATTTTCGATCCGCCATTTATAGCAGCCATTTGCATTTACAACACTAGGCTCCTGCGCTATTTGCTGGTCCAATTTTGCCAAACAAACTGTTGGAGTACCTGGCATATTCACAACTGAACACGATGGCATGATTATTTGGTTCCATCAATGCAATTCACACGAGTTCTATGTCTTCTCCAGAACTATACATTTTTCTCATATTTTACTGTATTTTACACGCAGCTCCACAAATTACATATCAACAGTAAGACTGACAGTTAGCCAGGGTATATACAAACAACTAATGAAATTAGTTCTGTTCAATTGCAGCACAGTAATGCGTTTTAGGCTTGCAAAATATCACTGTTTAAAGCCATTACATGAACCTTAAATCAAGTTCTGCCATTCACCTTGCGGCATTTCTTAACAATTTTTGCAGATTCAAATTAAAGGCAATTACTGTGATATTCAAATGAAGCATATAAAGGAAGCAACATTAATTATAACCTTTCATTATATTGTATAGATATATGCTATTTGGTATTGTCTATCGTCATGTGTATTGGAACTCTAGGTCTTTTTATAGTGCTATATAACTGAAGCATGCTGCTGAAGACACCAAGCAACATACCCCACCCGGTCATACATACACATGCTTCAGTGATATAGCACTATAACAAGGGCAACAGTTCCACTATACAAGAACATACAACATGAATATACCACAGTCTCCCAAAACACCCACCTCGCACAACATGCATGGGAGGCCGTCCTTACATGACCATATCCGTTTATAGGACGTTAATTTATCAAACAAACAAACACACATACACCCAACACATCGTGTCCTGGATGTTAATATCACGTTAATTAATCAAACAAACAACAAGTATTGTCTATCTTGCAAACATCCCCTTGGCCTTAGTTGTCAATGGGCCGTAAAATTCAAACAAACCCCAAAAATCCCCAAATTTATCCACTTATTTTTATTCGGATGTGCCATTGACAATGATGGTTGAATATGGATCAATGGTATCTATTATGGTATTCGACTTCAGTTGTCTTTTTCAGTTTCTCTTTTTGTTGAGGTGGTGGTGCCTCTTCACACAGACCGTGGCCTTTTCATAAATTATTGTAGATATTTATTATTTCAATGTGAAGAACACCAATGTGTGCATTTAGAGCGTCTCCATCCTGAGACAAGTATGTCGCATTCTGCAGAAGAGACATCTTTTCTCGACATCTGACGACAAGTGCTTACTAGAGGCAAATCGACATCTCTATCTGCCTCATTTGTTACATTAGAAACTATGTCTGGGTCATCAAGTCATTCCTCTTTAATTGAATCTGGAGTAACAGGAGTCTTCACAACCTCATCATCGATGTTGAAGAACGGTGACCTCCTGCAATGTTCAGCAACATCCTACCATGAACATTTGGTATGTGCGAAGATCCCAAACATTCATCTGGTACTTAACACATGTTATACACTGCATACATGGGACACCGTCCTTTCATGACAATGACTGTAAAAAAGACATTAAAATAATCAATCGAACAAGTATTCGCTAGATTTGAATCTTGTTGTTTCTATTTCTCCTGCAAAACTGGGTTTTGTTTGTTTGATTCGATTAACGTCCTATTCACAGCTAAAGTCATGTAAGGACGGCCTCCCATGTATGCTTTGTATTGCGTGTATGTAGTGCTAGGTGCGTGTTAATTCAATTTTTATAATGTGCATCGTTTTGGACATTCAGAGGTTTACAGATGTTGTACTTTTACTGCACTTGGTGCAGTCAGTTGGTCTACACTGAAATGCCCGTAACTGCGGCGGTTTGTTTATTTTCTCTTCTGTCTAACAGACTTATCTTTCCTAATGCCTCAAGTCCACAAGCAAGCTTTCTTCATTTTCTGTCCAGGTCTTAGTCTGGTGGCTCTGCTCTGGAGAACTTCTGTCCCTACATTTACTTGGTTGAGTACAATTTTTTTCATCACTTAGTTGTTCCTGAATTGTCCTTTTCTGAAATTCATTAGTCATCCGATCTGATTGCTACTTTGCTCGTTTTGTTTGTTTGATTGATTAATTAACGTCCTATTAACAGCTATGGTCATGTAAGGACGGCCTCCCATGTATGCGGTGTGTTGCGTGTATGTTGTGCGAGGTGCGTGTTTCGGGAGACTGCGGTATATTCATTTGTGTCTTCTTGTATAGTGGAACTTTTGTCCTTTTTAATAGTGCTATATCACTGAAGCATGCCGCCGAAGACACCAAGCAACACACCCCACCCGGTCACATTATACTGGCAACGGGCGAACCAGTCGTCCCACTCCCTTTTTGCTGAGCGCTAAGCAGGAGCAGAAACTACCACTTTTACAGACTTTGGTGTGTCTCGGCCAGGGAACAGAACCCAGAGCCTTCCTCACAGGGGCGAACGCTCAACTCAAGGCCAAAAGTGAGGCGGTGCCAAGGGAGGCATTAGGAAGGATAAAGTCAGTTAGGAAGATTACAAAAAGATAAGATCCTAAATTTAGTCGCCTTTTACGATCATGCAATAGGGGCAGCAGGTACAATTCTAACGCCCTACCTGCAGGGCCAACTGATCTGTCAAAATTATTTTCGTGTATGCAGTCATATCGCCCGAAGTGCACAACAACAAAGCTAATTGAATATGCATACTGGGGCGAAAAGACGTTGTCAATTGATGTTGTAAGGTGTTGAAACTGCATTTGCTCTGAAGTACACGTGGTATAAAGGTCATCTGGACGTGACCCCTTATGGGATATTGTCAGATCCTATATTGAACGAAGTGGTTATAAGGATATGTGTTTTAATCAGATTGTTAATTAATCAAACAAACAAACTTCACATGACCCTTGCTGTTAATGGGACGTTAATTAACAAAAAAAAAACTGCAAATATTATACATACAAATATCCAAATTATTGTTTCATGTTCTTTTCCTTTGAGTTATATTTTTCCATGATTACACAAGACAGTCACATCACTCCAATATATTAAACTTTTGGAGGCAACAGGATGTGTCGAGAGAATAAAACATGTCCTGGAAAAATCTGGTGTGTATTTCAACAAATACGTGAAATGTTCGTAAGTGTTCGTGTTCAATTTCCCTCCCAGTTATGTGCATTGTTAGAATGTAAAAAGTCCTCCAGTATTTCCTACGTCTGAATGTATAATATATTTTCAATCAAATGAAAAGCTTTTATTAGCTGAAAACATGGATTGAAGTTTTGATAAAATATGATATATATTAAAATGAAAAAAACAACAACTTTAGTATGTGAACTGACTTTTAGGGAACGGTTCACAATATGCCTAAAGTGGTGAGATTTATGGGATCGTCAGACATTATACAGCAGTCCAAAGCATACTGCAAGGAAAATCATATTCTACCATTAGGTAATTAAACGAAATCTTATTGGACATTTGGATAATTATGTCTGCTATTCACGTCTTTGGCAAATGAGGAAAAAAGTGAGGAGAAAATTGTTTGAAGAGATGAAAAGCACCCTGGTATTTATGTTTCGGCACCTTACAACACCTTACAACATCAATTGAAAACGTCTTTTCGCCCCAGTATACATATACCATTAGCTTTGTTGTACACTTCGGGCGAGATGACTACATACACGAAAATAATTTGGACAGCTTTTTCAAACTATTTCGTCCCCAGTCAAGATTCTGGCAGTGCTAATTTCATTGGCCATCTTGACGTGACCCCTAAAGGGATGTTCTCAGATCCTCTTATCCAACGTGGTGATAATAAGAATCTGTGTTTTAATCAGATTGAATTGTTATGAACTGTTTACACGTTCACTTGTTTCTGAATGATTTTAAAAGGTGTACCTCTAATTGCCCTATCCGTGCCCACTCCTGCTATATGGACTTAGAGCCATTTGTTTGTTTATGCATGGATTGTAATAAAATTTGGTCAGAAATTGTTTGTTTGTTTGAGTTTTACAGCCCATCGACAACTAAGGTAATTTAAGGCCAAACTACAAGTCATGTATTATTTTTAAAGATCCAAATAAAAGATACATAATGCACATTCTAGTAAAAAAATAAAACACAGATTGCAAATTTTGATTTTTTGCAAAGATTGCTTTGGATTAAATAGTTTTGGTTAGAACACATGAGAAAACTCGTGCACAATGTTGATGAAATGAGTTGATTGGATAAGATGAAAAAAAAACGTTCGGATAGAGACATAATGTAGGGTTTGGAACGGAAGTGTATACTATCATGGCACTGATCCGCCTGGAGCAGAAGGTGTAGGCCCAAGTAGGAGCAAGTAACGATAAATCCTTTAGATCACTAGTTGTTTAAAGTTTTACATGAAATGTAGCGAACTTTGGTAATAAAAATCCTCTCGGAAAGGGAAACAAAGTTTGTATACGTCTTTACCCTGACCCTTCTGGGAAAGAAGCGACGGCGTAAACAGGTAAGTTCTCTAAATTACGTAACTACTACTGTAACCTTTGACCAGAAACTTCCTCTTGCGAAGTGAAGCAAAATTTGTATAATTCTGGCCTCACTTTTGGCCTTCCGTTGAGCGCTCGCCCCTGATAGGTAGGATCTGGGTTCATTCCCTTGCCGAGACACACCAAATTATATAATAATGGTCGTTTCTAATCCTACTTACGTTTTGCAGTATAATGTGACTTACGTTTTGCAGTATAATGTGACCGGATGGGGTCTGGTGCTTGGTGTTTTCGGCGGCATGCTTCAGTAATGTAGCATTATAAAACAGGCACAAGAACATAGTCATTCAGATCCCCCGCCAATGGAGATATCAAAGCTGAAGTAAGTTTGATTGTGGACTTATGTGTATGAAAAAAACCCGGAAAAATGAAGTTGAGCTAAAGAAAGATGGAGTATAATTCAAGTAGAGCGGGGCTGCAGTTGTTGAATCAGGTATACAGCCTTGACATTTATATTAGACTTTATGCACAAAGATGGGTGGAGTTTTGCAAAGTAACATTTGCCATTTACCTTGATATTTTCAGCAATGTTTCCATGGTAACGGAAAAAGTGCAAAAAATGAAAACCTAAATATAGAAAAAGGTACTACTTGACCATAAAAAGAATGTGTCTATGAAGTTTCGTGAAAATATCTCTGCTGGTTTTAGAGTTATGCTCCGGAAATGAACCTGCTACCGAAATATATATTTTCAGCAATGTTTCTATGGTTATTATCACTACGTTTGGTAAGAGATAAGAGTATTGAGCAGAGTGGTTATAAGGATCTGTATTTCAATCAGATTGATGCAACGTCGTACCATAACATTTAGGAGTTTCATTTTCGAGACGCGTAGTGATTTTCATGAAATAAAGTTAAAAACCAACATTAACTCAGGTGCGAAAATCTAGCATGGCTTGACTGAGAACTATTTCTGAACATCATAGAAAACGGTGGTCCACTTCCAGGAAATACCAACACGAATCACAGAACATTTGAAAATAAATTTAATTACTTAAAACCATTGTTATCAAATTAAATAGCCATCAAATCCGTTTCGATCATTTCCTGTTTACACGCAATCTGATTAAAATACAGATCCTTATTATCACTACGTTGGATAAGAGTGGTTATAAGGATCTGTGTTTTAATCAGATTGGTTTACACGTAGTATGTAAATCTGAAGGTAATATGGGTAAGCTTTGCATGTACTCTAGTATTATCACAACAGGCCTAGTTTAAATATCGTGTTTCAGCCGGAGCCATGTGGCCTTCGGCCTCTTGTTTTTTGTTTGTTTTGTAATTGATTTAAGGATGTATTCTGCTGAGAGGTCAAAAATTTCTTGAAAAAAACAATTTTTTCTCTTATGACTTTTTTGAAAGAGGGGTTATAGACAAACATATGATGCGAAAAAAATATATGTTGGTGTACTTATTTTTTCTGTATAGTATCTTGAAAATGTCTACTTCCATGAAAAAGTCTATAATGAACAATAATTATTAAGATAAACAAAATATAAGTTTCGGTTTATTTTTCTTCTTCCAATTTAGTCACGACTATGTCATAGACAAAGTTTGACCAAAAAAATTTAAATGAAAATACATGAGTTGCCATTTGTTTCTTATTTTCATCCGGGTTATGATTGATCATGTATACCTATCGCATGATTTAAATACATTATTTTAGCTTTTACTACTAAAATTTAACCAAATTGTTGTAAATACATCTCCAAATTTTCTCATATGATAAAAGAGAAAACCAAAAAATGACAGAGTTATCATCCCTGGCTCGATTAACCGAACTCTTTTTTTTAATTTATATCATTTTTCAGCTACAAATAGAGACAATGAGAATGAGAATCATATATAATTTTGCAACTTTTTTCATGACTGAAAGAACTACAAAGTACAGGTCTTACTGCTATTATATTAATATTTATTTTACATACTTAAAAATGTTGTAAGTTTGTTGAATATACTATTTTTTTTTAATTTTTATTGTATTTTTTTTTAAATTTCATCTATATGTATATGTATTTACCATTTTATTGTTTTCACAAGAAGAATGAATGTCGGAGAAGAAATATCCATTTCTGATGCTTCATAATTCCTTATCCAGTTCACTAGTATACAGAAATACTTAATTAACCAATGTTTTATTTACTTCACCTTACAGCTAACAAGTATATATATATATAAAGAGCCATTGGTCACGACACAACAAAAGCGCTAGCAAGAAATTTTGTTGTTGTTATTTTTCTTATATATAGTATACGTGTATATTACATATATGTACATATATGTACATTGCATGTGAGAGATACTAGATATCAATGATTTTAGCACCTGAAATTGTCTTCATTAGCAGGAATAAGAAATTAACTCTAGACTATTCCTATACATTTGTAATGGTTCTGGATCAGGATTAGGTACAGTAGTTTATCAGTAAATTTTTAGGTCATCTGACCCGAAGGGTCAGGATGAGCTTATGTCATGGCGCGGCGTCCGTCGTCCGTCCGTCCGTCGTCCGTCCGTCTGTCCGTCAACATTTCCTTTAAATCGCTACTGGTCATAGAGTTCTGCATGGATTGTAACCAAATTTGGCCACAAACATCCTTGGGGGAGGGGAAACAGAACTTGTATAAATTTTGGCTCTGTCCCCCCGGGGGCAGGAGGGGCGGGGCCCAATAGGGGGAAATAGAGGTAAATCCTATAAATCGCTACTTGTCCAAGAGTTCTCCATGGATTGTAACCAAATTTGACCACAAACATCCTTGGGGGAAGGGGAACAGAACTTGTATAAATTTTGGCTCTGACCCCCCGGGGGCAGGAGGGGCGGGGCCCAATAGGGGTAATAGAGGTAAATCCTTTAAATCGCTACTTGTCATAGAGCTCTGAATGGAATGTAACCAAATTTGGCCACAAACATCCTTTGGGGATGGGGAACAGAACTTGTATAAATTTTGGCTCTGGTCCCCCGGGGGCAGGAGGGGCGGGGCCCAATAGAGGGAATAGAGGTAAATCCTTTAAATCGCTACTAGTCATAGAGTTCTACATGAATTGTAACCAAATTTTGCCACAAACATCCTTTGGGGAAGGGAAACAGAACTTGTATAAATTTTGGCTCTGACCCCCCGGGGCAGGAGGGGCGGGGCTCAATAGGGGAAATAGAGGTAAATCCTTTAAATCGCTATTAGTCATAGAGTTCTGCATGGATTGTAACCAAATTTGGCCACAAACATCCTTGGGGGAAGGGGAACAGAACTTGTATAAATTTTGACTCTGGCCCCCCGAGGGCAGGACGGGCGGGGCCCAATAGGGGAAATAGAGGTAAATCCTATAAATCATTTCTTGTCCTAGAGTTTTGCTTGGATTGTGACCAAATTTGGCCATAAACATCCTTGGGGGAAGGGGAACAGAACTTGTATAACTTTTGGCTCTGACCCCCTGGGGGCGGGAGGGGTGGGGCCCAATAGGGGAAATAGAGGTTAATATTAAAATTCCTTCAGAAAAGAAACAATGAACCTGTATTCAGAACATTACTTGGCATTACAAACCAGATGACCGTTAAGGCCCTTTGGGCCTCTTGTTGGTGTTTCAAGTTTGTCTTTCTCCTAGTGTCACATTACAAGTGCACGGAGTCTATATTATCCTGCTAAAGACGGCTGAAAGACGTCAATCTCATCACACACATGGAAACTCGACCGACATTGTTTACATTCCCGGTCATTGCGCCGATATACGATATGTTGTCAAATGATACTAAAAGTATAATACAAATAAACACTTGTGACTTCATGGAAAATCATATTTAGTTTATTTTTAAAACAGTAAATACCTAAATAACAAAACCTATTTTAAACATGGTTCACGTCATCGTAATGTTGCTAAAGAGTTACGTCCCTTTACACGGATCAGTTCACGTAAAAATCCTCAACAGAAAAATACCTTATTTCAATCTACCGCTATAATATAAGCGCTAAAAATGCTTTTATCTATAAATTAATAAAAAGTGTTTTAGGGCTTTCCCTCACCATGTTCAGATCTACATTGACGGATCAAAAAATGGTGATAATGTTGCGGCAGCATGCTGTAGATCTAATCACTGCTCCTCTATCCGACTCCCGGATGTTGCCTCCATTTTCTCTGCGGAAGAACTGTGTGAAAGAACTTTGTTATATCATTGTCTTTGTTTTTGAGACGCTTGGAAGTATACGGTATTTACAGGCGTCGGCAAGATGTTGCACTATTTGTGTTGAACGCTGTGCTTTCCTTTCATGATTCATTTAGGCTATACTTTGGCACACAATGTATGCCAACATTTAGTAGCTGTATTTGTATTTAGAGTGACGAACGATGTAGCGCAGCACCCGCTCGCCAAAAAATGCAAGTCCATTAGGGATAACGTTTGTCCGTTTCCATATATCGTGATAATATTGACTACTTAACGATTTATTAAAAAAAAAGTTACATACAGGTCCTAATAACTGTCGTTTACCTTCTTTTGATAATTCACCACTAGTCATATCGGGTCTGGTTGCTTTAGAAGCATCTTTCATATCAATGGCGTACAACCTACACTTAATCCTAAACTGTCCAGTCGGAGAGACCGCAGAGAGGAAGTTGTTCTCTCTCGGCTCCTAACTGGACACACATATTTTACACATTCCTATCTATTGAGAGGGGAGGATCCTCCCACATGCCACGCATGTGATTCTCCTCTCACAGAGGAACATATTTTAGTGCACTGTATTGATTTTAAGCACATACGAGATAAGTACTACGATGTCTCCGACATGTACACTTTGTTTCATGCCGTGAGACATAATCGTATTTTTAATTATCTCAAAGAAATCGGTATTCTAAACAAAATATGAACGTTTCATCAACTTTGTGCATGAATTTTCTCATGTGTTTTAGCCAAAACTATTTTATCCCATGCAAAACTTTATTTTTATCAAATAAACGTTTACAATCTGTGTTTTAGTCCTTACCTGCCTTTTCTTACACTGATCTTTTATCCTGATAATAATGCATGGCTTGTAGTTTGGCCCTAAATGACCCTAGTTGTCGATGGACCGTAAAACTTAAACAAACAAACAAATGGCGTCAGACACGTCTTGGGGTGTGATATTGATTTCACCAAGTTTGAAGGTATGATTTTCATTGATATTTGTTAGAGTTTGATGTGAATTATCAAGTTCAGTTTGTTAGACAAAGTAGTCATTAATTATATTGGCTTTTTCTTTGGTAGTAGTGTATTCGATATTATTGTAAGTCAAGAAGGAACATAAATGGAAAAAAATAAGACATTTTTGTACCATAGAGTTAGTAAGATAAGTAATATTATTGTATATTCAACTTTAGTAAGGCAATTTGTTTTGTCAATTTGCTATCAAATCATTTTTAATTATTAATTATACAATGTGACAAGGCAATTGGATGCAACACTCAATGGCACTGCCAGAGAGTTGAAACAGGATTAAACAAGAATACTATATGAGGTAAGTGACTACATACAGTGTCGTAGTTAGAATTTCATTTAACCTGTCATTCACTGGCAATCGAGACACCATTGTGGACATTTGTGAGGACATGTCCATATGGTACAAGATCTCTCTCGCGACGGTTAGAGATCCTTTTACCGGAGAGATTTTTGATGAAAATTTTACCGTTAAAAGTCCAGGTTTGCAGGATCGTTTTGGATTTAACTAAGTTTCTAGCGTGAAAACATATGGAATTTCTAATCTTTGTGAGATCCTCCTTGACTACAATGTTCTTACAATCTGGAATATTCTTGTACTGTCTCCTCACCACCATGAGATTCCGTTTGGCCTCGCGACAAGCCAACCGAGCAATTATTTATCACAGTTTGTTGTTACAACGATTTGTTGTCCTCTGGTCCGAGACCAGTGCCAGGATTTTGCTGACTGTTTCAATTATCATTTCAGGTGCGTTCCCAACACCACTGCTCTCGTCAAAACCGGAAACATCTAACACATTCTTTGCGTTTGGATTGTTCAAGGTCATTTAATTCATGTGAAAGATGGTCATTTTCGGATTTAAGCACATTAATTTCAGCTCTGAGTGGCGTTATTTCGTTGTTGACTATAGCCTGTATATCAGGTAACATTATATTTCTGACACTGAGGGGAATTTGCTAAATATCAAAGTTGGACAACGTGAGTACGTGGGGCTGTGAGGCTGTTGTAGACATGAGTTGTGACTGTGTCTGGTTTTGGACCTGTGAGACACCTTGGGATGGGGCCAGCAAAGACGACCCTTTGAAATTGAGTTGCTGAGGCGGGATATAATTCTGTAACAGGAGAGGAGAACATGCCTGGAAAATAAACGAAAAACTAGTTAAGCACAAAGTAGAGCCAAAAATCTTAGTTTTTGCGAGTTTTGCCAAATACACCGTTGTTACCCTTGCCTTTATGAGTAAAACTTTCCACTTTAATTATTTTTTATATTTTTAACTTGAAGTAAACTTTCCAAAGGTGGTAATAGTGTAAAGTAAGTAACTTTTGTAACTGAAGAAAAATACTAAATCGTCTTCTCCTAATTTTGATAGTGAAAAAATACCATTTGTCGGCGGTGGAGCAACAAGACCTGGAGCTGAAATCAGAATCCCATTTAAAAACAAAAGCAATTATTCCTCAAGTTCCTGGACACCAAAATCTAGAATAAGATTGTTCACGCTTTCTGTTATAATCATATGCAAAACAATCAATAGTGAATTCGCCAAAAAAAAACAAAAAAATCTCATGTGTGACGTTATGCAGTTTATCTTTCCGACTGTCTGTCTTCAGAATAACCAGAGCGTTATCGGTGTTTATTTCTTCCGACTTACCTGGTTAATTGTGCCTGATAACCCTATTTCCTTCTTCTAGTACTCTCCAAGTGGAGCTTACGTACCGCTCTACATGGTCCCATGTCCCATACATATCCTGGTTGTCAAAATGACATCCATCATCGGTAACCAAATTGACAATAGCTGTTAATAGGACGTTAATTAATCAAACAAGCAAACAAACAAATCGGTAACCAAAGAAAGGCCTAATAGTAATGACGTTTAAAGGTAGGCAACTCAAGATTTCAAATCTCTAGATGGAAGTGGGCGTAGTAATTTCAACAGATAGTTCGCAACGTCAACCAAATAAAAGACTTTTGCAAACACATTTAAATCTTATCTTTTTATAAATCATGAAAACAAATATAATTAATCATCATTTATATGGCCCCGCAGGTAGGGCGTTAGAATTGTACCTGCTGCCCCTATTTAATGATCGTAAAAGGCGACTAAATTTAGGATCTTATCTTTTCCTTTCTTCCTAACTGACTTATATTTCCTAATGCCACCCTTGGCACTGCCTCACTTTTGGCCTTGAGTTGAGCGTTCGCCCCTGTGAGGAACGCTCTGGGTTCCCCCCTGGCCGAGACACACCAAAGTCTATATAAGTGGTAGTTTCTGGTCCTGCTTAGCGCTCAGCATACAGGGAGTGGGACGACTGGTTCGCCCGTTGTCAGTATAATGTGACCAGGTGGGGTGTGTTGTTTGGTGTCTTCGGCGGCATGCTTCAGTAATATAGCACTATAAAAAGGGCAACAGTTCCACTATACAATAAGACACAAAATGAATATACCGCAGTCTCCCGAAACACGCACCTCGCACAACATACATAGGAGGCCGTCCTTACATGACCATAGCTGTTAATAGGACGTTAATTCATCAAACAAACAAAAAATCATCATTTATAGCTTCAATTTTTAGATGAACTAAGAAAATCTACTGCGGAGGAATAGATAAAGAAGGCGTGTGTGTGAATTTCGGGAATACATAATATCTGAACTAAGATCAAAATTAAATAGTTCTAGTAAACATCGGAAAACATCACTGATTGCGTAATTGTCGATTATCGCTGTGACAAGTATTGTACATGTGTGTTTTATTATTTTTACCATCAATTAGGGTATGAAAGTAATAAAACAGTATTTAATTTTCATTGCGGATTCTTATTGTTTTAATGTGCTCAGGCTTACTTAGCGTACCTATGATTGCTGTTTCACAGCATCATTAAAACACGCCATCAATATCAATAGAATCCCAAAAAATGCTCGAGAATAACAATTTCGTTGTCAACCTTCATACTTCTTCCTCTTGACGGTTCTCTGAAGAGTTTTTTTGAATGTTTCTATATGCTCGCCCAATTACAGCTCGCACCACCGGCACAACTTTAAAAACATGGTCTATAAATGTGTTGCACACTTCTTGAGTGAGTCGATCTCGCCAGAAGACATGTAGGAATGAGATGAGCTCCTCCTTGGTTGTTGGCTTGCGTTCCGGAACGTCTCTCTTTTCAACGTGTTCCACACCATCTCTATTGGGTTCAAAGCACAACTCTCGGAAAAAAGAATAATGTTTTATTCATTTATGTAGAAAATGTAGTCTCTATGACAATTGTTATTACATTAATAATTAATCACGTTTTATCAAATGATGTATGAAAGTTATAATATCCCCCATTTAATGCGTCGAGTCGTGCATTTATTCAAATTGATCAATACGTTCAATATTTTTTTAGTCCAAACTAACACCAACCAACAACCCCCTCCCCCAACACACATACACTCTCCATCACGCACACTCTAAACACAATATACAAAAAAAAAAAAAAAAAAAAAACACTAAAATGTTCTTACCAGCTGGTCATTTTCATCAGTTGATGATTTTATCCGTCATCAATTGGCGGGCATGTAATGATGTGTGCTTAGAGTCGTTGTCCTGAACAAATATGTGGATATCGGCGAACTTCCTCTGTATGAACGGATGAAGGGTATTATAAAGGATTTCCAACACGTAGAAGGTCTTCTCCATGATCCCTTCAAATATAAGTGGTGTCTTACCTCAACAGCTAATTCCTCCCCATAGTTGTATCTTAAGAGATTGTTTCGGTCTACACTGGGGAGTAGCAATTCCGTTAATTGGTCTGTTATGTTGTCATGTAGCTGAATGGTCGACTCATCCGTGAATATTGCGTCACCGAAATTTTCATTTATCACGATCAATTCTAGGCAAAACTCAAATTGTTTTAAGTTATTTGTTTGTTAGTTATTTAGATTAATTAACGTCCTATTAACAGCTATGGTCATGTAAGGACGGCCTCCCATGTATGCTTTCTGTTGCGTGTATGTTGTGGAGATTTTGCAGCTGTCCAACCTGCAGCTGCGACGATTTCAGCATCGTCCTATCGCTGACCTTAAGTCCACTTTCTGGCAGGTTTTTGATCAAATCCTTTGAAGACATAGTAGATCTCCTCCGAGGTTATCTTGCCCATATCGGATATGTTCTTTTTGCAACTTGATTGAATTCAATTGGTCGCCCCTATATTTGTCTGACAGCATAAAAAAGTTCCAGTTTGATAGGTATTTATAACATTGAGCGTTCATATGGGTTTTCATTTTTCTTCGCGTTCTTGAGTTTACATACGGAATATCGTCGTCATCCCCGTCATCAGATCTGTTTGCATCATCCAGATTCCATACTTGGTATTCTTGGATTTCAAGAATGGTACAAGACTTCAAACAATCTGATTAAAATACAGATCCGTATTATCACTACGTTGGATAAGAGGATCTGAGAACATCCCATTAGGGTCACGTCAAGATGACCTTTGAAAATGGCCAAACAAATTGGCACTGCCAAAATCTTGACTGGGGGGCGAAATTGGAGGTAAATCCTTTAAATCGGTACTTGTCCTAGAGTTCTGCATGGAATGTAACCAAATTTGGCCACAAACATCCTTGGGAGGGGAACAGAACTTGTATAAATTTTGGCTCTGGTCCCCCGGGGGCAGGAGGAGCGAGCGTTCGCCCCTGTGAGGAAGGCTCTGGGTTCTGTCCCCTGGCCAAGACACACCAAAAGTCTATAAAAGTGGTAGTTTTCTGCTCCTGCTTAGCGCTCAGCAAACGGGGAGTGGGACGACTGGTTCGACCGTTGTCAGTATAATGTGAACCGGGTGGGGTGTGTTGCTTGGTGTCTTTCGGCGGCATGCTTCAGTGATATAGCACTATAAAAAATGGGGCAATAGTTCCACTATACAAGAAGGCATAACATGAATATACCGCAGTCCCCCAAAAAACACGCCACCTCGCACAACATACACGCAAACACACCGCATACATAGGATGCCGTCCTTACATGACCATAGCTGTTAATAGGACGTTAATTAATCAAACAAACAAACAAGGGGCGGGGCCCAATATGGGAAATAGAGGTTAATCCTATAAATCGCTACTTGTCCTGGAGTTCTGCATGGATTGAAACCAAATTTTACTACAAACATCCTTGAGGGAAGGAAAATAGAGTTTATATAAATTTTGGCTTTGACACACTGGGGCAGGAGGGGCAGGGCCCATTATGGGAAATAGCGGTAAATCCTATCCATATAGTTCTGCTTGGATTTTAACTAAATTTTGCCCAGAAGCATCCTTGGGGGTTAACAGAATTTGTATAAATTTTGGCTTTGACCATGGAGCAGAAAGAGTGGGGCCCAATAGGGGAGTCGGAGGTAAATATTCAAATTCCTTCAGAAAAGAAACAATGAACCTGTATTCAGAACATTACAAGGCATTACAAACCGGGTGAGCGATACAGGCCCACTGGGCCTCTTTTTTATATATAAATAATTCAGATATTTTCTTTCTCACTAAGCAATGGTCATAATATATATATAACTGCAACTTAAGTGCAAGCAAACAATATCTAGAAAATATCAAATATTTCTTTCAGATTGTACAGTTTAACCCGATCGAAGTTGAGTTTCTCTCCGTCAGGTTGGAAAGACAGATGTGTATGTATGGCAATTAGCAGAAGATATTTCCGAAATCAACTAAGATGGAATTACAACAGTTTTCCATTGTCCTTCAAAAGACTCCAGGGGAAGATTGGTATTCATTTCCTATATGATCCAGTTTTGTCAATCTTTATTGAATCCTGTTCAATGAGCTATATACTTTTGAACCAATCTGATTAAAATAAAGATCCGTTCAATAGAGGATCTGACAACATCCCATAAGGGGTTCGGAGGACATTTATATCATCTGAAAATCTAAATGCATTTTTTACACCTTGCTACGTCAATTGTTAACGACCGGGTGGGGTGTGTTGCTTAGTGTCTTCGGCGGCATGCTTCAGTGATATATTACTATAACAAGGGCAACAGTTCCACTATACAAGAAGACACAACATGAATATACCGCAGTCTCCCAAAACACGCACCTTGCACAACATACACGCAACACGCTGCATGCATGGGAGGCCGTCCTTACATGACCATAGCTGTTAATAGGACGTTAATTAATCAAACAAACAAACAAACAAAAGTCGGGAAGTTGCGCAATATCATTGGTACTAAACGTACACGGGACTATAAGGTCCCTTTCATGTCATAAAGAATTCTGACAATTTGTATCAATTAATTCAACGCTTAAAACATCGAAAACTTACCAAGATACAATATCATACATTGCTTTTCAAGATATTGCGCCAAATATATATTCGCTGCGGAACTAGTCTTTCCATGTGCATCGGCATTCATAGTACTTCAGAATGGTACAGTCTAGAAACCTCCGAACGATATTTCGCAACTTCCGGTCTAATGGAAGCTGGACAGGGCGGGATATTTGTAACCTCTCGTCAAAATTGCTTTAAAATGCGGTTAAGATCTTAGAACGAACACGAAACTACTGTGGATACAAAAACTAGAACATATAATGAAACAGTAGCAACAGTTTCGACGAAGAAATAACAAAAGTAAGTGTTGTTAATATTCGTTTGAAATTGGCGCAGCTTCTTCCCTTGTGTAATGTATGTAAATAGGTGTGACCTATCTTATATATATCATCAATAGTAACAAGGCCCTGTGGGCGAACCAGTCGTCCCACTCCCTGTATGCTGAGCGCTAAGCAGGAGCAGAAACTACAATTTTTATAGACTTTAACAAACCATAACCAAGTTATATGTGTCGTAACTGTCGTATGTTCTCATTTCAATTCACTATAGATGTAAATATAATGATTCCTGTCACTTTTTGTGAAAAAGATCTATCAAAAACCATTTTCTGCTCTTATTTATATATAATAGTAGTATTATTGAAAGTACTGAATTCTCAAAATGTTTGAAGGTTTTTGTGATGGATAACATATTAAAGCATATCCTAATAATTGACCATAAATAATACAACACATATAACTTTAATAAAATAAATAAACCACACATTAATAATTTATTAAATCACAACTGAACCATTGACATATATACACAAACTGTACTAATGATCTAAATACACGACAACTGAACCCTTTATAAATAGAAAACACGACAACTGAACCTTTTAGTAAAATAATGCCTATCATATTCTTTATGTATAAAGAAATATGTTATTTTCATGGTACAATAAGTAACCATCTTATTAAAGTATCCTAGACTAATACCTAGCGTTAAAAAGTGTCTGAGAAATTAAATGTGCACAATGACTTTTTTACCCAGTTGTTATCTAGCTCATCGAAAATGACAAACAATTTCATAGATTCAATAAAGATTGACAATATTGCTTCATTTATGAATTAAAACACCAATCTTCCCCTGGAGTCTTTTGAAGGACAATGCAGAACTTTCGTTATTTCATGTACCTCGACTTCAGAAATGTCCTCTGCAAATGGCCATACATAAGTGTCCGTCTTTCCAATCTGACGGAGGAAATTGACCTCGATCGGGTCCAACTGTACAATCTGAAATAAATATTGGATATTTAGAAATATAGGATATTTTTTTCAAAAATGTTTGATTGCACTAAAGTCACAGTTATATATGTATTTTGAACATGGTTAGTTTGCATACGAAAATACCTTAATTATATAGATATATATAAATATAACTAACAAGTTTGACAATGATTTGTACTCCATGAAAAATAATTATTTTAGTGTTAGAATTGTGTTCTCATTCATTAATAAAATAATTAGACTAAAGGCAACTCTCATATTATGGTAGCTTAAGGTATTATGCATATATGTGGGACCTGTTTTCATAATAAAATGTATGTTTTTCACTTACCTGTCCATAAAACAAAACAGACTTCTTTCCGTTCGTGACTGGAAACGCCACCTCCACAAAGTCATGAAGCCTGGATAGAAAAATTAAATATTAAATAAAATTTCTGATTAAGTAAAAACAAGTTCCTATTGGAAATTAATTCAAAATAAAATCACCAATAAAACAACCAATCTATATTAGTTATGATAATAAAACAGGAACAAGAATGTGGAATAATAATAAATTGAGCCGAAAAAATATCATTTTAACTTGAAATGTGACCATGCTTTCTATGAGACTTTTAAAGATCACTGTCATTGATAGCTTACTTTATTGTGAGTGTTTTGCTGGGGGGCCACTCCACACTGATCGTCATCTTCATTGTCACCTTCAACACCGTTGTCACAATCACCGCCATCATCTTCATTGTCACCTTCAACACCGTTGTCACAATCACACGTTTTCACCTTCAACACACCGTTGTCACCTTCAACACCGTTGTCACAATCACCGTTGTCACCTTCAACACCATTGTCACAATCACCGTTGTCACCTTCAACACCGTTGAAAAACAGGTGATAGAGGACAGGAAAAACAGGCTCAAGGAAACAAAACAGGAAAAAATGAAAGCAAAACAAAAAATCCAACAAGAAAAAAATAAAATTGAGCGCAGTGTTCGAGGAATGGGTGGGGTTGTATGATCTAGAAATGAGATAGATAGTCTTATTAATACTAGTAAAACAATCAAAACAAAAAAAGAAAGACTCGGATATCAACTGCTATTTTGTAAGCATTTTTTTAGATATACAAGTATCTACATATGAACATATGAATATATAATATGTATAGTGGAACTGTTGCCCTTTTTATAGTGCTATATCACTGAAGCATGCCGCCAAAGACACCAAGCAACACACCCCACCCGGTCACATGATACTGACAACGGGCGAACCAGTCGTCCCACTCCTTGTATGCTGAGCGCTAAGCAGGAGCAGAAACTATCACTTTTTATAGACTTTGGTGTGTCTCGGCCAGGGGACAGAACCCAGAGCCCTCCTCACAGGGGCGAACGCTCAACTCAAGGCCAAAAGTGAGGCGGTGCCAAGGGAGGCATTAGGGAAGATAAAGTCAGTTAGGAAGAAGAGAAAAGATAAGATCCTAAATTTAGTCGCCTTTTACGATCATGCAATAGGGGCAGCAGGTACAAATTTTAACGTCCTACCTGCAGGGCTCTCCCAAAAAGCGCATCCCGCACAACATACACGCCCAACGCACCGCATACATGGGAGGCCGTCCTTACATGACCATAAGCTGTTAATAGGACGTTAATTAATCAAACAAGTTTTTTGTCAAATAACAAGAGGCCCATGGGCCTTAACGGTCATCTGACTATTAGTACAATACAACATAGTCGTTAAAAGATTTTTAGCCTATTTGATCTCTGTGACCTTGATTGAAGGTCAAGGTAATTCATTTGAACAAACTTGGTAGCCCTTCATCCAAGCAAGCTACATGCCCAAATATCAGTACCCTTGGCCTTCTAGTTCTTGAGAAGAAGTCATTTAAAGATTTAGCCTATTTGACCCCTGTGACCTTAAATGAAGGTCAAGGTCATTTATGCTACATGCCCAATATCAGTACCCTGGGCCTTCTGGTTCTGAAGAAGAAGTCATTTAAAAGATTTTAGCCTATTTGACCCCTGTGACCTTGAATGAAGATCAAGGTCATTCATTTGAACAAACTTGGTAGCCCTTTATCCCAGCATGCCACAGGCCTAATATCAGGTCTCTAGGCATCTTAGTTATTCACAAGAATTAGTTTAAAATGATTTTAGCCTATTTGATCCCTGTGACCTTGAATGAAGGTCAAGGTCATTTATTTGAACAAACTTGGTAGCCCTTCATCCCAGTATCCTACCGGCCAAATATCAGTACCCTGGGCCTTCTGGTTCTTGAGCAGAAGTCGTTTAAATAATTTAGCCTTTTTGACACCCGTGACCTTGAATGAAGGTTAAGGTCATTCATTTGAACAAACTTGGTAGCCCTTCATCCAAGCATGTTACAGGCCCAATATCAGTACCCTGGGCCTTCTTGTTCTTGAGAAGAAGTCGTTTAAAGATTTTAGCCTATTTGACCCTCGTGACCTTGAATGAAGGTCAAGGTCATTTATTTGAACAAACTTGGTAGCCCTTCATCCCAGCATCCTACAGGCAAAATATCAGTACCCTGGGCCTTCTGGTTCTTGAGAAGAAGTTGTTTAAAGATTTTAGCCTTTTTTTACCCTCGTGACCTTGAATGAAGGTCAAGGTCATTTATTTGAATAAACTTGGTAGCCCTTCATCCCAGCATCCTACAGGGCAAATATCAGTACCCTGGGCCTTCTGGTTCTTGAGAAGAAGTTGTTTAAAGATTTTAGCCTTTTTGACCCCTGTGACCTTGAATGAATGTCAAGGTCATTCATTTGAACAAACTTGGTAGCCCTCCATCCCAGCAACCTACAGGCCAAATATGAGTACCCTGGGCCTTCTGGTTATTGAGAAGAAGTCGTTTGAATAAAAAGTTTTACGCACGGCGCACGACGACGGACGGTGCATGATGACAATAGGTCATCCTGACCCTTTTGGGTCAGATGACCTAAAAAGTCATTATTTGGTTACCTATTACAAAAATCCTTTGATGGTATGAAACACTGTTGCAAATATGTTATAGTTTGTTTGTTTTTATAAGGCTTTAACAAGTCGAACAGCAAGTGCTATGCAGTGCACTACGGTAATACAGTAATGAGGTTTAAAGGGAGGCAACTCGAGCTTATAGATTGGAAGATAATCTTAGTAATTTCATCAGATATAGTTCGGTTTACTACTGTAATATAGCAGTGTTAGGGCTGTACATGTTTTCAGAAATGGAATTAATGTGTACTAGAGATTGATGTAAAATTTCTATATGTATTTGTTTGATTTGATCTTAGTTAAATAATTAAAAGGTAGCAATACATAATAAATTAGTGCAATGAAAGGCCTAATATTAATGACGTTTAAAGGTAGGCAACTCGAGATTTCACATCTCTAGATGGAAGTGAGCGTTGTAATTTCAACAGATAGTTCGCAACTTCAACCAAATAAGACTTTTGCAAACACATTTAAATCTTATCTTTTTATAAATCATGAAAACAAATATAATTAATCATAATTTTTAGATGAACTAAGAAAATATACTGCGGAGGAATAAATAAAGAAGGCGTGTGTGTGAATTTCGGGAATACACAAGATCTGAACCAAGATCAAAATTAAAAAGTTCTAAGCAAAACATCGGAACACATCACTGATTGCGTAATTGTCGATTATCGCTGTAACAAGTATTGTACATGTGTGTTTTATTATTTTTACCATCAATTAGGGTGTGAAAGTAACAAAACAGCATTTAATTTTCATCGTGGATTCTTATTGTTTTAATGTGCTTAGGCTTACTTAGCGTACCTATGATTTCTGTTTCACAGCATCAATAAAACGCCATCAATATCATTAGAATCCTAAAATATGCTCGAGAATAACAATTTCGTTGTCACCCTTCATACTTCTTCCTCTTGACGGTTCTCTGAAGAGTTTTTTTTAATGTTTCCATATGCTCGCCCAAATACAGCTCGCACCACCGGCACAACAGAAGAAGGAATGAGATGAGCTCCTCCTTGGTTGTTGGCTGGCGTTCCGGAACGTCTCGTTTCACCATGTTCCACACCATCTCTATTGGGTTCAAAGCAAAACTCTCTGAAAAAGATTAATATGTTTTATTTATTTATGTAGAAAATGTAGTCTCTATGACAATTGTTATTACATAATTAATTAATCACCTTTTATCAAATGATGTATGAAAGTTATAATATCCCCCCTTTAATATGTCGAGTCGTGCATTTATTCAAATTGATAAATACGCTCAATATATTTTAGTCCACAATAACACCAACCAGCAACCCCCTCCCCCAACACACATACACATCCCCATCACGCACACTCTACACACTCCATCACGCACACTCTACACACAATATACAAAAAACCACTAAAATGTTCTTACCAGCTGGCCATTTCCATCAGTTGATCCCTGGCCCTGAAGATAGGGCGTTAGAATTGTACCTGCTGCCCCTATTGCATGATCGTAAAAGGCGACTAAATTTAGGATCTTATACTTTTCTATTCTTCCTAAAACTGACTTTTTATCCTTCCTAATGCCTCCCTTGGCACCGCCTCACTTTTGGCCTTGAGTTGAGCGTTCGCCCCTGTGAGGAAGGCTCTGGGTTCTGTCCCTGGCCGAGACACACCAAAGTCTATAAAAGTGGTAGTTTCTGCTCCTGCTTAGCGCTCAGCAAAAAGGGAGTGGGAACGACTGGTTCGCCCGTTGTCAGTATAATGTGACCGGGTGGGGTGTGTTGCTTGGTGTCTTTCGGCGGCATGGTCCAGTGATAAAGCACTTTAAAAAGGGCAAAAGTTTCCACTATACAAGAAGACACAACATGAATTATACCGCAGTCTCCCGAAACACGCACCTCGCACAACATAAACGCAACACACCGCAATACATGGGAGGCCGTCCTTACATGACCATAGCTGTTAATAGGACGTTAATTAATCAAAAACAAAGATTTTATCCGTCATCAATTGGCGGGCATGTAATGATGTGTGCTTAGAGTCGTTGTCCTGAACAAATATATGGCTATCAGCGAACTTCCTTTGTATGAACGGAAGAAAGGTATTATAAAGGATCTCCACCGTATAGAAGGTCTTCTCCATGATCCCATCAAACATAAGTGATGCCTTACCTCGACGGCTAATTCCTCCCCATAGATGTATCGTAATATATTGTTTCCGGTCTACACCGGGGAGTAGCAATTCACGTTAATCGTCCTGTTAGGTTATAGGTAGCTGAATGGTCGACTCCATCCGTGAATAATTGCCGTCACCAGAAATTTTCATTTATTCGCAATCAATTCTAGGAGCAAAAACTCAAATCTGTTTTTAGTTAAGTTGTTTGTATATGTTAGTTAGTTAGATTAATTAACGACCTATGAACAGCTATGGTCCATGTAAGGACGGCCTCCTTCCCATGTATGCTTTTCTGTTGCAGTGTATGTTGTGGGAATTTTGCAGCTGTCCAACCTGCATTGGGCGACGTATTTTCAGCATCGTCCTATCGACTGAACCTTAAGGTCCCACTTTCTGGGCGGTGTTTTGACCAAATCCTTTGAAGACATAGTAGATCTCTTCTCCGAGGTTATCTTGCCCATATCGGATATGTTTTCTTTTTTCAACTTGATTGAATTTAATTGGTTTTCGCCCACCCTTTAGTTTGTCTGACAGCAAACCAAATAGTTCCTAGTTTGATAGGTAATTTATAACATAGATTATATTCTTAGAGTGAAACATTCGATCTAAATGAAGTATGATGAGGTTGGTGCGAATGAACAAATCTCACTCATGGCGTTAATTGAACACGTCCAAATATACCCATGAAGGCACCTTGAAATAATTTTCTTCTAAATCATGATGAAAAAGGATATTGGGACTTTAATAGTGTATACCTTTGTTTGATTAATTTAACGTTCATTTCAGGTATTCACATCCTTTTCTATCCTCAATCTGACTAGTATGTATACCTGAGCCACGATATTAGTTAAATTCAAGGAAAAACATTTCATGGCCAGAGGGCAGAATTAGTGTCCAGGAGCGGCTAAATACACATACAACCTAATTTGATCGCGATCAAAACACGGGATTTCCACCTATGTAATGATATAAGTACAAAGATATTCTGAATAAAGTTGTTGTACTTGAAGCCTTTTACCAAACTACAGTTGTGTCATGGACGTGAGGTTGGGTTTAGGGAACTCGCTCTACATGTCTTGATTCTTCACAACAACAAAAAAACACATATGTTTGTTATGAAGATCTTCGACCAATGGAGAATAACTCGTACAATTAGATGACGATTATCTCCGTTTGGCCACATAATGTAAGCTCATCACATTCGTACATTCAACGCACAAAATCGCCGAAAGGAGCAATAACCGATCGAAATAAAGAATGGCGGGACGAATAACTTAGATGAATGATGATTACAAAACTATATATATCCAGTTGCATATTGGTAAACACGTATCCTTCCTTCTATCTGTTAAAGTAGTCTTGTGAAAAATTCAAGTTCCTATTTAGTGGGATTTTAATTGAAAAGTTTTGGTGTATTCATGTTATGTACATGTATATATTTGAAACTAACATAAACTGATTTTGTCATAGCAATATGTACTTGCTGGCGGATTAGGTTTTGGTACATGTACATGTACAAGTAGACAAAAAGGGACAGGAGAATCAAAACCAAAAATTGATTTTTGAAAATCTCCTTTTTGGGTAAAAAAAAATTCATATATGGAATGAATGGATTAAAAAAAAATCATAGCGGATATGAATAGCAGAGGTTTTCTACATATCTCATGGTGCTCATTAGCAATTTATCTTGTGATTTATGTCGTACCGACGTTATCTTGGACAAAGGGAAATAACTCATACGATATTGTCGTATTGATAAGCTGATCAATTCATGAGAATGTAATATTCATAGTGTCTTCAAATATAGCGATGTGAATGTTTTGGAGTGTGCTGATTGGATATATTCATTGTGCATCAGTTTCAAATTTTAATGTTTAATGTGTGGGTTAGGCAAAAAATGTACATGTAGATGTAAAATTTGTAAAGGAATTTTGAAATAATTGTAAATCTGTTTTCTGACAGGAATCTCGAGATTCCAAATAATTTTGGCTTTTAATAAGTATTGTATATTAATATTGTGTCGCATAGGTTCAAAACCCCTGTGCCTGTAATTCACAACGCGGCCATGCATGCTCCCTTGTACAAATTTAGTCTATTACCTGTATATTTCAACTTCATTTTATGGATATCCATCAGTCATATATGTATCAACAAGCAGCGGCGTAGGAAGCGGAGGGGGGGGGGTGCAATTAGCTGGGTGCGGGGCGTGGGCGCGAGGGAGGGGGGGGGGGTGCTACGTAAATATTGAGGATCTTTGCCCCCTTCCCCCCATTACGTTTCATCTTCTTTACACCACTGACAAGAGTTAGGACCTATTCTCAGAAAAAACTACCAAGGCGTAATGCTCGACGTACATGTGTCATTGAGTAATACTGCCACAAAGATAATTTGGCGAAATCACATAATTAGCGATTATCGATGACATAATCAGGTATATCAGTATTAATTCTAAACAGTATTCAATGGGGAAATTATAAGAGTGCATGGGAGTATGTGAGCCTACATCCTAAATAGATACTCCCGAGATTCAAAATTTCAGTTTAAACAGTACTGAGATTTTAGTTCAAAATTTGTTTTATGATGACCACATCAAAGTAACTTTGGGATGGTTATCCCGATGTACGGAAACGTAACTCTCTGTTTCCGCTGTGGTGCAATCATTGTAACAAAAAATTCCAATACCCTTCAGACAGAATTGATTTTTCTCATCGTAGTATGTCTTCTAACAACACATTATTCAAATGAAAGAACAAACTAAAGAAGTGAATAAGATAACTATACAAGTATCAATTACTACAAATTCTGGAGATTTCTTCTATTCGCATTCAAAATGCCAGTCAAGTGTAGCTTTTCTACTACATTTGTACTTCAACTACAATTAGAAGACAAAGCGAAAATGTCCAAGATTGAAAGAAGGGGTGGGGTTGAGAAAATCTTGAGAACCCTTGCCCCCTCATTACGTTACAACTTTCCTGCGCCACTGCTATTTCAAATTACACGAAAGTATATATTATGTGATTGGCGAAAAACAATTTCTAGGGATATTTAAATTTTCTTATCGCTTCCTATTGAACGTTTTACGAAGTTATAAATCTACTTTGTATATAGTGGTGCCTTGTCTTACGTGACGATGATTGTTTCAAAGCTTTTTATTTGTTTAATCTGTAACTGTATGCTAACAAATCTTTGGTACAAAATGTGTCAACAAGTCACACCTGTAGGTCCGTTTTTGAAGTTGATATTGTTTGCGCTCTCTATGAAGTCAACATTGTTTGCGCTTTGCGCTACACCCCTACACATGGGAGTCAAGTTTTTGGATATCGTTACAAAATGCTATTTAGCATTTGAGGAGGAGCTTGAATACAGTTCACTGTATTTCGTTACCAAATTGATCATAAGTAGGACTATTTATCATTTTGATGATTTCAGTATCAATTCATATATTTATTACTAGGAAGAGTAGATCCGTGTGACTTGTACGTATTGTTATATACGGTACACACATAACATGTCTGGGGTTTGAAAATCTAAAGAAACTAGAACGAAAAAAAAAATGAAATTCTGTAAATGAAATATTGAGAGTAAGATCTAGCACCCATGATATCTAATATTTTTATGGAGGCGTGTATACGTTCCCATGATCACCGGAACACCATACATGTACCTTGGCAATCCTATCGACAATCTCCATAACATTGTAACGCACGTTGTGTATTGTGCAGAAGTTACACCAACTAGTTTCTGGTATAAAGGTACTGCTAGTACCGTTAGCTTACAAACAACGAATCTAGTTGCATGGGCGTTGAAAGCGGATGGGGGGCAATTCCCCCCGTTACCCAGGATGAGGGGGCAAACATGTCTTTTTGCCCCCCCCCCCCATTTTCGCCGAGTGAAATGTTATAAAAATGCACATTTGAAAGAAAAAGGGGTCCTCCTGCACATTTTTGTACGTCATTCTAGAAAATTTTCCGCTGCGCGACGCGTTTCCTTAAACGTTCTAAAATCATGTAATGTTCAAACTTTTAATAATTAAAATTCAATACACTCGAAATATTGTGGACCTTTGCCCCTCCCCATAACGTTTCATCTTTCTACGCCACTTGGTTGTATATACACTTGATTGTTAGCGAAATTAATCTGATCCACATCATAAATGTATATAATTGCCGACATTCAAACGAATATGGAAAGAATATAAGATTCTGCTTCAGGCATCGCGGTCATTTTTACAAAATGTCATCTAGCCAAACGTTAACAGCTCAGAAGATTAATCAGCACAAGAACGTGGATCCTTGATCAATATAACATTCTACGACCAAATCTGATTATATAGAGCTATTTTTTTTTATCAATATCAAATATCTACAGTTACAGTGCGCCTAATATTCATCCTATTGGAAATAGATACATGTAACAGTTAAATCTATCATAGCGTCCCACTGGAACAAATTTTGAGATAAATGGCCACGATCTTTTGACTGTCGACTGAGTCAAGCAGACGCATGTTTTATGCATCAAAACTATTAATTTTCATTGTAGTGAATGATAATAATAAAGATACTGCCAACTTACGCTGAATCAGTGTGGACAATAAAATTGAGTGCTTGCAAACGAATGCAACTTCAGTATTGTAGGGGAGGTAACTCTAAGTTCAAATAGGGTTAAAGTTGAAAAAAAAAAGTTTTAAAATATATACTATGCTATAATAGATAACAAAAAATAACAAATCAGCGTAAAACAGAATAGATATACATATCATTTTTTTGGAAAATATTTAGAAATAAAATAAGATTTATAAAAATAAAGATTGATATTGCAAGTTATTATTTCATACCTTGTATTTTTCATTTATAGTTGGAGCCAAGTGCATGCAATTATTTTAACAGTCATTTTTAACATTTTTCATGAAAAAGAGAACGATATATAGATCTTAATTGTGGTTAAGCAATACAGTGATTATCACCGCGAGATCCACATAATGCATTTGGTCTAGGCCTAACATAGGTACTCGACACATTATTAGTATATATAACTACATATATAACATAACTATATAATATAACGTACAGTGTACAATGTATAGTCTGCTTGACTTACAGTTAGTAAAGCGCGGCCATTAATGAGCATTCCTTACAATATATTTCAATTACTTATACTTCGAATTACTTGGTAATTAGTATTCACACAAGTTTTTAACTTTAGGCATTGGGCATTTTTTCCGTTTTAAAAGTGATTTTGAGCGCAAGTTACGCGGGAACCCATCTTAAATTGTTTTCTATATGATGCTGCCATCTGCGAATAATCTTATTGTGGTGGACTGCATGTATGAGGAAGAGAAAATTAGGCCCAAATATGTTTCCTGAGAGGTAAAAATCATTTTAAAATGTAGGAAGGGAAGCAACTCTCATAGGCGCTACATCCGGAACTCCTCTAGTTTTGTTAACAGTCTTGAGGTAGTCCGAATAGGTTTTGCCCACTTCAGACTCATCAGCGCCATTTTTGCGAAACATAACTGCATATTCATACCTACATTGTAGCTTCTAGGCTACTAGTCTACACTGAGACGATCTTTTTAATTTGTCTTTCCCAAGAGCCGACATTATTTTGGAAAAGGATAGCTCCATTATATTGGTTAGTATTTTGTGACACTGGTTGAACATTTTTGCGATACAGTCATACTCGTGCCCTCGTGCCATGTTAAAGCTACCCGATTCATAATTACCTCAGCCCCTATTAACATTCGGCCTACATGGCATCGTGCAGTGCTCTTTTTACCCGACTTAGGCTACAGGGCGTCGTTCCCAATGATAAGATACGTGTAAAATAGACGTGACCTATATATAGTATAAGCTTAGGCTATCTAGATAACGAGGCCATGTGACTGAATTCATGCCTCTGTTTTCGTTGCCCCTTTGTTGATGTACTGTAGTACATGTTTACTAAACTACTGTAGCAGGTTTTAATTGTACATTCATATAGTGATATGATTTAATGTTTAAAGTGTACCTCATTTCTCAGTAATGACACCAATGATGCATCATATATTGCTTCGTTTTATGCAATTATTTCTGTTCTTGGTCTGTTACTTGGTCTGAAATGTGTGAATCCCTGGAAATGTGTGTGTGCAACAAATACTGTTTATGCTATAATGATTAATCATGGTGTTTTTTTAAGGCGTAAGGCCCCCTCAAAGAAAATTTTATTGAATAATGAAACTTAAGATATAAACACTCAACAGAAATAGAAAAAATATAGTTGCCTCACATCAGGCATGGGGTAATCGTAATCGTGTAATCGTAATCGATTGTAATTAATTACATTTTCTCAAGTAATCGACAGTAATCAGTAATCGAAGGCTTTTTCAATTACTTGTAATCGTAATCGATTACAGTAAAAATTTACTGTGTAATCGTAATTACATTTCGATTACTTTTCAATTACATTATACCTATTATGAAGTTGAATTTAGCAGCCAGTATACTAAGTTTAGAAAGTGTAAAGTTCAACTTGTCTGCTGTAGTTCAACTAAAACTGAAGATAGATGTAACAGAATACAAACAAATTGTCTATACAGGTACACTTTAAAGCTAATTTTAAGTTTCACCAGTGTGCCCATGGGCATTAAAGCATATTGTATTAAAAAATGGAAAGCATTGTTTTCATAAAAGTCAACAGATATTGACTGAAATCAATTCAGTTGATTCAGGGAGTATGTCCTCAGATTTCCAATGAGCTTGTTGTTTTAGGAAACAATAAGAAATCAATTCTGTTTGATATTCCCAGTAGCTGTTCTTTTTACCTGTACAGTCAACCAAGATTTATCTGTTTAACTCAGAAGCATAAGTCACATTTTTGCTTTAAAAAATCCTTAAATAATATACTCGATTCATTTTTATATATTTAACATGCATTGCATTGTAAATGAAAATTATAAATATAAGAAAAATTACGCTACTACAGATTTCCGCTTTGTCACTAGAAGAATCAAGAATTAGATTTCAGGTTTAAAATATCTACTTGTTGTGTTATACTGTCATCTGCAAAATGCAGGTTATCAATTAACCACATACGAAACATGCACATGGTCATTTCTAAGACACACCAGTTTAAAAAGCATGATGTGGGACAGGTGTGAATTTGAAACTAAATTAATAATTTAACTAATTCCAATGAAAATATTTTATATAAATATAACTGGTCTTGGAATGCTATCAATTCATAAAAAGGAAAAAAACTGAAAATATTGTGATAGAAGATAAAATTTAATAAATCAACTAAATGTAATCGAATGTAATTGAAAGTAATTTCAATTACTTTTTGTGTAAAGTAATCGATTATAATCGATTACAGGTCAATGGTACCTGTAATCGATTATTAATCGATTACAGCATTTTCTCCCAAGTAATCGACTATTAATTAATTACATTTTGAAGTAATTGTGCCCATGCCTGCCTCACATTATCTTTTTATTTAATCTGATATCAGATGCAAATTGCTCTTTGTTAAGGCTTAGTTAAGTGATATTTCCCCATATTAATTGTTTCTGGTATTTATACTTTTTTTCTCGCTGGGTATCAATTTCAGTACACATCATGTGATGAAACTAGAAGTTGCGACATACACTATTAATCATTCCAACAGGAAAATGAACACTGTAATATTACAAAAACAAAGCATCAAAATAATGTTTGTATGCACTTCTTCAAAACAAAAACAAAAAAAACAAAAAAAAGTTGACACCATCATGCAAGCAACAAATGCCATATAAGAGAAATCTGTGTTTATTGATATCAATTTAACCACAATGATGTTAGTATATATTATATGCTATACAATATCAAGGATCTAGATCCTTGATAATATTGACAGAAAGTCAAACCCTATATATATGCTGCTGGTGCACAGTCAATTAGACATCAGATAAAATACAGTCGACGGTACATGTACTATAATTTCAACAACAATATTGCGTATTGAATCAATGGACACCATTACTTGTTTCAAGATGGCCACAAAACAATTTCTGTGGTCAAGAATTAGTAATGTATAGTGCAATATTATCTTGCCATTGACAATTTCTGGTCGCTGGTTTTTTAGCTCACCTGGCCCGAAGGGCCGGTGAGCTTATGTCATGGCGCGGCGTCGTCGTCCGTCCGTCCGTCCGTCCGTCCGTCCGTCCGTCCGTCGTCCGTCCGTCCGTCCGTCCGTCAACATTTCCTTTAAATTGCTACTAGTCATAGAGTTCTGCATGGATTGTAACCAAATTTGGCAACAAACATCCTTGGGGGAGGGGAAACAGAACTTGTATAAATTTTGGCTCTGACCCCCCGGGGGCAGGAGGGGCGGGGCCCAATAGGGGTAATAGAGGTAAATCCTTTAAATCGCTACTTGTCATAGAGCTCTGAATGGAATGTAACCAAATTTGGCCACAAACATCCTTTGGGGAAGGGGAACAGAACTTGTATAAATTTTGGCTCTGGTCCCCCGGGGGCAGGAGGGGCGGGGCCCAATAGGGGAAATAGAGGTAAATCCTTTAAATCGCTACTAGTCATAGAGTTCTACATAAATTGTAACCAAATTCGGCCACAAACATCCTTGGGGGAAGGGGAACAGAACTTGTACAAATTTTGACTCTGGTCCCCTGGGGGCAGGAGGGGCGGGGCCCAATAGGGGAAATAGAGGTAAATCCTTTAAATCGCTACTAGTCATAGAGTTCTGAATGGAATGTAACAAAATTTGGCCACAAACATCCTTGGGGGAAGGGGAACAGAACTTGCATAAATTTTGGCTCTGACCCCCCGGGGGCAGGAGGGGCGGGGCCCAATAGGGGTAATAGAGGTAAATCCTTTAAATCGCTTCTTGTCATAGAGCTCTGAATGGAATGTAACCAAATTTGGCCACAAACATCCTTTGGGGAAGGGGAACAGAACTTGTATAAATTTTGGCTCTGACCCCCCGGGGGCAGGAGGGGCGGGGCCCAATAGGGGAAATAGAGGTAAATCCTTTAAATCGCTACTAGTCATAGAGTTCTGCATGGATTGTAACCAAATTTGGCCACAAACATCCTTGGGGGAAGGGGAACAGAACTTGTATAAATTTTGACTCTGGCCCCCCGAGGGCAGGACGGGTGGGGCCCAATAGGGGAAATAGAGGTAAATCCTATAAATCACTTCTTGTCCTAGAGTTTTGCTTGGATTGTGACCAAATTTGGCCATAAACATCCTTGGGGGAAGGGGAACAGAACTTGTATAAATTTTGGCTCTGACCCCCTGGGGGCGGGAGGGGTGGGGCCCAATAGGGGATTTAGAGGTTAATATTAAAATTCCTTCAGAAAAGAAACAATGAACCTGTATTCAGAACATTACTTGGCATTTTAAACCAGGTGAGCGATACAGGCCCTCTGGGCCTCTTGTCTCCAGGTACTTAGGCTTTCCTCCACCAACAAACTTGGCAAGTCCTTACATGACCCTGGCCAGCGCTGTTAACAACTTTATAGGGTGTTAATTAAATTAATAGACCCAAACCTATATTTTTTAGTGGATTTTGAAAGTTAATGTGAAATGATTCTAATTATACTGAAACTTGTTCAAGATAAACTTTGTATTTATCAAAACTCTTCAAGACAAAAATTGTGGAGACATTTTCTGTGATTGTGTAAAAATTATGGGTAGTCACTTAGTGACTAATGACTAGTCACAGGGAATAACCACACTACTTGATACATTTATCATTATGTACACTGAGATAAGTCTTGTACTGGTAATATGTCTTTGACAATGAAAAATAACCTGTTACAGCATCTATAGTGTACCGGTATTGAATATTTAACGACACCCTAAAATATTTCATATAGTTTTTGTATTTATAGACAAACTTCTGTTATTAGTAGTATGAAATGCCTATTTGCGAAAAACTGTGATCAAATTTTGATTTTTGAAAGGTTGATGTTGATGTTTTTATCTTAATTAAATGTTTCAGAGTTTTTGACATTACTTACATTCTGAGTTTGAGGAGGACTCACTTTCTTGGTAAGATTTCTTCTGTCATTGTATAATTTCGGAACTAAATACTATATTAAATAATAACTTGCTTGCCGAATTGATTGTTATAATTAATATTCATTTCATATCATACGATTAATACATTCTATCTCCAAGGAACTAATTGATAAAGTCTTGTGTTATTCATATTACTCCAAGCCTTATTACTGCACACTACTAGTAATAAGTGAAAAGGAAATAAACGGACACAGACAGGCATTTGTCTCTATATCCATATCTAAATTACTCTAACAGAATTTGATCTAATAATTTTAAAAGTTTGTTTTATTTAAATTACCATATTCTGATATTGTGTCCGAAAACAACATATGAAAAATTCCTTATTGGTCCTTCATTTATAGTTATCATTCTAGGAAAGTGAATGAGTTTCCTATTCCATGGTGGCCCCCGAACACGATAGATATAGTCTTCTGTTTCAAATGATAATACTAATTTATAAGATATTGATACATTGTTTCAAAATGTTTGTTTATTGGTATACCATATTTCTCACAATAAATAAATGACTAGCTGATCTATACATCATCAAAGTACTATGTAATACTGCAGATTCATATCCTTCATAGAAACAGATGAATAATAAGTCAAGATATTACATAAAAGGTGAATGGTTTGAACCATGTTTGCACTTTTGTGCTTCAGTAAACAATCTTTATTACACATCATATCTTTTTGTTCTAATTCCAGGTTTATCGGTAAGCATTTCGGTCTGATGCAGAAATTATGGTTCGTATTGCTGGTAATGTATGATCAATATTCAATTTTAATTGAAAATTGATTGCTTTAAAGATTATGAAAGGTAACAGCCTTGGTTGAATGAGAAAAGTTCAGATCCTTTAATCGACCCAATAAGCGCCCTATCCCTATAAGTACCTCTCCGATTTTTTAGGCTCCAATTTCACTTACTTTGAATTAAATTCATGCTCAAAATATGAAAATTTTGTTGGTTTCCTAACTGATTTCTTTTGCAGATTGATACAGGCCCTATGGGCCTCTTGTTTATAAAAGTCTTGTCAATTTGTTTCTATTAAGAGGCGACTTATTTGCTTCATTATTTTAGGCGCTCTGGACACTTATTTGGTCGAATATGGAATTTGTATGTTACAAGTATTTTTAGCCAATCATCATCAAATCACCTTTCGTCTATGGTTTATCTGTCTGTAAACACATTATTGTAAGTATCCCATGTCAAACTGAAGTGCTAATATAAGCAGTTATTAGGCAGTTTTGTAGCAGTCCCACAATTTTTAGGCAGTTATTAGGCAGTTCTCAGCAGTCCAGATTTAATCATGTTGATGTTTTTATCTTAATTAAATGTTTCAGAGTTTTTGACATTACTTACCAGTAATATCAACATTCTGAGTTTGAGGAGGACTCACTTTCTTGGTAAGATTTCTTCTGTCATTGTATAATTTCGGAACTAAATACTATATTAAATAATAACTTGCTTGCCGAATTGATTGTTATAATTAATATTCATTTCATATCATACGATTAATACATTCTATCTCCAAGGAACTAATTGATAAAGTCTTGTGTTATTCATATTACTCCGAGCCTTATTACTGCACACTACTAGTAATAAGTGAAAAGGAAATAAACGGACACAGACAGGCATTTGTCTCTATATCCATATCTAAATTACTCTAACAGAATTTGATCTAATACTTTTAAAAGTTTGTTTTATTTAAATTACCATATTCTGATATTGTGTCCGAAAACAACATATGAAAAATTCCTTATTGGTCCTTCATTTATAGTTATCATTCAAGGAAAGTGAATGAGTTTCCTATTCCATGGTGGCCCCCGAACACGATAGATATAGTCTTCTGTTTCAAATGATAATACTAATTTATAAGATATTGATACATTGTTTCAAAATGTTTGTTTATTGGTATACCATATTTCTCACAATAAATAAATGACTAGCTGATCTATACATCATCAAAGTACTATGTAATACTGCAGATTCATATCCTTCATAGAAACAGATGAATAATAAGTCAAGATATTACATAAAAGTTGAATGGTTTGAACCATGTTTGCACTTTTGTGCTTCAGTAAACAATCTTTATTACACGTCATATCTTTTTGTTCTAATTCCAGGTTTATCGGTAAGCATTTCGGTCTAATGCAGAAATTATGGTTTGTATTGCTGGTAATGTATGATCAATATTCAATTTTAATTGAAAATTGATTGCTTTAAAGATTATGAAAGGTAACAGCCTTGGTTGAATGAGAAAAGTTCAGATCCTTTAATCGACCCAATAAGCGCCCTATCCCTATAAGTACCTCTCCGATTTTTTAGGCTCCAATTTCACTTACTTTGAATTAAATTCATGCTCAAAATATGAAAATTTTGTTGGTTTCCTAACTGATTTCTTTTGCAGATTGATTTATGGATTATTTTCTACAATATTTTTTTATAAAAGTCTTGTCAATTTGTTTCTATTAAGAGGCGACTTATTTGCTTCATTATTTTAGGCGCTCTGGACGCTTATTGGGTCGAATATGGTATTTGTATGTTACAAGTATTTTTAGCCAATCATCATCAAATCACCTTTCGTCTATGGTTTATCTGTCTGTAAACACATTATTGTAAGTATCCCATGTCAAACTGAAGTGCTAATATAAGCAGTTATTAGGCAGTTTTGTAGCAGTCCCACAATTTTTAGGCAGTTATTAGGCAGTTCTCAGCAGTCCAGATTTAATCAGTCAATGAAAACTGCTAATATTGCACAATACAAGATTTGAAACTGCTTGTTGAACTGCTAACTATATTTGTAAGCATTCAGTGACTGCTTATCGTAGACTGAAACTGCTTGTCATTGACTGCTTAAAGACCTTAGCAGTTTACCAGAGCAGTTCGGAAAAGGAAACAAATTGCATGGCAAAGTAAAATTTAAATAGTTTAGTGATTTTGCAACTTGTTATTAATTGCAAATGAGTAATGCGCATGAATGAAGATACTTCATTAAATTGTCGATTTCAAATGTGTGATTAATTTCTACTTTAAAATTTTTATTTTTATTTAACTCACCACAAATCATTTAATTGAATTCAAAGCTAAATGAAGGTCAGTTTAATCAACATTATCACATGTATTCATGAAATATCAAAGTCCTTTTACAATTTCTCATATTATTGATAAATATGTGCCAATAATACTACTTTGTACATATATACATAGATGTCCCTTATCTCTAACACCCTGGGGAGGCAGCTACAGCCATGGGTCATTATACACAGAGATGGTGACCCCCACATGTAGTGTTGCTTTGAACCTGTATAGTCTCCCTCCAAATTCCAGCGGTCAGTTTGAACAGTTTGGTGTGAGGAAGCATGTGCACGTGCACAAATAATCTACATAATTTGGACCATTTGGTGAATATTTTGGACATCTAAATAATTATAAGTGAGGTGTAGTTTTCAACATGCAGTTATACATGTTTAAATTGTTAATATAAAGGGAATTGTAGCCATGGAATGGAAATGGAAAAAATGTTTCAGTTTTTGATTTCTGCATTCTTATGTTGCATTGGATTATAACCCTATATTTGGCTGTATATACCCCCAAAGTACAAGGTAAGATGCATGAGCTTGCAATCTATGTGCATATATATATATATAGCCGGATGGGAACCATACATTTAAATATCGAAACTTATATGTTAACTACTCATAATTTAATTGATTAAACTCAAATTCATTTCCCATTTGACTCTCATACACCCCTAGTATAATAATATAGATAATGTGTTTTGTTTTAATATTTGTATGGATGACACAAAATAAACATAATACTTAAATAGTTTATGTATATGTCTTGGATTGCTTTATATTCCACCCTTATATTCTTTAATCTTTTATTTTCGGAATTTCTGAAAAATGAATACATGTACCAGTAAATGCATAATTGTAAGGCAGGTTTTTCAAAAACTGCAATGTTTGTCTTAGAGCTAGGGTAGTGTTTTAATTTTTCCATATAATTGAACATATAACAGTTCCTTGAGCTTATATATATATATATATATATATATATATAAGTATTAAGCAGTTTTGGTTCATATATAAAAGCAGTCGCATGCTCCATATTTGGAATTTTTTAGCAGTTTGGTGAGCTATTTATAGATATTAAGCAGTTTTGATTAGTACATTAAGCAGTTTCTTGTGCTATATTTGGACATTTTAGGCAGTTCATTTTGAAACAGACTGCCTAAGAACTACCTAAAGTAAGCAGTCGCATGCAAGATATTTGGACATTTTTGGCAGTTCATTTTAAAATAGACTACCTAAGAACTACCTTATAATTGCCAAAAAACTGCCTAAAAACTGCTAAGAAGCAACAAACGGTCTACTATGCATACAGATGCCCAAACAACAACAGTTACACTACCATGCTGATAGTGGCAGATGTACAAACAGTATTCTGAATGTAATGCAAAGCTTGCATGCAGGAATGACATATAAATGTATTTATATATAATGCAACGCAGTAGAATTAAATTGCAGAAGCATTGAAGCTGAAATAATTGAATGATATATGTATTTCTCAATGTTTATACCAATTATTAATGTACAAAATATTGTTAATATTGTATTTTCAGAGATGCCACGAAAGAGCAAGCGCTCACTGGCCATGGCTGCCATTGCTAGGAACAGAGGGAGACTCCAGGATGGTGATCCACCAGTAGATAGCCAGGGGTCAGTGCCTGCAGGCCTAGGAGAGCCTTCCCCCACTCTTGGGGGTAAATCTTCGTGTGACCAATTAGTAGGTGACCACGGGTTGTCACCTACAGGCCTAGGAGAGCCTTCCCCTCTCGCTGCGGGAAAACCTCTGAATGCCTTGAGGTTAGATCATCCTCAAGGAAGTCTGTATATCCAGAAGGATATCTCACCGCAGTCTGACTCGCCACCGTGCGTTTGTACAGCACCGACTGTACCTTCACCATTAACCTTCGGTGTCGCAGGACAGACGCAGCCAACTAACTCAGTGCAGAGGGACGTTGGTAGAACTAAAAAAGATCAAGAAACAATATACGAACTATATACTGAAATACAAACTAAACCATATACTGAGTCACAAAACAAGCCATGTGATGAGCCACAGAGCAAGCCATGTAATGAACCACTGAGTGAACCATTTGCTGAAGGATGCAGTGAACCATGTGCTGAACAATGCAGTGAACCATGTGCTGAACAACGCAACAAACCAGGTAATGAGTTATATACTAAACAAAACAGTGTAGAATGTAAGATATGTAACGAACCTGATAGTGTAACAAGTACCGATTTAGTTCATAACAAACCAGGTAATGAAATGCACATCAAGCTAAATGAGCCACAAAGTAAACCATTTATTGAATCTAATAAACAAACCCCTTGTAGCAAACCAAATGAGGAAAATCATTGTAACAATCCAAATGACAATGAGCAAAATTGTTGCAACAAGCCAGATGAGCAAACGCGATGTAAAAAACAAAGTAACAAAACAAATGAGCAAACTGAAAGCAACGTTACAGACATGATACACAATAAGAAATCAAAACCAGGAAAACACATGCTATTTGTAGAAGTAGAAAATGACCAAAAAACAAATGATCAGAAAAAAAGTAAAGATAAGATCAAAGCAGAAAAGAAAATGCCACTCTTATCAAGTGAAATGAAAAGTAAAATAGAACATAGAATGAGTCAGCTTGAAAATGTAAGCAGTGTGAATTCATTAAGTTTTTCTACTGTAAAGAACTTGGCAAAAATGACAAAGGGAAGTAAAAGTGTTAAACAGAGAAAAGTAAAGAGTAATAAGGAAACTTCTGAATCAGATGTGGTATACAAAGGGGAAACAGGGCCAGTGGTTTATACGTTTAATGTATTAACTGAAAGTACACAAAAAAAGTTGGCAAATACCCTGGGTATAAATGACAGCATTACCAAACCAAGAGAATCCATAAATGCTAGGCCACTTGGAAAACCACTACAAACACAGTGTATTGAAGGAGATGGTAACTGCTTTTTCCGTGCTCTATCATTCAGTGTATTTGGTGATGAATGTAACCACAGAAAAATGCGATGTGCAATAGTGAACCATATGCTCAAGAACTCGAACAAGTATGTAAGCCATTTAAGATCAGGATACAAATCTGTTAGTGAGTGGGTAGAAAAAAAGCAAATGTTCAAAGCTGGAAAATGGGCAACAGAAATAGAGATTTTGGCTGCTGCTGATTTGCTCTCAACTGATATCTATATATATGAGGACAATATGGCTTCATGGCACAAATTTTCTGCTACTCAAGTAGACAAAAATGCTTCAGTGGAAGAGGAAGCTATCTACCTCGTACATCAATTCCAAGCACATTATGATGTGGTAACTTCAGTTGGTGATGTTGAAGAAAATGTGGTAACATTTGCTGGAAGTAACAGAGCAAATTATGGAGACACTTACATAGAAAGAGAACATGCTGCAATTTGCACACAAGATACACATATAGTTCGTAAAGCTTTTGAAGACATTTCACTGAAGTGTTCAAGAAAACATTCTGTTATATCTGAAAGTGAGAATAATAGAAAAGATGATAGACCTACTGTCGCAAAAGATGGGAAAAGGAAAGTAAAAACATGTAGAGATAATGTAACGAAGGTTACCTTAAACTGTAATGAAAATACAGAGATGGAAATAGAGATAAACAAGAAAGATTTGACAATATTAACACCACATGACAGCAATGACCATATGACTTCTGCAGATGTAAATGTTAGTGATCAAAAACATGATAATGCACCAGGAATACCACAAAACATTGACGAGCAAAATTGTTCAATCATTAAACATGTGGAACATAAGGAAAGAGAAGTTCAGATGCCATTGAACCGTCCTGTAAAAGGAAGTTATCATCAAGGTCATTCACATTTTATGGAAAATGCAGGTAAACAGTGTGTACTGAATAGCTTATCAGCTGTTTTATATAGCCAGAAAAGAGACATGAAATTATGGACACCATCAGATTTAGACCATGTACTTGAAATCGGCAATGAAATGTATGGCCATCTCAGGAACAGCTCAACCATGAGGAATGATTATATTGCTATTAGTGAAGTGCCAAGATTGATTGATTGCTATGGTAAAATTTTTGATCTGAAATTTCAACATTCAATATCAGGAACACTGGGTAATACAAACATTGACAATGACCTTTATCAATTTCACACATTATATGCAGCATTACAAATGGCTCTGGATCAAAGAGAAAGTCACGCAGCCTTTGTAACCTTTAAAGGTAATACATTTATTGTTGTGAAACAAAATGCTAGATATTTCGTGTTTGATTCACATTCCAGAAATACAAATGGTATACAAGTACCCAATGGAACAAGTATTTTGTTAAATTATAACAACATAGATGATGTATACACACATTGTATTCATTTGGCAACATCAATGCATTACAAACCAGCAGATCAGTTTGAAGTAACAGCAGTTTTTATATCTGTTCCGAGTGATATGGACGCACAAGACCTGACTAATAGTGATAATTTAGAAGAAAACTGTTCAAACAATGATCATGAAATAGCAGGAAGTGAAATTACAAATGCTTTTTACAACAATACATGTGGCACAGGTATGCAAGTTCTACCAGATATGGCAATGTTGAATTCTAATGAAGATGCAATGTTTTCTGGGACAGGAACTTCGAAAGCAACTGAAAATGAGAAAAAGAGATGTAATATTGATAAAAAATTGGTAAGGCAAAGACGGCCAAAATCTGTAACAAGTAGACGGAGAATTCAAAAAGAGCTCATGAGGATAGTGCATTTGAGAAAATCTGCGATGAAAGTCAGAAATGTAGATGGATCAGAAAGGGTAAACAGTGGAATCAGTAGTACATGTCAGAGAGATAAAGAAAGGTACCACATGAATGAAAACCGTAGGGTAAAATTAAAAAGAGCATCGTGTTTAAATTACAAAACAAATGCAACCTATAGAGAAGCTGTAAAAGAAGCCAGCAGGAAAAAATATCATGAGGATATTGTGCATAGAGAAAAAGTAAAGGAGATGTTAAAGAAAAAATATGAACAAGATGACGTAAATAGGGAAGCAAAACAGCAAGCATCAAAAACAAAATACATGTGTGATGAAAAACATCAACAAAATTTAAGACGGGCATCCAAGAAAAAATACGAACAGAATGATGAGCATAGAGAAAGTGTCAAGCAAGCATCTAAAAGAAAATATGAACAGAATGATGAGCATAAAGAAAGTGTAAAGCAAGCATCTAAAAGAAAATATGAACAGAATGATGAGCATAAAGAAAGTGTAAAGCAAGCATCTAAAAGAAAATATGAACAGAATGATGAGCATAAAGAAAGTGTAAAGCAAGCATCTAAAAGAAAATATGAACAGAATGATGAGCATAAAGAAAGTGTAAAGCAAGCATCTAAAAGAAAATATGAACAGAATGATGAGCATAAAGAAAGTGTAAAGCAAGCATCTAAAAGAAAATATGAACAGAATGACGAGCATAAAGAAAGTGTAAAGCAAGCTTCTAAAAGAAAATATGAACAGAATGATGAGCATAAAGAAAGTGTAAAGCAAGCATCTAAAAGAAAATATGAACAGAATGATGAGCATAGAGAAAGTGTAAAGCAAGCATCTAAAAGAAAATATGAACAAAATGACGAGCATAGAGAAACCAAAAAAAGAACTTTAAAGATGAAATATGAAAATGATGAGGAATATTCTAACAATGTAAAAAGTAGAGTGATTGCTTCAAGGAGATTAAAGAATGAGCAGAAGCACAATATAGAATTTGTGACAGCACATTTTAAGAAAGAGATAAGTGAGTATCCTGATCATGTATGTTCTGTTTGTCGCAAGTTGTTGTTCCAAAAGCAAGTTGTTCATTGTAATAAAGAAACATACAGAGAAAAGGGAAAAGAGATATATGATCTTGCTGAACTGTGCATTTCTGATGATTATTTAATTCCCTGTCCTGAGACAGAAACACACAACTGCACAAGTAGATGTAAACTATGGATCTGTTACACATGTCACAGAAAACTCCTTGCAGGTAAAGTACCATCAGAGGCTGGAATAAACAACCTTAAATTAAAAACGATTCCAGAGGAACTGAAATGTTTAAATGCAGTTGAAAGACATTTGATCTCTGTCATTATACCATTCATGAAAATGATACCACTGCCAAAAGGAGGTCAGTTTGGAGTTCATGGACCTGTTGTATGTGTTCCAACAAATGTAAATCAATCCATCACTGTCTTACCAAGGACTGAAAATGAAAACCAGTTGATACGTGTGAAATTAAAGCGGAAATTATCATACAAAGGACACTATAAGTATGAATTTGTAAATACAGCTCGACTTAAAACAGCAATACAATTTTTGAAGGAAACAAATAAGTGGTATAGAGATGTAGAAATTGATGAATCATGGGAAAATCCTATTGAAAAGATTTGTGATTATGCAGCAGAAGACAATGTTGCTGTTCAAGATGATAGCATGATTGACAAAACAAGTACAGACAATAATGAGCTGACAGAAGATGAAGATGACACGCAACATGCCATGCCACTAGATACATGTCTCCAACCTGCAGACATAGCTCAAGAAGTCTTAGATCAGTATTTTGATAAGGTTTTTTCTGTTGCACCGTGTGAGAAAAATAACCCAATTAGTATTTTGATGGAGAAGGGCATAGAAGCAAAGGCATTTCCTGTACTGTTTCCTGATGGTGAGAATGTGTTCAGTGATGAACGTGACACAGTGATAACATTAAGTAGATATTTACACAATAGGCTGATGAATGTTGATAACAGATTTGCTCAAGATACTAATTTTCTGTTCTTTGCTCAATATATATCTGAACTACAGCAAGTAATATCAAGTGTCTCAATAGCTTTAAGAAAAGGTGAGAAAATTGGAAAAGATGGTCAAAGTATAAACGCAGGCATACTACAGAATCAGGAGCTTGTAAAGGATATCTTGAAAAAAGATGATGGATACAAATTTCTTAGACCAATTAGAGGCACTCCCCCATACTGGCAAGCTACACAGAAAGATCTATTTGCTATGTTGAGACAACTCGGGCTACCAACCTGGTTTTGTTCATTTTCTTCAGCTGAAATGAGATGGACAGATATAATTGAGTCTATTCTCAAGCAACAAAATGATAAGAGGAATGTTAATGACCTTGATTGGAAATCAAAAAATGATATTTTAAAGAGCAATCCTGTGACTGTTGCTAGAATGTTTGATCACAAGTTTCATAAATTTTTGAAAGAGGTTATAATGTCAAATGCAGAACCCATTGGTAAAATCAAAGACTACTTTTACAGAGTTGAGTTTCAACAAAGAGGATCACCACATACACATTGCTTATTCTGGGTAGAAGATGCTCCAAAACTAGACAAAGATGATGATAGAGAAGTTGTGGAATTTATAGATAAGTATATCACCTGTGAAATGCCATTAGATTGTCAATCTGAAATGTATGACATAGTATCAAGTGTGCAACAACACAGTAAGAGACATTCTAAAGCATGCAAAAAGGGAGATAAAGAGTGCAGATTCAATTTCCCGAGACCAGCATCAGAGAGAACATTTATTTCACGCCCAACAAGCCAAAAAGAAATATTGGAAGAAAATGTGTCAGATTCTGATAAAAAATGTTGCATGAACAAAGAAGAAGCTAAGGTAATCTTAGATAGCATTTGGAGAGAAATGTCTAATGGAAACAATGGGTCAACAACTCAAGAAGTATTTCAACAATTAGGAATAACACAAGATATTTTTGAAGATGCATGCAATGCCCTAACAGGAAAAATAGGTATTACATTGAAAAGAAACCCTGACAGTGTTTGGATTAATCAGTACAATCCCCATCTACTGCGTTGTTGGGATGCAAACATGGACATACAGTATGTAACAGATGCATATGCTTGTGTGGTGTACATTGTTTCCTATATATCAAAGGCAGAAAGAGAAATAAGTCAAGTTCTAGAGCATGCTCAAACAGAGGCCAGAGATGGAAATACAGATGCTGAGCAAGCTATGAAAAAGTTGGGAAGTGCATATCTCCACTACAGAGAAGTCAGTGCTCAAGAGGCAACATATAGAGTGTGTAATCTGAGGCTAAAAGAAAGTTCTAGAAAGGTACAGTTTATTCCTGTGGGGGACAATCCTATTAGAATGAGTCTACCATTGTCAGTTATACGTCAGAAATCCAATGTTGATGACAGTGACATCTGGATGACAAGTTTAATAGACAGGTACAAAGCTAGACCTAAGACTGAGGAATTTGAGGAAATGTGTTTGGCAACATTTTGTTCAGAATACAGAATACTGGCATCTACTGAGGCTTCAAGAGCAAAACATCAAAGTAATGTGTATGCATTGCAAAATGATTTAGGTTTCATAATGAAAAGAACACGTACAGATGCAGCTGTGGTACGTTACCCAAGATTTTCGATGACTCGAGCCCCTGAAAAGTATTATCAAAGTATGTTGCAACTATTTCTACCATATAGGATAGACATTCAATTGAAGCCAAATGAATTTAAAAGTTATGAAGAATTCTATCAAAAAGGTTGGGTCAAGTATAATACACAAACGGTGCTAAAAGAAGTGATGGAAATTGTTGAAAACAATCGTTCAGTATATGAAAAAGATATTGAAGTACTAGCAGAAGCTCAACAATTATTTGAAGAATGTGGATTGCAAGAAGATGCATGGTCACAGATTTGCCCAGAAACAGAATGTGAACGAATTGAATGTCAACAACAAATACCAAATAAAAATGAAACGGATGAGGATCTTGGTGGAATTCCAGATTTATTAACAAATGATAGAAAAATCAACATCGAAATCTGTCCAACAGTTGTATCAAAACAAGAAGGGCTTGGTTTACTACGATCAATGAATGAGAAACAGAGTGAAGTATTTTATAGAATACGGAAATGGTGTTTAGACAAAATCCACGGTAAAAATCCAGATGCTTTCAAGGTTTTTGTTACTGGTGGTGCTGGTACTGGAAAGTCACATTTGATAAAGACTGTGTTTTTTGAATTGACAAGACTTTTTGCTCCAACATTGTCTAATCCTGAAGATACTTCAGTAATACTTGTTGCTCCAACTGGTGTCGCAGCTTTTAATATAGGTGGCTCTACTATTCATAATGCATTATCAATACCTGTAGATGCACCACTGACGTACCAACCTCTAGGTGATGAGAAGATCAATTCTTTGCGCACAAAACTTGGCCAGTTACAGCTACTTATTATTGACGAAATATCAATGGTTGACAAGAAATTACTGTCCTATATACATGGAAGACTGAGACAAATTAAACAGACAGGTGACCACTCTCCATTTGGTAATGTTAGTATACTTGCTGTAGGAGACTTTTACCAACTTCCTCCTGTTAAAGGAAAGGCTCTGTTTACCAAAGAAATCTGTTATGATTTATGGAATGATAATTTTTCTATAGTGCAGTTAGATGAAATCATGCGCCAGAAAGAAGACAAGCAGTTTGCTGACACACTTAATCGTTGCCGAATCAAATCTAAGAAGGACACTTTACCTTCACAAGACAGCAATTTACTATCTGGTAGAGAAACTGGGGAGTTTAGTGATGATCTACATATCTTTCCACGTAATGACCAAGTTGATCAACATAACATAAAGGCATTACATTCGATGTGTGAAAATCCTGTATGTATAGAAGCAGAGAATTGGATAAAAGATGAACGAAGTGGGAAAATGACTAATAGAGAGGTTTCTGGAAATAAAGGATCTTATTCTCTCCAGCAATCATTATGGCTTGCAATAGGAGCACGTGTCATGCTTACTAAAAATGTAGATGTAACAGATGGATTAGTAAATGGGGCATTTGGTATTGTTACACAACTTGTCAGTGATACTTCAGAAACACTTTCAAAAATAACCCACATTGAAATACGTTTTGACAACAAAAAAATTGCATTACAACAGGGGAGAAAAGTTGGAAATGAAGTGAGAGTTATGATAGACCGTTATGAAGAATACAATGGACGAAATAAAAGATACATCAGAAGACAATTTCCACTTAAACTTGCATGGGCATGTACTGTTCACAAAGTACAAGGACTTACAACAGAAAAAGCTGTAGTTTCACTGGAAAAAGTGTTTGCACCAGGACAGGGATATGTAGCATTAAGTCGTGTTACATCTTTGAATGGACTGACAATACTTGGTTTTAATGAAAAAGCAATTTTCTGTAACCCCAAAATTAAGGAAGCGATGGAAAACATGCCTTTGTTTCTATGTGACTCGGCTGGAGGAAACCAAGATGTTACTATTATTTATCACAATACTGAGGGTATTTTAGCACATATCAGAGATATAAATGTCAACAGGCAGATACAAACTGCAGATTATTTATGTTTCACAGAAACATGGTTACAGGATTTTACTGGTTATGATATAAATGTAAAGAATTTCTCACTAGTACATAGTCAGTCCAGACGAGAATCCTACAATATGACACATGATCTCCACAGTCAGGAGCATGGGGGAGTAGCAGTATTTACCAGGCATAATGACAAGATGCAACACATAGATTTTGAAATAGAAAACATAGAGTATGTGGCATTTGATGTGAAAGGAGTAACTATAGTTACTATATATCGTCCTCAGTCATACTGTGTCACAGAATTTAAGACCACTCTTCATCAGTTGATACAAAAAGTAAATAATCACAGTAATAGGTCTATAGTATTGGGTGATTTTAACCAGAACATTTTACTTATTGCATCCTCAATACAAAAAGAAATGGAAGAACTTGGTTACATGCAATATGTTACAGAAGCAACAACTGAACGTGGAACTCTTATTGACCATGTTTATGTAAAGGGTGTTGATATTGAAAATGTTGAGGTGATACCGTGTTACTACAGTTTTCATGAAATGGTTGAAATAAGGTTTCACTTTTAAAAAGATTTGAAAGTAAATAGTTATTTGAAAGTGATATTTACTGTAGTTTCATTGAAACTTGAAAAAGAAAATGTTTCAGAAAAAAACCCCATAAATATAGATCTTCATGAAATTTTGTTATCAAACTCGGAATTGAACGAATAAGGCGATAAACCTATAGAGAAGGATATGTTTTTCCATCTTAATAAGAATTTATGTTATCAAAATAAATGAGAGCCAGTGATTTCTATGATGCTTATTGATAAACTATATAAGAGAAGTTTTGAACCAGTGTATTGCAATAAGATGTGAATAGAACGTTGATGATTTTCTCTAACAAAGGTATTTTTTGTTGGGCTCTACTTGATAACTTCAACATCTCTTATGATTAAGCCCTGCAGCTAGGGCATATACAATTGTATCTGCTATGCTGTCCATGGCATTATCATAATAGGTGAGTAATTTAAGAAGATAATCCCTCCCTACTTTTCTCCCTGTCTTTCTCGGTCTCTCTCCTTATCCCTTCCCCTCTTCCTCTCTCTCTCTCTCACATTCATTTCAAGGTAGATTCTAATTCTGTTTTACCCTAACCAGGGGTAAAAGCTGTGATTTGTTTTGTCTGTTGTCAATATGATTAAGGTCAGTTTCTCTTGGAAGAATGTTTCTTTACGGATAGATATATACGTGTATACAAAACGCAATGCAAAAACGTTTTTTTGAAATATGTACATATTATCATTACAGTGTAATTATAAAGCAAAATCTACCTGATCACTGCAAACTTACTTAAGTATAAAATTATTAATGCATAGGAAATTCAATAAACAGATAAATGTATCTAAAACCTATATCTCAAGAAGATCTGTGATACATAATATGTTATTTATAATGAAAATTTTATTTTTTCCAGACCATGCACTCAAAGGCCACCTTTTGCTCATGATTCCCAACTGATATAGATCGATGAATTGCCTTGTCATCGCTTCCTGCATTTCTTTAATATACTGAAGCTATGTTGTGTTGCTGACTTCTGACCTCTGTGACTTGGTAATCACGGCTGTGGAAAGGTATCTATATTTATTTTGATGCAATATTTGTTGTTGACAAAAAACCAAGATTCAAACACATTTGTTTTATATGTGGTGATAATTGTACCATATAGACTAACTGTGAAACTCTAAACCATCCAAGAAAGAATTAACCAATTATAATTCCATGTGTTACTTATATGATATATGTCAGAAATAGATGTATTGTTGAGTGGGTATTTTAGTTTAAAACATATGTACGTGTGCTGTTATGATGGATATTAAGAATCTGCTTATTGCAGCATTAGGTCACCTGACTATAGGTCATGGTGACCTATTGTGATAGTATTTTGTCGGTCGTGCGACATCCTTGAGAAAATATGAACCAAGCTTAATGAAACTTTGTATGTAGACTATTATTGGAAATATCTCTAACAAGTATGCAAATCAATGTAGGGTGGAGATTCGAAATTGTACAAATGATGCGGCTGACCCCCGGGGTCCTGAGGGGCGGGTTAAAAAAGGGGTGAATTTGGCTATTTCTATATAAACAACTTCTTCTCTGAAACTAAGCATGGGATAGCACTCATAATGCAATGGTAGCATCCTCATAGGGTGGGGATTCAAAATTTTACAAATAATGGGGCTGACCCCCTGGGGGCCTGAGGGGCAGGGTCAAAAGGGGTCAATTTGGCTATTTCCATATAAACCACTTCCTCTCTGAAACTAAGCATGGGATAGCACTCATAATGCAATGGTAGCATCTTTATAGGGTGATGATTCAAAATTGTACAAATGATGGGGCTGACCCCTGGGGCCTTAGGCGCGGGGCCAAAAAGGTTAATAAGGCTACTATTTTCATATAAATTACTTCCTCTCTGAAACTATGTATTGGATAGCATATTCGTATGGTATCTATAGCATCACTATATGGTTGGTATTCAAAATTAAAGAAATCATGGAGTCAAATTTGCTATTTTTTCTAATTGTAAGAGTCTTTGTGATTTTTGAATCACTTATTACTAAATTACAGAATTACTCAAAAAAAAAAAACAAAAAAAAACAGGTGAGCGATACAGGCCCTCTGGGCCTCTTGTTTCTGAAAACATGGACGGCCGTTACACTGCTATATTACTGTAGCTAACCAAACTATATCTGATGAAATTACTAGAGATGTGAAAGTTGGAGTTGCCTCCCTTTAAACCTCATTTCTATATTACCGTAGTGAAAGTGCACTGCAGAGCACTTGCTGTTCGACTTGTTCAAGCCGTGTTTAAACAAACATACAAAACATATTTGCAACAATGTTTCATAACATCAAAGGATTGTTGTAATAGGTAACCAAATCATGACTTTTTATTTGACAAATGTATCTGGCCATGATTTATAAGTCAAAAGTCGGCATAACAAAGTGATATACTTGCAAGCAGCTGTTAGTCTTTCTAACAAGGAAATCACTACATAATCCGAAAATCGCAATATTTCTGTTGTTATTAAATGGATATTAAATGATTAATTTCCTTACTTTTAAAGAGACATTGATAATTTCAATAATTAATATGCGTATATCGATTACTTACATGCATTAAACGAAAATGGCACTAAGTTTTTTACTAGATTTATTGGTTTAATAAATCTACTTATTTTAGAAATAAGAAATTTTAATATATAAAATATATTTCAGTCATTAACCTATTTAACCTATGTTTGTTGAATCAACTTAAATTATAATAAAATAATAAATATCTTTTGTTTAACTCCAAAATTTAACATTGTACATTATTAAAATACAATACTCTACAATGTGTTAACTAATTTTATATAAATGATAAACCGATGCTTTCATTCCTTTGTTGAGTCCTTCATTCACAGCATCTACGAGTGGCCTTGGCACTTTGATTATATTTAAAGGTTGAAAAGCAGAGGAAAGATCCCTCATTTCCAACAATTCCAATGTCATAATAACTGTTGTAGAAGATCCAGTAGAAGCTGCCATTGAGTCACAGCATTGTGAAATCCAGACATCAATTCATTACATCACAATAGATTTCCTGCATGACACAGCCAACGAAAATGCTCCAGGTAATGATGTTAAAATTATGACATGGGCAAAATCATTGAATATGATTTCATTATGTTTCGGAGAATTCCAAAGGGAGATAATCAGAATTAAATAAAGAAATGTCCTCTTCAGGAAGTTTACGTAGCATTATCTTATGAATCATTACTAAAATTCAAATTGATAATTTGACATATTAATAAAGAGAATTGATAATTATGGTATTTTCAGTTTCTAATGAAAGCAATATCTAGAAAATTAAATATAAATCAAATAGTGTATATACTGAAAAGTTTAACCTTCACATTATTATTCTTGGTTTTGAAGATACCCTCATAGCATAAATACAAACATTTGTTCATAGACAGGTTGTGAGCTGAGATTTAAAGGAGATGGCCCTTTAGGAAAGGGATTATGACTGGATTGACTGCCTAGAAAGAATACCTTTAGCTCAATTTATCTCCTTATGGAAGAGTTGTTCACTCAAGTTGGAGCCAGTTTAATTAAGTATTGAAGATCGTGTGAAGTAGATTTGCCAGTAACTATCTATTCTTTTTTGATTTGGTTGATAATAAGAACTGTGAAACCTATGCTATATAATAATATACATATAATTATCATTTAGTCATGTCCATTTAACTTTATTATGCATTCATCCCTAGGGAAATAGTGTTTATAAACTTGTAAAATGTATAAAAAAAACCTAGTTTTTGAAATAATTAGTTACATACCAAAACAAATCCATGACACTGTGCCCTATATTCAATGAGGTACTGATTGTGCTGACAAAGAAATCTAAATAAATGATTTAAATGTTTTTTGGTGTTAATTAGACACAATTAAATATCAATTATTGTTCAAATAATAAATATTGTTTATGCTTCGTCAGTATATTTGTTTAATATACTCTTTTTTTTCTGCAAATATTGTTTAACTTTTTTTAAAATAGACTTATTAATTGATAAATTTGATTAAAATTACCGGTTTTCAGAATTGTTGCTGTTCAAATGGTAAGATTTTTTGTTAATGGACATAATTCTGAAAAAAACCCAATTATACAGAAAAGAAAACATGCGTCATAGAGATCATTTATTGGTTGGTGTTTAGGTCCTTTTTCAGTCTTTACAATTTGATATTGTGTACAATTTAACATTTTTATTTTTGTTTGAATGAGACACAATGAAGGTATAATTGTTCCTGATGTGTTTGTGATATTAATTTGTAACTACCAGTCAATTAGATGTACTGTCCATATGAAAAACAATTTCTAAATCACCAAATTCTGTATATTCATGTCCTTCGCATATCTTTGGGTCATGATTTTCTATACCCTGTTTATACACTGTTAATGACAAACAGGTAGAATAGTTAATGAGGTGTATCAATCTGGAATTGTCAGACCCATGTGGGTGGCATTTTTAGATAGAGCGAGTTTTAACTACTTTTGTGTTGTTCTTGTTGTTACTGAAGCCTCTGTGTATCACCATTTGTATTTTGATATGAACAGGGTTTCTTCTGGTTCTCCATAAATACCAGTATTTTACCTATGAACTATCAGTGTTATATTTTTTTCAGAAAAAAAACCCATTTTACACCAGCTGCTATAATTTCCCTTACCACAACTTTCAATTTTTCGCCTGGTAAGGGTTATGTTATGGCATTATTGGTTTCATACATAGGCTGAAAAAGCCTTTAATGTATTACTTTATCTATGTAACTTATATTTTCACATTTGAAAATCGTAAAATAGTCTCAATTGTATAGTCTATGATTGGCTGTCTTTTTGTCATAGAAAAAACATTTTTTCTGCCTCTCTTAAGTTTTAAACTTTCCATATTTCCAGACTTTTGTAAGTTCTTATATATCACTCTTTCTCACCAATATTGGTCACTTGGTAGGACACAAGAGGCTCCGGTCTGTACAGGTATTGCAGATGTCCGTCACATGATCCAACCTGGTTGTTCCGATATTACCCAAAAGTTGTTAATACAACGTTGAATTGAAATACATGACATTTCTGAATGGTATTTGGTGCTTTTATGGATCTGCATCCATATCGACACATTGTATATTTTACAACAGTTTGTTGGAGTGAAATTACATGAAATAAGTTCTCTAGTCACTGACTTTAAAGAACTTTTAAGTGACCTTTTGTAGTCTAACCAATCAAAATTGTAATTATGTTTTATGAGGTCATCACCCCTAAGGAAGTTGTGGAGCGACCCAAAGCTTTCCAATTAACAAAAAACTCCCAGGTGTTGTAGAATTAAAAGCCTTTCAAAGATTGAATAGTCGTAATATCACCAAAATTGTGAATTTCTTTCCCCACAGAATCTCCAGTCCTTCGCTTTTTCAAAGGGTGTTAAGTTTTATCAAAACACATTTTTTATCATTATATATTTGTTTCGCTTCTTAGGACAGGATCAGTTTGATATAGTACTTGACAAAATTATGGACCAACTGGTCAAAATGCCCCCCACTGTTAATTATCCTTATCGGTTTTTTTTTGGATTATGTACAACAGTATGGAGTACTGATGTTAAAGACAGATTTTTTTTATTTGTTTAATAGATGTCTGTGACAAAAAAAAAGTATGCACTCTGATTTGTGTTATTTATAGCTCCATAATACTAAAATCTGTGTAAGGTTTTCCACACATGGTGTCAAGTATGTAAATTTCAAATATTACGCAAGTGTCTGTATGATTTATACAGTTTTTTGTTTGTACCACCTACTATTGAGTCTAAAATCCATATTAATGCTTTACTACTATAAGCTTACATACTGCTGCTTAATAATATTTTAGGGCTTTCGTGCCAGACATTTTATTAGTAAAGCAATTGATATGAGTGTGTGAATGCATCAATGTACTGACCTGTTTAAAATAATAATTATAAAGGTGTGCCAATATAAGTATGTTTACAGGATTATTATAAAAAAAATACTTAATTATTCTTCTTTTTTAAATTCCTATTTAAAGACGCTACACTGCGTTTGAGCTTCTTATTTTACTTGAATATAAAAATATTAATTATCATAATTGATTGTGCATGCAAGCAAAAAAAAAATTATATGAACTTTTGTGTTAATTTGACACATATATAAACAATTAATCATATTAAAGTTATTGTTCAAATGATTAGTATCGTTTATGCTCTGTCGGCGGTGGAACATCTATAAAGAATTATTATTAATAAATTATTCGTGTGCTTATGAACAACCTGAATGTAATCAAGTGTTGAATTCTTTCTTGAACATTTGGCAATCCCTATCCTTACAGGCCCATCACTTTCCGGAAACAAAAATTAAAAGTTTCTTAAAACAATAGTAATGGAAGAAAATATATATCGATGGCCTAAGATCAGGTTACAACGTTAACCCTGAAGAAATGGAAAATTTCTTGAGTAATTTACATTTTGTATGTTATATAAACGGTATAGATACTGGAGTTGTATTGTGTTTCAATATATGTGAGGAGTAAGAAGCACAGATTATGTGTTTATATTGGTTTTTGTAATATGTGTTAGAAATAGTATGGTATGTTAATATGATAAATTAAGAGGCTGTGGACATTTTAGTCCACTACCATCAGATGTTTAACTATTCCAATTGCCTTTCGTCTGTGGTCCGTCCATCTGCTAACTTCACATAATAAGATCTTTTTAATAATTTTTTAATCTGAATTTTAAATTGACTCTTTGGTGCTGCCTCTCGGGCACCTTTTGATCTTCTATACAAAGGTATTCCGAATAAACTATCTGGTGGTACTTGAAGCCTTTTACCAAACTACAGTTGTGCCATGGACGTGAGGTTGGGTCGGGGAACTCGCTCTACATGTCCTGATTTTTCACAAAAACACATCTGTTTTGTTTCAACTCCACATTAATTCTCCTTTCTTATAAATCAATTCAATTCAATTCATTTATTTGCATTTATACATCCACAAACAAGGATCGATAGTAAATTACAAAGGTAACATTACATGTATAACACAATAATAATAAAACAAGAACAACTTATGCATTCAGCAAGCCCGCTTTCCTCAGTTCAAACGACTTTTTAAAGAAGAGGCCCAAATCCTGCAGAAGTTGTGGTTCATTAGATGACAATAACTTTATTAAATTTTCATAGTCTGTGAACATAGAATTAATTTTGTACTAAGATAAGAAAGTTTTTCTTTCAGTAGAATTTACTGTACATGAAGTGAGCTTCTTCCTCTATAATATTGCAAAATTTGCATAACTGGTGCTGGCGATATAAAGATCTTCGCCCAATGGGGAATAACTCGTACAATTAAAGTTAAGATTATCTCCCCTTGGCCACATAATGTAATCTCATCGCATTCGTGCAACTACATACACAACATCCAATGCATAAAATAAAATCGCCAAAAAGAAAATTGATGTCCTATATCTCCGCCATTTTGAATCATATGACCTTAAAATTGGTCATTATATGTGTTTGAGAGCATGCTCTTTCACATCCAATTCAAAACATTTCTCTTGGAAATTTCACAAATAACGGTAAAATTTACGTTAGAAAATGCACGAAATGCCATATTTGGAGAGCTATATTTCTGCCATTTTTAAATTCCTGACTTTGAAATTAAAACCCTTTATACCAATGTCTAATTTCACAAAAAAATCAATACCGTACATTTAATGATAAAGGTGCTACGAGCTCACAAATTACGGAAGAAAATAAGGAAATGAAACAAATTGACATATTTGATGAGCTATATTTCCGCCATTTTTCTATATAACCCCTTAAAAATCAATAACTTTTGAAGACAAAAGTTCATTCAACATAAGTATGAAAAATCAACACTGTACATACAGGTTTAAAGGCGCTGAAACGTCTGCCGCAAGGTCAAATATAACCTAAAATTTCGATCTTTGATGACCTATATCTCCGCCATTTTGAATAAGACCTTGAAATTAGTCATTTTATGTGTCTGAGAGCATGCTCTTTCACATCCAATTCAAAATATTTCTCTTTGAAATTTCATGAATTACGCTAAAATTTACGTTAAAAAATGAACGAAACGCCATATTCGGAGGGGTGTATTTCCACCATTTTCAAATTCCTGATTTTGAAATTATAACTCTGTACAGACAATATATCAATGTCTACATTTACATAAAATCAACACCCTAAATTAAATCATAAAGGCCCTACGAGCTCACAAATTACGGAAAAAAATAAGGAAATGGAACAAATTGACATATTTGATGAGCTATATTTCCGCCATTTTTCTATATAACCCCTTTAAAATCAATAACTTTTGAAGACAAAAGTTCATACAACATAAGTATGAAAAATCAACACTGTACATACAGGTTTAAAGGCGCTAAAACGTCTGCCGCAAGGTCAAATATAACCTAAAATTTCTATCTTTGATGACCTATATCTCCGCCATTTTGAATCATATGACCTTGAAATTAGTCATTTTATGTGTCTGAGAGCATGCTCTTTCACATCCAATTCAAAACATTTCTCTTTGAAATTTCATGAATTACGCTAAAATTTACGTTAAAAAATGAACGAAACGCCATATTCGGAGGGGTGTATTTCCACCATTTTCAAATTCCTGATTTTGAAATTATAACTCTGTACAGACAATATATCAATGTCTACATTTACATAAAATCAACACCCTAAATTAAATCATAAAGGCCCTACGAGCTCACAAATTACGGAAAAAAATAAGGAAATGGAACAAATTGACATATTTGAAGAGCTATATTTCCGCCATTTTTCTATGTAACCCCTTAAAAATCAATAACTTTTCAAGACAAAAGTTTATACAACATAGGTATGAAAAATCAACATTGTACATACAGGTTTAAAGGCGCTGAAACGCGTGCCACAAGGACAAATATAAACTAAAATTTCGATTTTTGATGTCCTATATCTCCGCCATTTTGAATCTTATGACCTTGAACTTGGTCATTCTATGTGTCTGAAAGCATGCTCTTTCACATCCAATTCAAAACATTTCTCTTTGAATTTTCATGAATGACGCTAAAATTTACGTTAAAAAATGAACGAAACGCCATATTCGGAGGGCTATAATTCCGCCATTTTCGAATTCATGTCTTTGAAATTAAAAACCTGCACAGACAATAGGTTAAAGTTTACATTTACAAAAAATCAACACCCTACATGAAATGATAAAGGCCCTACGAGCTCACAAATAACGGTAAAAAAAATAAGAAAATGAAACAAATTGCCATATTTGGAGAGCTATATTTCCGCCATTTTTCTATATAACCCCTTTAAAATAAATAACTTTTGAAGACAAAAGTTTATACAACATAGGTATGAAAAATCAACATTGTACATACAGGTTTAAAGGCGCTGAAACGCGTGCCACAAGGACAAATATAAACTAAAATTTCGATTTTTGATGTCCTATATCTCCGCCATTTTGAATCTTATGACCTTGAACTTGGTCATTCTATGTGTCTGAAAGCATGCTCTTTCACATCCAATTCAAAACATTTCTCTTTGAATTTTCATGAATGACGCTAAAATTTACGTTAAAAAATGAACGAAACGCCATATTCGGAGGGCTATATTTCCGCCATTTTCAAATTCATGTCTTTGAAATTAAAAACCTGCACAGACAATAGGTTAAAGTTTACATTTACAAAAAATCAACACCCTACATGAAATGATAAAGGCCCTACGAGCTCACAAATAACGGTAAAAAAATAAGAAAATGAAACAAATTGCCATATTTGGAGAGCTATATTTCCGCCATTTTTCTATATAACCCCTTTCAATTAAATAACTTTTGAAGACAAAAGTTTATACAACATAGGTATGAAAAATCAACATTGTACATACAGGTTTAAAGGCGCTGAAACGCGTGCCACAAGGACAAATATAAACTAAAATTTCGATTTTTGATGTCCTATATCTCCGCCATTTTGAATCTTATGACCTTGAACTTGGTCATTCTATGTGTCTGAAAGCATGCTCTTTCACATCCAATTCAAAACATTCCCTTTGAATTTTCATGAATGACGCTAAAATTTACGTTAAAAAATGAACGAAACGCCATATTCGGAGGGCTATATTTCCGCCATTTTCGAATTCATGTCTTTGAAATTAAAAACCTGTACAGACAATAGGCTAAAGCTAACATTTACAAAAAATCAACACCCTACATGAGAGGATAAAGGCCCTACGAGCTCACAAACAACGGACAAAAATAAGAAAATGAAACAAATTACCATATTTGGAGAGCTATATTTTCGCCATTTTTCTATATAACCCCTTAAAAATAAATAACTTTTGAAGACAAAAGTTCATACAACATAGGTATGAGAAATCAACACTGTACATACAGGTTTAAAGGCGCTGAACGTCTCGGGCAAGGACAAATATAAACTAAAAATTCGATTTTCGATGTCCTATATCTCCGCCATTTTGAATCTTATGACCTTGAACTTGGTCATTTTATGTGTCTGAAAGCATGATCTTTCACATCCAATTCAAAACATTTCACCTTTGAATTTTCATGAATTACGCTAAAATTTACGTTAAAAAATGAACGAAACGCCATATTCGGAGGTCTATATTTCCGCCATTTTCAAATTCATGTCTTTGAAATTAAAAACCTGTACAGACAATAGGCTAAAGCTAACATTTACAAAAAAATCAACACCCTACATGAGACGATAAAGGCCCTACGAGCTCACAAACAACGGACAAAAATAAGAAAATGAAACAAATTGCCATATTTGGAGAGCTATATTTTCGCCATTTTTCTATATAACCCCTTTAAAATAAATAACTTTTGAAGACAAAAGTTCATACAACATAGGTATGAAAAATCAACACTGTACATACAGGTTTAAAGGCGCTAAAACGTCTCGGGCAAGGACAAATATAAACTAAAAATTCGATTTTTGATGTCCTATATCTCCGCCATTTTTGATCATATGACCTTGAAATTGGTCATTTTATGTTCCTGAGAGCATGATCTGTCATATGCGCTATTCAAAACTTTTCTGTGACAAATTTCGTTTTTGACCTTTGTTTGACCCCGTAGCGAACTCTTGACCTTGACATAATCTCTGATAACATGGCATGGGAAAAGCACGCGCAATGTCAAGATCTGTCTGAATAACTAAACGTGAACAATGTACAGCGTACGGTAATGAAGTAATGAGCGTTTAAACTTCGTTCCGAAAAATTTGTTTTTTACGTCTGTAACCTTGACCTTGAACCTTATCGTACAAAATCGAACTTACGTTTCAAGCTCTCATGTACATACATAACGTGTCCAAATTTGAGCGTCGTACCTTGTTCCGTTCGTGAGAAAAAGTGTTAAGATGGTTTCGTGGAAATAAAAATAAAATAATAATAACTAGATTTGATCGCGATCAAAACACGGGATTTCCACCTATGTAATGATATAAGTAATGTTAGCGAACAGACGATTGCTTGAACGAACGGACGATCTCACTCAATATTAATCAGAAAGCGTTTCTTACGAAAGCAGTCTGGTTCAACCGAAAAACAGATTTAGGGGAATCCCCCTTTGGGCACAAGATTTCATAGAGAGGTGAATATATAGGAGCCTGCTGATTGGATATATTCAGGGTACACCAGTTAATGGTTTATGTGTGGGTCGGACAATACATGTAGATGTAAAATTTGTAAAGAATTTTGATAACTTCATTTAACCTGAATAGTAGCAAACGTTAACACGGTCCTCTATAGGTTCTGTGATCTCAAAACGGCCGGGTAGTTTCTCAAATTGAACCGGTTGTGTTTGAACATCCGGTGTCACAGGTGACAGCTCTGCCACACACATAAAAGGTTTTTAAACCTGTCAGTTATTGGGTTTGTGCATTACTTTTGTTGTTTGTTTGTTCAAATGTACGTCCTATTAACAGCTAGGGTCACGTAAGGACGGCCTCCCATGTATGCGGTGTAGCTACACATGTACGTGTATTTACGCAAACATGTGTACATTGTTCATATATACGTGTACATGTAGAACTTAAAACATCCCGAAACTATTCAAAACTAAATGAAAAAAGACCTTCGAAACGGCCCGTGTGTATATAAGATTGAGCCCAGGACAGAATTTTAACCCGGCCGCTGATTGGCTGGCTTACTATGAATTTCAAAATTAAAAATGTTTTCTGACAGGTAATTATTCCTTGATAACCGTGATATAAATTTGGAAATTCAGATTGAGATTTAGGTTCAAAATATCAATTTTGATAATGAATAGGTAAACACATTAGAATTTGAGGTTTTTTAAAAGTGCAAAAATTCTCCTTTTCTGATGAAGATCTTGGACCAATGCGGAATAACACGTACGATTAGAGTTTTAGTATTAGATACCGATTATCTCCCTTTGGCCACATGCCACATCATGTAATCACAACTCAAAATCGCTGAAAGTTCTATACCTCCGCCATTTTGAATCATATGACATTGAAATTGGTCATTTTATGTGTCTGAAAGCATGATCTTTCACATCCAATTGAAAACATTTCACCTTTGAATTTTCATGAATTACGCTAAAATTTACGTTAAAAAAATGAACGAAACGCCATATTCGGAGGTCTATATTTTCGCCATTTTCAAAATTATGTCTTTGAAATTAAAAACCTGTACAGACAATAGGCTAAATCTTACATTTACAAAAATTCAACACTCAACATGAGATGATAAAGGCCCTACGAGCTCACAAATAACGGAAAAAAATAAGAAAATGAAACAAATTGCCATATTTGGAGAGCTATATTTCCGCCATTTTTCTATATAACCCCTTAAAAATAAATAACTTTTGAAGACAAAAGTTCATACAACATAGGTATGAAAAATCAACACTGTACATACAGGTTTAAAGGCGTTGAAACGTCTCGTGCAAGGACAAATATAAACTAAAATTTCGATTTTCGATGTCCTATATCTCCGCCATTTTGAATCTTATGACCTTGAACTTGGTCATTTTATGTGTCTGAAAGCATGATCTTTCACATCCAATTCAAAACATTTCACCTTTGAATTTTCATGAATTACGCTAAAATTTACGTTAAAAAATGAACGAAACGCCATATTCGGAGGGCTATATTTCCGCCATTTTCAAATTCATGTCTTTGAAATTAAAAACCTGTACAGACAATAGGCTAAAGCTTACATTTACAAAAATTCAACACTCAACATGAGATGATAAAGGCCCTACGAGCTCACAAATAACGGAAAAAAATAAGAAAATGAAACAAATTGCCATATTTGGAGAGCTATATTTCCGCCATTTTTCTATATAACCCCTTAAAAATAAATAACTTTTGAAGACAAAAGTTCATACAACACAGGTATGAAAAATCAACACTGTACATACAGGTTTAAAGGCGCTGAAACGTCTCGGGCAAGGACAAATATAAACTAAAAATTCGATTTTCGATGTCCTATATCTCCGCCATTTTGAATCTTATGACCTTGAACTTGGTCATTTTATGTGTCTGAAAGCATGATCTTTCACATCCAATTCAAAACATTTCACCTTTGAATTTTCATGAATTACGCTAAAATTTACGTTAAAAAATGAACGAAACGCCATATTCGGAGGTCTATATTTCCGCCATTTTCAAATTCATGTCTTTGAAATTAAAAACCTGTACAGACAATAGGCTAAAGCTTACATTTACAAAAAATCAACACTCTACATGAGATGATAAAGGCCCTACGAGCTCACAAATAACGGAAAAAAAATAAGAAAATGAAACAAATTGCCATATTTGGAGAGCTATATTTCCGCCATTTTTCTATATAACCCCTTAAAAATAAATAACTTTTGAAGACAAAAGTTCATACAACATAGGTATGAAAAATCAACACTGTACATACAGGTTTAAAGGCGCTGAAACGTCTCGTGCAAGGACAAATATAAACTAAAAATTCGATTTTCGATGTCCTATATCTCCGCCATTTTGAATCTTATGACCTTGAACTTGGTCATTTTATGTGTCTGAAAGCATGATCTTTCACATCCAATTCAAAACATTTCACCTTTGAATTTTCATGAATTACGCTAAAATTTACGTTAAAAAATGAACGAAACGCCATATTCGGAGGGCTATATTTCCGCCATTTTCACATTCATGTCTTTGAAATTAAAAACCTGTACAGACAATAGGCTAAAGCTTACATTTACAAAAAATCAACACTCTACATGAGATGATAAAGGCCCTACGAGCTCACAAATAACGGACAAAAATAAGAAAAAGAAACAAATTGCCATATTTGGAGAGCTATATTTCCGCCATTTTTCTATATAACCCCTTTAAAATAAATAACTTTTGAAGACAAAAGTTCATACAACATAGGTATGAAAAATCAACACTGTACATACAGGTTTAAAGGCGCTGAAACGTCTCGTGCAAGGACAAATATAAACTAAAATTTCGATTTTCGATGTCCTATATCTCCGCCATTTTGAATCTTATGACCTTGAACTTGGTCATTTTATGTGTCTGAAAGCATGATCTTTCACATCCAATTCAAAACATTTCACTTTGAATTTTCATGAATTACGCTAAAATTTACGTTAAAAAATGAACGAAACGCCATATTCGGAGGGCTATATTTCCGCCATTTTCACATTCATGTCTTTGAAATTAAAAACCTGTACAGACAATAGGCTAAAGCTTACATTTACAAAAAATCAACACTCTACATGAGATGATAAAGGCCCTACGAGCTCACAAATAACGGACAAAAATAAGAAAAAGAAACAAATTGCCATATTTGGAGAGCTATATTTTCGCCATTTTTCTATATAACCCCTTTAAAAATAAAAAACTTTTGAAGACAAAAGTTCATACAACATAGGTATGAAAAATCAACACTGTACATACAGGTTTAAAGGCGCTAAAACGTCTCGGGCAAGGACAAATATAAACTAAAAATTCGATTTTTGATGTCCTATATCTCCGCCATTTTTGATCATATGACCTTGAAATTGGTCATTTTATGTTCCTGAGAGCATGATCTGTCATATGCGCTATTCAAAACTTTTCTGTGACAAATTTCGTTTTTGACCTTTGTTTGACCCCGTAGCGAACTCTTGACCTTGACATAATCTCTGATAACATGGCATGGGAAAAGCACACGAAATGTCAAGATCTGTCTGAATAACTAAACGTGAACAATGTACAGCGTACGGTAATGAAGTAATGAGCGTTTAAACTTCGTTCCGAAAAATTTGTTTTTTACGTCTGTAACCTTGACCTTGAACCTTATCGTACAAAATCGAACTTACGTTTCAAGCTCTCATGTACATACATAACGTGTCCAAATTTGAGCGTCGTAACTTGTTCCGTTCGTGAGAAAAAGTGTTAAGATGGTTTCGTGGAAATAATAAGAATAATAATAATAATAATAATAATAATAACTAGATTTGATCGCGATCAAAACACGGGATTTCCACCTATGTAATGATATAAGTAATGTTAGCGAACACACGATTGTTTGAACGAACGGACGATCTCACTCAATATTAATCAGAAAGCGTTTCTTACGAAAGTAGTCTGGTTCAACCGAAAAACAGATTTAAGGGAATCCCCCTTTGGGCACAAGATTTCATAGAGAGGTGAATATATAGGAGCCTGCTGATTGGATATATTCAGGGTACACCAGTTAATGGTTTATGTGTGGGTCGGACAATACATGTAGATGTAAAATTTGTAACGACTTTTGATAACTTCATTTAACCTGAATAGTAGCAAACGTTAACACGGTCCTCTAGGGAATTTATTTGGTTCTGTGATCTCAAAACGGCCGGGTGGATTCTCAAAATAACACCGGTTGTGTTTGAACATCCGGTGTCACAGGTGACGGCTCTGCCACACACATAAAAGGTTTTTAAACCTGTCAGTTATTGTGTTTGTGCATTACTTTTATTGTTTGTTTGTTCAAATGTACGTCCTATTAACAGCTAGGGTCACGTAAGGACGGCCTCCCATGTATGCGGTGTAGTTACACATGTACGTGTATTTACGCAAACACGTGTACATTGTTCATATATACGTGTATATGTAGTGTGATAGAACGGGTTTCTATCATTGTTGCATTTATTTCTACAGTATGTATATTTGTTATTGCACTCTTCTAAGTCTTCACTTCAGTGATCTGTTTATGTATATTTGACCCAAATTCAGGGGAACACCGTGAGAACAGGTCTTATCTAGGGTGTGTTTGCTGTTTAGCAGTCACATTCATCAACCTAGTTGTCCTCATGATCACCCCGATGATGACCGCTGGCCGGAGTACACGTGTGGTACACTTGGGAGGTGTTTATCAGTCAGTTGAGTCTTGTCTGTTTTAAGCGGAAGTTATATTTAGTGTGTAGGTGGGTTGTTGTAGCAGCGGTTTCACCTAAATATGGTGCTCTGTCCGGACATCCGGACATTGACCAATCAGTGGTCACTTTGGGGTACTGGGTTGATGAGTTGTTATAAAAGGGGCTGCTTCTAAGGAAGCTTTGGTCTTGACTTAGGGAATAGGTAGGGAGCAGAGCTAGTTGGCTCCGTAGGGTGTTAGGCTTTGTTTAGGGAACGTGGTAATCACACAGGACTGAGCTAATTAGGCCTAAAGTTTGGCTATAGTTAATCTTGGATACATTGTAACTGCTTCGGCACTTATATCTCTTATTGTTATCTGTCTTAACGGGCACTATTGTGAATCTTCTATGTAATACTTAATCTACTTGTCTTTTATATAATAAATAGTTATTTGTACCTGTATTTACCTAGTTGACTTATTGGATTAGTGTCAGTGCTTCCGCTACATCCTAGAGATCGAACCTGTTGAGATACAGGCCTGTAACCTGTGGAGGAAACCGGATCCGTTGTATACTAAAAATACTATACGATCACGATTTGGGACTTATACATATAACGGGAGATACAGTCGGATCGCCCCTCCTGGTCTCTTGTGGAAAACCCTCCCTATTACAGTAGCACTTAAAACATCCCGAAAAGTATTGAAAACTAGATGTAAAAATACATTCGAAACGGCCCTTGTGTACCGAAGATTGAGCCCAGGACAGAATTTTAACCCGGCCGCTGATTGGCTGGCTTACTATGAATTTCAAAATTAAAAATGTTTTCTGACAGGTAATTATTCCTTGATAACCGTGATATAAATTTGGAAATTCAGATTGAGATTTAGGTTCAAAATATCAATTTTGATAATGAATAGGTAAACACATTAGAATTTGAGGTTTTTTAAAAGTGCAAAAATTCTCCTTTTCTGATGAAGATCTTGGACCAATGCGGAATAACACGTACGATTAGAGTTTTAGTATTAGATACCGATTATCTCCCTTTGGCCACATGCCACATCATGTAATCACAACTCAAAATCGCTGAAAGTTCTATACCTCCGCCATTTTGAATCATATGACATTGAAATTGGTCATTTTATGTGTCTGAAAGCATGATCTTTCACATCCAATTCAAAACATTTCACCTTTGAATTTTCATGAATTACGCTAAAATTTACGTTAAAAAAATGAACGAAACGCCATATTCGGAGGTCTATATTTCCGCCATTTTCAAATTCATGTCTTTGAAATTAAAAACCTGTACAGACAATAGGCTAAAGCTTACATTTACAAAAAATTCAACACTCTACATGAGATGATAAAGGCTCTACGAGCTCACAAATAACGGAAAAAAATAAGAAAATGAAACAAATTGCCATATTTGGAGAGCTATATTTCCGCCATTTTTCTATAAAACCCCTTTAAAATAAATAACTTTTGAAGACAAAAGTTCATACAACATAGGTATGAAAAATCAACACTGTACATACAGGTTTAAAGGCGCTGAAACGTCTCGTGCAAGGACAAATATAAACTAAAAATTCGATTTTCGATGTCCTATATCTCCGCCATTTTGAATCTTATGACCTTGAACTTGGTCATTTTATGTGTCTGAAAGCATGATCTTTCACATCCAATTCAAAACATTTCACCTTTGAATTTTCATGAATTACGCTAAAATTTACGTTAAAAAATGAACGAAACGCCATATTCGGAGGGCTATATTTCCGCCATTTTCAATTCATGTCTTTGAAATTAAAAACCTGTACAGACAATAGGCTAAAGCTTACATTTACAAAAAATCAACACCCTACATGAGACGATAAAGGCCCTACGAGCTCACAAATAACGGACAAAAATAAGAAAAAGAAACAAATTGCCATATTTGGAGAGCTATATTTCCGCCATTTTTCTATATAACCCCTTTAAAAATAAATAACTTTGAAGACAAAAGTTCATACAACATAGGTATGAAAAATCAACACTGTACATACAGGTTTAAAGGCGCTGAAACGTCTCGGGCAAGGACAAATATAAACTAAAATTTCGATTTTCGATGTCCTATATCTCCGCCATTTTGAATCTTATGACCTTGAACTTGGTCATTTTATGTGTCTGAAAGCATGATCTTTCACATCCAATTCAAAACATTTCACCTTTGAATTTTCATGAATTACGCTAAAATTTACGTTAAAAAATGAACGAAACGCCATATTCGGAGGTCTATATTTCCGCCATTTTCAAATTCATGTCTTTGAAATTAAAAACCTGTACAGACAATAGGCTAAAGCTTACATTTACAAAAAATCAACACTCTACATGAGATGATAAAGGCCCTACGAGCTCACAAATAACGGACAAAAATAAGAAAAAGAAACAAATTGCCATGTATTTGGAGAGAGCTATATTTCCGCCATTTTTCTATATAACCCCTTAAAAAATAAATAACTTCAATGTCATGTCTAACTCGGAAAGTAGACTTGTCTACAATGCTACTTCTAGTTATTAACTTTACAACAGGTGACCAATATACGCTTCCATACATTTAGGTGGGTCAATACCTGAAATAAGAAAATATCAGTTTGCGAAATTAATGTAATTGTATTTTTACGATAAACGTAATTCCGATTTTTGTCGTGTCTGTAAATCATTAATGGTAGTCATCTGTATAATATAATAAGTTTCATTTGAACTCATAAAATAAGCTACTCGTGTATGTACATGTATACGGTCAGTTATCTGCACACATGTTGGTCATATCATAATCCCTGATTAGTCTTGTGTAACACGGAATGGATACATTGTGTGGGCTATTGCGGTAGTAGATATCAGGTATTAGATAATATGGCCAAATACTGATGTGTAAACCTACCTGCTCTCTTGTTATATGTACTAACCATTATAAATAGAGCTGACCAGTGATATATCACGGAGACAGCTAGACAGGGCTAAAGAGAGAGGGAGCTAGACTGGAGCACACATCTTGTGTGTGGTCCTATTTTGAACCACGTAACCATGACTGTATTTTTACTGTTAATGTAATAGTAAAATGTATGTAAGTACACAGGAGTCTAGAAATAAAATGTCGACAGAAATTGGAGTCCACTCATTATTCATTCTCAACAACTACATGTACATGAGCCATGAACAACAAACTCTATAATCAACTATACAATCAACTACAACAACTCATAAAACAAACATCAAATATTTATTTTACTCTCTCTGCTACGTACATGAACACTTTCTATGTATTCATTTTAAATCATGGTTTTAAGTTCTTCAAGGATAAATCAAAGAGATAAAATCATACCACCGCTTAAATAAACAGGTTTCCTTCAACAAATAAGATCCTTATACATTTTTAAATTTGTTTCGTGGCGAATGGTATTTTACACTAACTCAGTGTTTCGCATAAAATTTCGACAGCTTTGTGTATCTCTGCTTTCCTACAGAACATTATGCGTACAAACATGGCCATCCACATTCATATTCAAAAACATTTTTATTTGTTTAAAGTTCTTTTCATTTTAATTTCCTCCCACGGTTTAATATCAATTCTTTCATTCAAACATCATCCTTTCTTCACTTTTAATCACATCTGCCTGCATTTTTACCCACTGTTATCCAATTTCATTTGCCCAATTTATTTGTTTTAGGTACTCAAATTAACAAACCTATTTTCTCCTTGATTTTGCATATCGCAGGATTTGCTTAACGATTATCTAGAACGACGAGAATTAGAGCGAAAAAAATAAACAGGGCTGACGGAAGCGATATTTTGAAACATATGCTTCAGGTTACAAGTATAGATTTGTAGATTGATAATAATCTGCTTCTTTTCCACACTGTCTGGCTCACTAATCATATATTATGTACTCATTTGTGAAGGATATTGCTACTATTCATTTTTAGCTATATATATTCACACCGTCCTGCCAAGCTAAATAATTTTTCTTCGCTTTATATGCCTTAATAAGCAATAATAATCGGCATACATAAGTAATTAATGTTATTTCTAATGGTCGTTATCGAAACGATTATTTCAACACATTATTTTATTTTCAAAGTATATAATCCTGTCAAAGTAAACCTGCTGAGTGAATTTGCGACCCACATTTTTACTGTATATTTTACTTAATATCTTATCAATATGCACAATGAAAATATGTTCACCAAATTTTACAGCAAGAAAAACACCCCAAAATTATGATCGCAAAATCACTATACAGTTGTACTTTGACATGCTACTCTGAAAAAATCGTATTATCATTTACATAATAGGATCGACAAGGTTTGAGCCCCCATGACCTGGATTTATAATTAAAAACACATAATTTCAAAGCTGCAATATGAATTCCCTTAAGAATGTTCCGAGTCGAATACATTTTCATTTATTTTTCTCATATATATTTAAGAAATTGAAATTACATGTACACAACTACCACAGTTGGTCATGGTAAAAAAATCGGTCTTATTTCAACCACGAATAATTCGAAGTCTCGATATTTCGAAGTTTTTCTGACGGTCTCTTGAACTTCGATACATCGAGGTTTGACTGTAATATAGCAGTATGAAATGAGAGACGTAAGGTGCGATAACAGAGTTATCGTTCCTTCGGAACGAATGTTAACACGACAATTTTTACCTATCAACACGCTTATAACCGCAAGTTGAGTAATAAGGAAACTGACAGATTCTTTTAAACGGTATTTTACAGTTAAGTAAATCCTGGCGTGATCTATCGACTTCATTTGAGTAAGATATTTTAGGTCAAACAGGCAAAAATCGACATTTTCATCGCTAGTTTCTGTTTAATTCTTCCTAACGAACAATGCTCATAGTTGACAAACTGAGATTCTACACATCATTAGTAAAAGTATTTCTGAACAAAACGGTATTTTTGGTTTTTGTAAATATTATACAGAACGACCACAAGACGGTCTTGGAAATTGGTGGTATTTCGCAGGTTCTCAGTAAATTTCCACGGCAGACGAAATTTCGGGACTTGTTGGCCGCCTTCCTTCAAAGCTTTTCTGACCGATTGAATCGACGGGTAGACCATTCACAAATTGGTTGTATTTATGAAAAAATCTGTTTATTTTATTATAAAATTACTTGAATTTATAAAAAGTTTTATAAATTTATCAATGATATCCAAATATATTTTTTGGATTTGCGTGCATTATGGAAATGGGTGCTGTTTGGGTCGTTCAACCGCACAAAGGAATGCAATACAACAGCGCCATCTTGTAGAAGGAATGTGCATGGTAACGTTGTGTCACTTGTGTAATCCGGTTTGAACCGGTTCAGATTGATGTTGAAAGTCGCTTCGCTTTTCAAGTTACAATCGGCAATAACGGTAAGTGAGCCTAGTTATGTATTTAAGTTGTTAAACCTTTAAATATCGGCGGGTGTTAGTATTATTCACTATCTAATATTTGAGATTGCTGTTGTTTATTATGATTGTTTTTCTTATGCCTACTGCAGTATCCCAACGTGTTGTGTTTTCGACGGTCATCAGTTTTCGACGTTCAAATACATCCGGGTCAAACGCGACGTCAAGGGTCATAATGGGGTCATAGAGGCCACGTTTTGATGCCAGTGCTCTTTAGCATTGCTGTCGTGATTTTTGTTCAGTTATGATGATTCGTATGATAAGTAGTTCTTACTGTTATCATAAGTTGTTGATAAAACCAAAATTTACATAATTCTTTTGATAACCCCTTTTTAAGACCCATAAAATTATCGCCATAGACCCCCAATCACACACAAAGATATTGTCTGCTTTGTTAACATCGCATGCCATAAATATCACGTGACGGAAGTGGGCAGAGACTCTGTTGGGAAGAAAAACATATGAAAACCCACATACGTCAGATTATAAGCGGCGTACTTGATTTGCAATATCTGATCAATCTATATTGAATAGATATGTATACCATTAAAGACATTCTTTAAGAATATCTATCAGAAATTATACTTATTTTCAGGCAAAGCCAATAGACAAACGACCCTATAATTCAAAATATGATAATGAGGCGTTATCGGACGCCTAATGTCTGCTGTTATGGAAACAAGAAAAACAGCAGAGAAAAATAAGTTATTTATGGTATCAAAACACGACTATTTCAAAAACTCGTTCCTAAATGTTTGAAAATACTTTAAGAGTTATTTTTTCGTGTGTTATCGTTTCAACTCATATAAAGACGCTTATTTTCGATGTGTTTACGACACTTATGGGCCAGCGTAGCCAATAATTGACACATTTAAATGACCGTCGAATTCTGATGACATAGTACACATAGGCCAAAGGTAAGCATCGGCGCGTACAATGCTTCGTTTAGTTGATGGAATTTATGAAAGATTGCACAAAAACATTATCAACATACTCCTGAAACATATAATTAACGATTTGAAATTAATATGTTTGGCATCGTGTGTAGAAATCTATTTTGGTCTTCCGCCGTCGAAAACCGATGACACCGGGGTACCAAGTCTAATCATGACAGCGATGAATCAATCGTTAGGCTAGGCAACACTGCATGGATTGAATTTAAAAACAACTCGTAAACAGACAGTCTATTGTACAGACTCTGAGACAGATACCGTTTTAATATGTTCTAATATATTGCTTAATTGTATGATTAAATTGCTACCTGTCCAACTAGTACGTAGTTAAACCTTACCCATGATCAGATGACATGTTTTGTTGATCATTTGCAGTCTAAAAATAGCACCGACTATCAGCTGTACCGTGATGAGATCAAAGCGATGTTTCTGATGCGGCAATGTCAGGCAAGGGATAGCCGTAAACAAACCTGAAAAATGGTAGGTTGACAATGGATATAATCAACATTATTACATGTAATTGTCGATATGCACTGCAGTTTTACATGACACGTTGGCCTAAGCTTAACATATGCAATTTTTACATTACCTTTAAGTTACTGAACACTTAAGGGGAGGGGGGCATAGAAACAACAGGTTTTTAAAAATTAAATGTTCTGTATATCAAACAATCAACAGTCTCTTCAGTTTCGGTTTTGAGCATTTCAGAGACCTTTTAATTGATAATTTTTTTTTTTTTTTTTTTTTTTACATTTTTTATATTTATTCTAAAAACTGTTCTCTACTGGGACCCAACCAGTAGTCGTGACGGAACAGTAGTCGTGATTATGAGCATATACTACTGTGTGTCCAGATTTACGAATGTCTGGAGCTGCTGACGAATACATGTACTTCACCAAGGTGTTGTTTTGTTTATATGGAAATAATATGTTTCATGAGATGCAAAGAATTATTTTTTCCCAAATCACGACTACAGGTAGGGTCCTAGTAGTTTGTCTAAAACATGTCTCGGACTCCCAGTCAATTCCTGAACAAACTAAATATTTTATAATTTTTAAATAATAACTTTTGGGAATATATCTAGAAAAAAATGTATTTCTCTAATTATACATATACATTAAAAAAATTAAGTCATATCAGTTAAGGTATTGTACCAATAAAATATTATTAGCTTTCGAAACTTTTTTTTAATTACTTCATTCTTTACATATTCACAGATGTTTTATTCACTGGGATTTAATAAAGAGAGGTAATTTGCTTATTTGTTCATTTTCTAGGTATATTTTCTAGCATAAATAATGCTAAAACACAATTAAAAATATTCAAAATATAGAAATGTATGTACTATTCTAATAGATTTCTTGTTTAGCGAGATCGATATTGTCTATTATTACCATTTTCTTATATTTACACTTGCCAGGCTTGATTACTATACACAAGTACTAGCCGATTTTGTTTACCATAACTGCATGGTAACATTGAACTTTGTATGAAAATATTCTATGCAACGTAAAGGGGCTACTGTTTTTTAAAGAAACACATGGCTTTGTTTACATTTTGACGCATTATTACGTGTATATTCTTGTTTTTTCATAGAATTTTGGAAAATGTAAACAATACATATATTAACGCGCCCCATAGAATATATTTTTAGAGGAATTGCTCCATACAAGCATGGTTAATAACATAAAAGCGAAATTCAATCCCTATATTAATATGAGAAAAAAGTTTCTTTTTGATAAAATAGGGTTAGCGGAGACTTATACATCAGTGGGTTTTATTAGTTTAACATTCTATTATCAGCCAGGGTCATGTAAGGATGTGCAGTTTGTTGGTTGGGGAAAGCCGGAGTATCCGGAGAAAAACCAGTAACAAGAGTGACCCAGAGGTGAGCTAGGCTTGTGGTAATATGTCGAGACATCTTAACACTAGTGGTGCTGAATAGTTCTGAATAGAGATACCCCCAGTGCTGAATTGTTTGATTTTTTTTTTTCAAAAATCAATATTTTTTTTTTCATGTTTAAATATTCTAAGGAATGTGATCTAAGTCCTAAAAGTCATTTTATGACCGACATTTGCATAAAACTTAATATTTTCTTACATTTAGTAAGCAGTATGTGTTATGGTTACTCTCAAATTGTGAGTCATAATTTCCATATATAAAACTGTCTTAGTTTTCAACATAATTTGCAAAATCATTCTGAATTTGAATGATTATTATATCCATTGGTTAAAAGAGTGAAATGTAGATATAGTGATGTATTGGACAATTTATCTTAGTATTCAGGCCAAGTTCCCAGCATGTATATAATGAAGTAGGGGAGATAACTCTGTATGCTGAAAATTCAAGGCATCAAATATTCATTCATTCCGCTCAAAAGACATACCTGCTGAAAGTAATCTTCGTATCCTAGAGGTTCCACAATTCCGTAAAACAATATGTAACAAAATCCCAGGACTTTAAGTCTACCGTTAATTAATCAATTGTGCAATATAATGTAAAGAAACATTTGGTGAAACATATATACACTGATGAAACTTCTAATGAATTATTCTTCCGTGTTCGGCTGTGCAGATTTTTGGTGTTGATAGGCCAAGATGTAATCTGACTTAGTGTGGTACAACTGAAAGCATGGCTCGATACACATTGGAAGATGGCACTGACTGATAGGAAGTTTCACGCCCTGTTCTTTTAGGGAGAGGGATGCCTGGATTTGAAGATCTGAATATGTCTGCTTCACCTGGTCCACACACAACACATTGTCTTCGTCCATGACTTCTCTTACTTGTTGATGGCAAATGAGTAATAAAATGTCTCCCTGATAACCTCTGAAGGTTCTCTACTGACTTGGCCTTTCTTCCTTTCTGTCCTGTTGGTGGAATATCAGCAGCCTCAATCATTTGGCCCACTAGCTCCCTCCTGAATACCCTTTGTTGCACAGGTTGACGGGCTCTGTATTTGTATAGCAGGTATGAATTCAGCACTGCAAGACCAATCAAATGGAAAAACACCTTTTTCCACCATTTCAACGTTCTCCTGTCGAAGCCACCGTATGCAACCATTTGGTCGCAACGATCAACTGCACCCATGTGGCGGTTATATGAAAGAACACTGTCGGGCTTTCTAATTGGATTGCCGTCGTTATCACGCTTCCCAGTATCAACCATGTTACCTAAATGCAGGATAAAAGTATTGAACCATATAAATATTACTAGATTCTAGCTTATGTTACTGGAGAACATGTAGTAGTTTGTTTGTTTGTTTGTTTGATTAATTAACGTCCGATTAACAGCCTTGGTCATGTAGTTTGTCTTTGTTATAATGTTAATCCACAAAATGTAAATAAATAGTTTCATGTCAAAAAACATGAATTGTGAACATTTATTCAACAATATTAATGTTATGAGTACGGCCACCTTGCAGAGATTGACCGCGGAGAATTGCAGGAATTTACGTCATACCTATTTTTTAACTCGATGTTATTCAAGTAAAAAATGTATGTAATATATTCAGCAAAAGCTATTGTACGTACTGTGTACCATTATATAATGTTTTGAATATATGAATTAAAAATGAAAATAAATGTACTTGAATAGTGAAAGTGCTGTACATCTTTGAACTGAATACAACAAGATGATAATTAAATTCATCAGTTTACCTTCATGTATTGTAGTCATGAGACAGACATCCTTCTTATCTGCATATTTCATAGCAACTAATGTGCCATTGTTGACAACAAATATTTCCCCTTTAGCAGGCTTTGATGATTTCAAACTTTGTGGAATTCCACGACGGTTACTTCTAACGGTTCCACAGGCAAGTGTTGCGTTTAGATACAAGTTATAAAACAAGTGAGGGGAACTAAAGTAATTATCCATATACAAATGGTATCCTTTGTTCAAATAGGGACCGACGAGGCGCATCACCAAGTCGTATGTAATTCCGTACGAACTTTGTGGAGCCAGTTGTCCTTCCCGTCCTGTATAAAGTTCAAGTCTACAACAATATCCGTTGCTAGAATCGCACAGCATATATACTTTTAGGCCATACTTTGTAGGTTTATCTGGACTGTACACACGGAAGTTCAGGTTTCCTCTCCATGGAATCATTCCCTCATCTACAGCAATGTTTTGTCCAGGATTATAAACACGTGTAAAATTGTTCCAGATATCTAGGGATCAACCAACTAAATAAAAAAAGACCTTCGAAATGGCCCCTGTGTATACAAGATTGAGCCCAGGATAGAATTTTAACCCGGCCGCTGATTGGCTGGCTAATTATGAATTTCAAAAGTAAAAATGTTTTCTGACAGGTAATTATTCCTAGATAACCATAATATCAATTTGGAAATTCATATTGAGATTTAGGTTCAAAATATCAATTTTGATAATGAATAGGTAAAAACATTAGAATTTCCGGATATTTTAGTGCAAAATGCGCCTGATTTCAATAAAGCTACCCTGGTTGGAGTTTGAGCAGAAGGACCCAAACTTTTTTTTTCTATCTAGTGTTATATGAGAACCTAGACTTTAATTATAGAACACAATACCTAACTAATATTTCTTTGTTTTAATAATACAGTACAAAACTTTAACAAAGTTTAACACTGTGGTCTATGTAAAATCATTTAGTTGGTTGCTCTCTATGGGTTTCCTAATTTCTGCAACGGTGAATAGCCTTCCTGACCACGTTGAGGGGCCTCTCTGGGCATAACTTTACCAAAAAATGGTGTACTAATCACAGCATCAGTTGACCAGTAATCATGTAGGCTGGCTTGTTTAACAAGTCCCATTGCTATGGTCATGCCTAAGAACACTTTCATTTCTGCAATTGACACTGGAGTCCATTTTCTGAGTTTATATCTTCAACAACATCGGGACTGACAATACTTTCAAAATATTTCAAATAACTGAAGTCAGTTTGATCATGGTTTTGTAAATGCAATGCATCCTGAATTCCAGCATTTCCAGTAAAAGTGAAAGTAGATGGAATGTTGGACCCTTGATGCCAACTTTCTTCCGAAAAAACGTCATGATTATCTGGTTCTGATTCACAATCATCAGTTTCAAATCCTTCAAATTCGTCACTGTCATCATCAACGAAGACTTCTTCAAAAATATCTCTGAATTCTGGCAGGACATTATCGAGATCGGCGAGATCGCCGTCGTCCGCCATGTTGTTTACATTGACGATCTGATAGGCCTACCTGTCTACACGACACTAAACATCTAGAAAGTGCATGCAAACGATAATTGATTTCTTAGAACATGAAGAGCAAATACGAAAGGAAATATTTATGCATGATTCAGTCATTTATTTTCAAAGGAAATTACTTTAAAATGTGTAATATTGCAAAAAAGCCGGCCCCTGTGTTGTCTGGTATATTTCCCAATCACGTGATCTTGACGAAGTCGGAATCCCCATCTATGTTGAAATTTTAAGCCTTGCGAATAACGTAAATAATAAAAATTATATTCATTAATTAGTTTTAAAGTCAGTAATTTATTCATGGTTTTATTCAGCAGACGAAAATCGGTCTATTAGACCGGAGACATTTGACCTATTTTTCGCATACGAAGGGTATATTCCAGTCGGGGATTCCCATGTTACCGAATATAGACTAGCAGTGTGATAGGGCCGGTGTGATACGCATCGTGTTCTTATTACAGTAAAACAAAAAAGTACGAGCTATCAAAACAGAAAACAATGATTATTAGAATGTTTCAAAAATTTAATTTGTCAATCAGCATCGTAAATTGTAGTTATTCGAACGGTAAATCAACTTAGCCAAACTTGTCTAATATGCAGCATCACGTGGCGAGAATGATTTATCGACTGAAAATTTTAACGTTACTTTTTACATGTCATGTGTTTTAAATCACAAAAAAAGTAGTCAATCCAATTCAAATAGATTTGATAATTACTTACTTGCCAAGAAAAATACACATATCTGTCCAAAAATGACCCAATCAGTCAGTGTTTGCCAGAGCACCTGTCAGATAAACATGGGCTTCGGAGCTTTTTACCGCGCATAAAAAGAGTGTCATTTCCGGTGACGTAATGTCACACTAAAATATCTAACATTCTGCCGAAACTGTGCTTTCCAGTAAGTTCTTGTTTGTTGCAGCCAAACGACTCGGAGTTTGATTTTCATTTTTGCAATACAAAGAAATGAAATGCTAACGTTTTAACTTGTATCAATTGCATTTTAATATCTGTTTTATTTGACACAAAAATTATCGATCACAAATGGGGATTCCCATTTATTCTGAGGAACGCCAAATGGCAGGTTTAGCACTCGACCAGTAAAATGCCAAATGGCGGGAATAGCATCACTAGGGTTAATATAACCACTTGGCCACCGTGGCTCTGACTATTATATGATAATTATATACAAGACACTTAAAAACCGTTTATGTCATGCCATTATTTAAATTAAATATCAGAATCAGTATTTATTGCAGGGTCATTTAAGGAAATGATAGAAGAAAGCTAGAGTACCCGGAGAAAACCCACTAACCAGCAGTCAGTACCTGGAATCTACCCCAAATGGGATTCAAACTCATAAGCCAAAGGTAGAAGGCTTGTGGTAAATATGTTGAGACATCTTACCACTCGGCAAACCCCAAACAAGCTACTCAATCTTGTTCACCTTCTAAATAACCAATGCCTCCTAATAAGTGATTAATACTGATGAAAGGACGGAAAACGAAATTAATCATTAACTTGAAATTCAAGTGATTCTTGTTCTCTAAAATGTATGTATTTGTAAGGTATTATCTATCGTTACCAATCTCCTACTTATATGAGGAAAAACAGTGTCTTTTCGATAAAATGGGGGTAGCAGAGACTTTTACATGATTATTCATAAACATGCATATTTCCAGAATACATGTAAGAATACAAAACTTGTGATGTCATATACAATTTCCAAATCTTTTATACTGGGTATCATGTCATTATTTATATATCAGGATCTGGATTTTTTAATATGATTTGTTTTTCACATCTTTTTTTTTCATTTGGAAACTTGTAAAGCTACGCCAGTAGTACATTTTTGACTGATACAAAGCATATATTGTATAAATTGCACAGATTTTGACAAAGAATCACTCATTAAGCTATGTGCTGAAAGCAAAAATCAGACTAAATAAAGTTTTCAAGATTAAGTAATGTCTGCATGGTGCCCAAAATATCCTGCTTTATGGAGTTATCTCCCCTTACTGACAGATTCTTTGGACATACACAACTGTATATCCCTATATCCTTTCGCTCACTGAACATTTTTACAAGAATTCTTTCAAATTCGTTACACTTATAACATTATATAGTATTTATGATGCAGATAAACCTCTTTGAAATCAATAAGTTGTATAATGACATGATTTTAACTTAAAACATTTTGAAGTTTTAATTACTGAACTAGAAAATGCTATAACATCGCAAAAACCAACATTCTTCAATGAACAGTATGTACTGTAAAAGCAATCTAAAGTTGGTCCTTATAGGAAAATGTATTAAAATTAAAAACAATGAATTTCTCCATGACTACTGAAAACTGACTTTGAAAGGGTGTGCTTTCATTACCAAAGTCTTTAATTAAGCTGTTCTACCTCCATGACAGAAACCACATGAGAAGTTCTAATTTGGATTAAATAAATTCTTTAATTTGGTAATTTTTGAGCTATACAGTATTTCCAAACATAATGCTAAATATTTAATTGTATTATAACCGCTCCTCTTTCATAGAGTTATAAACACTGAAATTCTTAACACAACACACAAACCCCTAGCAGATTTTCTGTATAATAAAATACATGAAATACATTATTCACAAAAATGTGTGTTAATGAGTACATTCAGGTGCTTTTTGCTAGGAAATTAAAATATACTTTCGAAGATTAGGATGAGACGTGAAAGAATAGGCTACCTTCCAAAGAACTGGTAAGTTGTAATAGAATCGGACTATCTTCCCACGGTTAGGATAAGTCGTAAAGAAGCAAACTGCCAGTTTTGAATTGGATGGCTACCTAGTTTGTTTAAATAAATGGACCTGACCTTAATTTAAGGTCACAGTGTCAAATGAGCTTAAATCTTAAATGACTATCAATAATTGACTGGCTTGTAGTCATATGCATGGTATATGTAATAGTTTGCAGCATGCTGGGGTGAAGGGCTACTTATTATGAGTTTGATTAAATGAATGACCTTGACCTTCTTACATGTAAATGACTTCAAATTTTTAGGTCACCTGAGACAAAGTCTCAAGTGACCTATTCTAATCGCCTTTTGTCTGTCGTCGTGCGTCGTACATGTATGTCCGTAAACAATTTACATTTTCGACTTCTTCTCAAAAACCGCTGAAGCAAATTCAATGAAATTTTGCACAAACCTTCTAAGGCATAAGGCCTATCAAAATTGTAAATTATATGGTCCCCATCCCCCTGGGGCTGTGGGAGGGGCCAAAAGGGGTAAAATTGACTATAATTTCAAAAATCTTCTTCTCCACTCACACATGTGCTTAGTTGCTTAGTTTTACTAGGAAATGAGTCAAACTGGGTTAGAATTAGTAGCCTGAAATAGCATTTTAACACCATATCCATCTTGGTCCTGGCTGACCCACAGGGACCAGAGAGTCGGGGCCAAAATGGCTAAAATTTCAAAAATCTTCTCCTGAATTCACAGGTTTGATGGAACCAAATAATCTCCATAGATTAAAAAGTGAAATTTATAAACTCACTGACACTGACTGACTTCTAGTTTGGTTTTGTTGTTTAAAGTTAGCAAAGCAAATTGGAATTTTAAACATAAGGTTTGGTAACATAATACACTAACTATCAAAATGACAAACAAAAAATAAAAATTCTAATACAAAAGTTCAACTTTAAAGTTTATTTTAATTCGTAAATATTTTTTATAGATTTGAACCAACTTGGCAATGCAGCACTCAGGTGACCGTCAAGGCCTCTTGGGCCCCTTGTTGGATATTGTTTCCTAAGCTTATGAAACCGCTCTCTTTTAAGAGTAAAAGCAAGAATTATATCACGTTCGCGACACTCCTTCATACAGACAAAATAGATCAGAGATCCCTTGTGCGTTATTCTTCATTCAGTTTCCATACACGTTTGCACCGTATACATGTACATTTATATTCATAGCGCATACTTTGGAGATTATCACGAGTTATCATGGTCCTTTACGTCTCTCATTTCATATGCAACACCCCTTAAGGTGTTGCCCCACTAGGCCTAGTAAGAAAACTATTTTTTTCTTATATTCCAATTTCATATTACGATGAAGCAAGTACAAAATGTACGTTATACACATACCCGACCCGGTGTTAATTTAGTTAGATTAAATCACTACAGAGGAGTGAGTTGAAAAAGTGTTGTTTTTTTGTTGACAAGATTATGTTCTTAATAATGTAAACACACTACTGTCAGAGTGATCTGCGTAGTTTTAGACGAAAAAAGGGTATCGCTTTGGGCCGTTTTACGGCCACTCATTAATAAGCAAAGTATTTCCCATGATTATCTAATTTTTTCTGAGTCCTTGGTTATTTCAGAATTCAAAAGTCAAAAGGTGAAATTCATATTGTCATTGTTTAAATCCTGAATAATTTAATATTTAAATAGAGATGACATATTTTGCAATTTTTGCATGTGAATATAGGGTTTGTTAAGTTTAGTTAAGGAAACTATTGTGAAATTAAAAAAGTAGGTCACAGTGACCTAGTTAAGTATTTAGTTAAGTATTTGTTCTATTTAAGCATTAAAACCATAATACTTTTGCTGAAAACTAATATTTTTCAACGATTTGATAGCTTGAAATTGATGTTTAGTAATGCATGCAGATCTGGACATAACCTGCTTCGGATGATAAATCCTAGTGTAACATTGGCTAGGTCACGTGCATAAATTAATTCAGATTTAAGTAATGGTATCATCTGTCCATTAAGCATCCGGGATTTTTCCCATGTTTAGAGCAGGTTTTTAAACTATTAAGGCTTGTTTTATGAACTTATTTCAACAACGTTTTCACTGACCGTAGGATATTAGAATTGTGCCTGCTGTCCCATTGCATGATCGTAAAATTTCGAATCTAAATTTCTGAGATACAAATACTGTATTGGTTTCAACTATTTCAAATAATTTCCGATGCTTTTATTTAATCAGATTAGATAATCAAATATGTACTTACTTTTTGTAAAAGTTAATATATAGCGTAATTACATAAAGTAATTGACGCCAAAGCTAGCTGTCAACACGTGGATTACAAACGGTGCCTGTTTTTCAATACACATTATTGAAGTCTCAAAGAACGAGGACAAGAGACAAAAAGGCAAAGACTCGATCGTAGGACGAAGACAGACACAAAGGTAAAGTTTACATTTCACATTCATCACTTGGAACAGAAATGAATGAACTGCACTTTGGGATATTTTTCCTCGTTTCTATTAATTTAAAAAAAAGTTTGTATTACATCTAAATAAATATATAATTTTCCAAAATTCTATTAAAAACAACACTATAAATAAAATTTGCTTCAAAATGTAAACAAAGCCATGCGTTTCTTAAAAAAGTATCCCCTATACGTTGCACAAAACATTTTCATAGGCAAGTTCAAAGTTCAATGTTACCATGCAGTTATGGTAAACAAACTCGGCTAGTATTTGCGGCAAGTGAACAAGCCAGACAAGTGGAAATAAAATACTATAATGTAAAACATTTCATCCTCCTTTAAAACCGGTTTGTTTCAGATAAATACATTCAATTTTATTGCACCCCTGGACTAGATTGTCCCTTTAAATGACAACGACTCTGAACTTACTCCTGTTTCATCTTTGCGATGTTGATTTAGTTATATTTCATTTTGATATTAATTTGTAGAAAATTTTCGTGGCAAATATATAATTTGCGGTTGATATTTTTTTTTATATAAAAGTGATTCCGACATGAAACACTCAGATTTGTTTTTAATTCATAATTGGGGAAAAACATTAGCTTCTGAAGTATGTGTCATCATTTTATTAACATAAATACCTATAAGATTATGTTGTTGTGAGGAAACAACAGTGATCTTTCCTCTGCAAATATTCATTTTTCAACTGCGTGAATTTCGCTCACAAAAGAACCATATCCAAATTGGTATGTATCAGCAAGTTATGTAATCCTGTTATACATGTATGTTTAGACGGAATATAAAACGCGTGACCTTTTTTTACTGTGTATGACATCAATCCAAAAATATATATTTCAGTCTGATGTCACCGATCAAACGATTCGTGTGGCAATATGATTTCCTATCAACAGGGTATGAAACATATTTTGATATATATATGGAAATATTTTGACAGCATGTATTTTTATAAACATTTTGTCCAAATTTATTAAAATACTCTGATGACTACAGTGCTATCCTTTTTTCACATTCCACTATAGACCGTTGGACGTCCCAATAATCTAGTTATAACATGCTGCTTCATTATTCAAATTATGGGCGGTACGCCAACGACTAACTTGATTACATATGCGTTCATAACAGTAATGTCGAAAACAAGGCATTATGTTTCCCTGATCACGAAGACATTTGAAGCATTGCGGAATAATTATTTCTGTGTTTGTGCTTGGAATTTTTATTCGGAATCTTGTCCCTAGCACAGAGCAGTTATACGGTACATTCACAAAGCCACCATCCCGGCCGTTGATTACCAGGCATTTACCAACGACTACAGCAAGAACAATATCCTGTCCTATGCGCCATGTTTCTATTATGAAAAAAACAGACGACTTTTCACCCATAGGGTTTTTGAGTTTTCCTGGATCTGGAAACACATGGATGCGATATATGATACAACAATTTACAGGTAAGATTTAATTTCTTTTCTGATTGAACGTCGTGGTTTTCTCCCTATATGGAGTCGTTTTCGCCATTATTTCATTTCTACCAATTTTGTTGAATAAATCAAAATGATTGGGCAACAGGCTAGGCCTATTTAAGCCATCTCCTAGCCATAAACCATACAAATTAAATTATATACATATATAAAGTTGATTAAACAACATATTAATTAAACAAATATGGTATGTAGCAAAAGACTTTTATTAATATGCCAGGTATTATATTCCTACGAATATATTAGTTTAGGAATAAATTTCATATTGATATAAGTGAGATAAATCATTAATAGTCAGAATAATATTATAGTCGTAAGATAGTAATTAGTTATGTACTATAACACTAGTGAGCCACTAATACTTTTTTGATGTTTCCTTAGTTTTACAGCGCCGTTACAATAAGCGTACGTGTGACGGCCAGTCTAGTAGGTGGTTCGCTTGATTGGTATCTAGTCAGGTTGCATGGCAGCTAGTCAGTTTGCCAACGACATTCAATAAGCTATGTAAGCACGGCTCTTATAAGCTGTCGCTTCAATGCAGGGGCGGAGCTAAAACAGTTGGAAATGTCTGTTGTCGATTACTACATAAAATGATCGGCATCGTAAGCTTTATAATGTAAAAATGTTTCAAAAATACATTTTAATTACCTCATGTATAGAATCTAAATCAGCGCTAATCAGTGAAGTACGTATGGAAAGAGCTAGTTGTAGCGGAAAAGTCAGTCAGAAATTGTAAGGAAAAGAAATCACCTGCTTCTGACTAATTATAACTTTACCGCAAGGTGTGTGAAACCAAATCGGGTGCAATGGACATCTGACTATCGTGTCTTGTCAAAATATATTCCGATAATACACGGATTCGACACATACCTGGATGTTAGTAGGGGATGCTATTCCAGCTGTAGGCTTAGATTTTTAAAACTTTGTCACCAGTATTTAATCAGAGAGATGCATTTTAATCTAGTGTTGACAATTCATCGGCTAAAATCAACCTACATTTTGTAAACTAACGCCGCGCATGCGCCAACGTCCGAGAACATTACCACGAATATGAATCAAATTAAATTATAAATATTTAGGCTATGCATTCAAACTCAAAGTCTACTAGAATAACATCCCCTACTACATGTAATATCCAGGTATGTATCAAAATTGTGTTTGATCGGAATATATTCTTATTAGACATAATCTATTGTCAGCCGTACCTGATTTGTTTTTCCACACCAAACGGACCTTGCAGCGAAAAAGTCAGTCAGAAGGTACAGCAGTAGCTTTCGTTAGATTCGGCTGTGACATTACATGTAACATTAGAATGGATACAATTGATCTAAACCCAACACAGTAATAAACACGATGAAAAGTTTGATCCATTGGAACGTTGGTAGATACATAACGTTACGGTACAGTATGACTACTCCCCGAAGTCGAGAGAAATAGCCAATAATTTATGAACAAAACATCCTCAAAACATTCGCGTAACAATGGAAACAAAACAATTACCATTTTTTAATACAGTGATTAAATGAATACATTGTAAAAAATAAAATAGTACACAACCAGCCAACGTGTCTATCGAGTGAATGAATATAAACAGGAACACTTGTTGTAACGGCGCTGTAATGGGTACATAATCCAATTATTCTGCCTGTCTGGGACTACAAAAGTCCATAGCCTTGTTATTTGCAAACGACCCTAACACAAGCGAATACTAGATTCGCACACAATAGAACTGGAAAAATAAGTAATGCTTAATATGATCATGATTTAACATATACGATACATATGTTTTAGAGGTCTGATTGCCATCACAACCCACCATTGTCATACAGGAAGTTTATAAACAATAATAAGCATATATAGACATTTGGATAATTTTGGATATTTGGAAGATCCAAATCTAATAAACGGTCATTTAATAAGTCATAATTAAGATTACTAGCATTATTGCTAGTTGACAGAGAATGATGTTTATTTTTCTAGGTCTATAATTATGAAAAGTGATAGTTACTTTATATACCTTATTAATCTGTTTATTCGTTAGGTTTTTGAATTATGAAAGAGTTGGTGCATCAATAAGTGAAGTGACTAACTTATTGTAATCATTGAATGTAGATGGAAATAACTGTTAAAATAATTAGAGTTTGACATTTTATACGTAAGAGATAGTTTCTTTTTTTTGTCGTCTTTCGGCTTAAGTTTCCTACTGTAATTCATTATAATTTTTTGCATGTAAAGTACCTGTACATAAGCCAGTAATTATTCGGGCTGCATCTAATTTTATTGATTTTAAAAGTCAGTCTTCATGGTCTGTACAATTATCCCAAAGGTTTTCACAAGCATATTCTAAAATTGGCCTAATATAATTTGAATACATCATAATTAAATATTTTCTATCAAACTCAGTTTCTAAGATTTTGCACGATATTGATTCTTTTGTAGGTTTTATAATATATATGTTTAATATCTTCTCACAACTTTCCATCTTCACTGAAGGCTAGACCAAGGTGATTATGACATCTTTTAGTCGCTTATGGTTCATTTAGAAAGTCAATTGGTGCACGATTAATTTCTTTTCTTACGAGTAAAAATTACAGTTTCAGCATATAATGCATTAAATTTCAATTCCCACTAAATAATATGAAAGGTTTTCTGCTGCTTGAATTGGATTATTATCTATAATTACATATAATGATGTGTCATCAGCAGAGTTTGATGTTGTTATCAACTTGGTCTGTTATATCATTTATATATAAGAGAAACAAGAATGGTCCGATAATAGATCCCTGGGGGATTCCAGCCTTTAAAATGTTAAAGTTAGAAAAATGACCTTCAGTTGAGACTGTTTCTTTTCTCTCAGATAAATAGTCTTTAAACCGGGAAATAATTTTACCTTTGATACCATACGATTCTTTTTTGTGTTGGAGCGATGTATGCAATACCTATCAAAAGCCTTAATTATATCACAGAATACAAATCTTAATTAATTTCCCTTATCTAGATTACTGATGATTATTACAGTCAAATTATGGAGAACAATGGATATATATATAAATACTTTATATATTTTACAACGATTGCGACACAAATTATACAACGTATGTAAATCACTTTTGATGGCCTGGATAAAAGCGTGCGAGGGGTCTTAGAGTAGGAGGAAGCCGGACTGCCCGGAGAAACCAAAGTGATCGAGCAAGAAAACCCTGGCCTTTTGATGTCTGTGCTGGGGATTGACCCCAGCCGACTAGGTGAAAGGCAAGTGACTCAACCACTACACCACCCGATCATTCAGTAAATTCCAATGATAGATCACACTATATTAACATAATTCAATTTTGCTTGTTACGAGCATTTTCATTGGCTTAAAAAATACAGCCCATAAAGGAAAATTATGGGCTTCGCAGTTTGCAACGTTGCTTCTGATTGGCTGAGATGACGGCGTAATGATTTCATAGACAAATAAGTCCCATAATGAATTTTGAATATTGAAGAGATTATATTGAGTAAATTGAATTATAAGGATTATTTGAATATATTTTTTATGTTATGGAGATATAACACAAAATCTGAGTGTACTCTCATCATAAACCGCTTCGCAGTTTACTGAGTACACTCAGATTTTTGTGTTTTATCTCCATAACATAAAAAGTCTATTCAAGTTAATCCTTAAATAACAAATGTTTGGATTATCGATTTGTAAAACGAGAATTGAGAAGATAAAGGTACTATTATATGTGCATTATTATTGTTTAATTAATTAACTTTAGGCACTCGGAAAACATAATCATAATAATATATGCGATATAATATAACTGGGTAAAAAATTTGACATGTTTATTTTTCTTCTGCAATCTATTGCAAAATCTCCGGTTTGATTTAAATTAAGCTGTAAAATATTTGAATAGACTGACAAACATGTTTAGTGCTTTATCAACAAAAGTTATAACTTAGAATGTACACATGTATGCACTTTAAACATTCTTGTTTTATGCCTTACGTATGTTAAGATGAAAACTCACCCGAACAAATCACTTAAGAGCGGTTTACATCGCTGTGAAAATGTGTATGGAATTGTAGAGCACAACTTGGCTTCTTGGTTTAACCATGTGTACACATATCACTGCATTGTACAGGAAAATATGATGTTTGGCAATACTGCCAAAAATCATTTTGAGCTGTCATTTAATTTGTTTTAAATTACAACATGTGCATTGTTAGTATTATAACATACGCTGCTTGTGAGTATGATAAGTACGGCACCTACAACCTTAACACACAGTGTATTGAGCTATTGTCAGAGACTTGAGTCATAAATAACGCGATCGTAAATGATAAATACTTAATACGACTATCTATTCCGTCTTTGCATATTACAGAGTTATATACCATGTTGGTAGATTTCAATTATTACGTCATTCCTTCGTGAGCAAACATTACGTCACGTTCTCTGACAAAAATGACGCTGTACTCCTAAATACATGGCGTAACAATAGTACCTATCCATAAAGAACAGGTAACACTGTGGAATTCAAATGCAGAATAAGAGAAATGTAGAGTTGTAGTAGTCAACTCATACCTGACATCACAAGTGTCCCATCTACTAATGGAAGTACTTTAATTGATGGGCAGACAGAGTGGTGTTGATCATAAAGATGTAATATTCATTCATCGTATCTCGTATAAAAATATTCCCAAATGATTGGCGGAGAGCCGTCAAGCGGTGACCTTCTTACCATTTATAGAGAGTGTGTAAAATCAATCATAGTGCAATATGACGGCTATCGCCTGGGACTTGAAAATTAGGAAAATGAAATATAATACTATATCATTACTGCATTTTTGTAATACGTGTTGCTTTCCCTATCCCAGTTTGGAAGTTGATGACACAGTGAAATCAAGCGAATAAGCGTTTTCTTGACTTTGATTACAAAGTGATGAAGAGGTTCGTAAAGCTCAATCCTCACTCTTCAAAACATGTGTAGGCAGATGAATCATCAGCATGAGTTTTAGTGGTTATCTCAGCGAGAAGAGACTTTTTATGACACATGCAATAATGATACAACCAAGCTTACTGTATACCAGTTTCAAAATTGCTGTTGATTTTTGAATTATTTAGTTCATATTCTTCATGGCTCTTTTATAGTGTTGAGCCCAGTGAATCAAGAAAGAAATAGGTAAGCGTAGCTAAATCGTGTATGGTTTTACAAACAGCGATTGTTTGTATCTTGCATCGTTCATTACCATCATTCAAGAATATTTTCCGATTAGTAAAATAAATCGCGAAAAAATCAATGGTTCTCGTTGTCATAAATTCACCCATATAAATCTTACTGACTCTCTATGGTTTTTGCAGGAGGTTATGAACTCACAGCTAAGGTAGAATTTAAAACCATTGATTTTCGAATCCATGCCAGCACCACAAACACATAGCGTATAGGTAACAATCAATACTTACCCGCAAACGCATGTAATTCCCCAATATGCATATAAAAATCAAAACATATAACTCTACAATATATAAATGCAAATAAAATGGAATATCAAACAGGAAATCGTATAGCTTTAGTAGGTGAACAATACCGGGAAGCACTTTAATAGAGAGAATACTATTCATATATACTAAAAAACTTATCAAATCCATCATAACGTCAAGTTTAAGTCGAACTGTATTAGAGCTAGAAGAGCAAATTGCAGGTCTGAGTTTAAATGAATACCCTGCAGTAGACCATAACGAGATTTAATACTGATATGCCAGGTCGATAGAATCAATGTTAAACACAGTATAGCACTGTTCAAAATGAATGCATTGCTGACAAGGACATATCCTGAACATTAAACATGTTCATATTCACTAATTATGGCTATTAAGTTGAAAAAAATAAGTTGTGATCTAAGCTGAATTTTAAAGCACCTCTTTCACGAACAATGGAAATTTGTCCACGAACAAATTTTATTAAAATTAAATGTTATATGTAGCAACATAAATGCAAACCCTTGAAATCCGTTTAAAAAAATTCCAGGTAAAAAAGTCCCAGGGGCCTGTGCTATGGCCAAATTAATGTTGCCCAGTAGAGGTGTATGACAGGGTTCCCTTTTTTATCCAAAATGGTATCAAAATAATGTTTTATGTCATAAAACTGCATTATTTTCTGAAGAGTATAAATAATTACATATTATGATCACAAATATGTAGGCAAAATGTGACAAATTAAATTTTGGCTACATTTTAAAGACAGAAAATATCGAAATTTTGGGTGTTATTTTCGGCCAAATGAAATTCCATTGTTCGTGAAAGAGGTCCTTTCGACCCGTTTGGAAATGGGACTTAGTTCTGATATTCATTCACACGTATGTGTATGGGTATTATACCTCTCAACCATTTGTAAGATTGGAGTCCGTTTTAGGCCTGATCGCGTTTAAATAGAACAGAAAAAAATGGTTTGTATTTTAGAGAATATTTGGTCTTTAACTGTTAACGTGGATTATTTCGCGGGTGTTTAATTTCGCGATTTCTGTGTGTAAACCAATCTGATTAAAATACAGATCCTTATTATCACTATGTTGGATAAGAGGATCTGAGAACATCTCTTTAAGGGTCACGTCAAGATGACCTTTTGAAATGGCCAATCAAATTAGCACTGCAAGAATCTTGACTGGGGACGAAATAGTTTGAAAAGGCTGTCCAAATTATTTTCGTGTATGTAGTCATCTCGCCCGTAATGCACAACAAAGCTAATTGTATATGTATACTGGGGCGAAAAGACATTTTCAATTGATGTTGTAAGGTGTAGAAACAGCATTTGCTCTGAAACACACGTGGTATAAAGGTCATCTGGACGTGACCCCTTATGAGATATTGTTAGATCCTCTATTGAACGGAGTGGTTATAAGGATCTGTGTTTTAATCAGATTGTGTGTAAACGTTTCATTTATAACCTCTAAAAACATAATATAGAAATAGAAACAAAAATCTCACCCGGCTGGGGGAGGAGGAGCGGTGGGGGGTGGAGGTGGTGTGTTCGCGCTAAAACAGGCATTCACGTAAGTAGAGAAAATTCCCCTCACTTAAATGTCCATGTTTACAGTAATCGAACCATCCCATCAAAGAAAAGTAAGATGCGTAAATAAATAAGTAAAAAATAGTTAAATATAAAATGAAAATATATACAATGTAATACTTTTAAAATAACAGAAAATCTAACGCATATAACGTAGAATGTAATACAAAATATATGCCCTGCAGGTAGGGCGTTAGAATTTTACCTGCTGCCCCTATTGCATGATCGTAAAATGCGACTAAATTTAGGATCTTATCTTTTCTCTTCTTTCTAACGGACTGTATCTTTCCTAATGCCTCCCTTGGCACCGCCTTACTTTTGGCCTTGAGTTGAGCGTTCGCCCATGTGAGGAAGGCTCTGGGTTCTGTCCCCTGGCCGAGACACACCAAAGTCTTTAAAAGTGGTAGTTTCTGCTCCTGTTTCTCTACACTATACAAGAAGACACAACATGAATATACCGCAGTCTCCCAAAACACGCACCTCGCACAACATGCACGCAACACACTGCATACATGGGAGGCCGTCCTTACATGACCATAGCTGTTAATAGGACGTTAATTAATCAAACAAACAAACAAATACAAAATCTGTTTGATATAAATTTATCTTTAAAGATGCTCCACCGCCGACAGAGCATAAATGATATAAATCATTTTAACAATAATTGGTGTTTAATCGTGTACATATATGCCTAATTAACACAAAAAATAATATAAAATAATTTATTTCACCTTTGGTGCATAGGCAATCAGTACTTCATTCCATATAGGATATAGTGTCACGGAATTTTTTCGGGATGCAATTAATTATTTTTCATATTTTTAACTTGAAGTAAAATTAGAAGCTCAAACTTTTCAATGGTGGTAATGGTGTAAAGTAAGTAACTTTTGTAACTGAAGAAAAATACTAAATCGTCTGCTCCTGTTTTTGATAGTGAAAAAATACCATTTGTCAGCGGTGGAGCATCTTTAAAAATGTCTAATGAAAAATGTAGTAAAAATAATTATGTTTATCGTTTTTTTTTAAATATAAGATATAGCGAAAATATATTTAATACAATATATCTTTTTATGTCTATTTAAACATATGTATATGATTACTTAATTGATTGATATGTATGTATTTATGATCACTCCCGGTGCTGCCGACCGAAGTTGTACTGATCGCTGTTCTTGTCTCGCTGCTTTACATAAAGTTCATCACATCCCGTGCCTTGGTATCTTTCTCCTGTCAATCTGTTGCTTTCTTAATTACGTTTCTCTTCGGTCGCCAGCATCAGAAGGATATTAAGAAACATTTTTTTAATAGTTTGTATTATAAATAGTAAACATAAGAGGAGGAAGGAGGGGGGGTTTAAAAAAACCTATTACAGTCAGTTATATACTGTTGAGTGGTATGACATATTGTAACGTTATCTTCAAAAGATAAATCTGGACTTCCATGTAGTAGTAGTTGCAGGTCTAAAGGAATGAAGTTGTTTAATGTTCGAAATAATTGAAATCTCTGGTCAGCGTAATTATTACATGTAAAGAAGAAGTGATGGGCATCCTCAATGGGATGAGGATGCCCACATTGGCATTGCTGGTAATCTATTAAATTAGAGCGGAATAAATCATTTTTAGTCCTTAAGACTTGCAAAGCAAGGCTTCAGGGACCATTGTCAACGCTTTTGCCGGTGTACGCTTGAGCTATCTTGAAACATTATATCATCAAAAAGTCACAAAAACGTTTTTTGTTTATTTAAGCATTGATGTCACTATTTTTTAATTTTATCGGGGTATGAAAAAAAAATTTGTTTGCAAACTGTGTGAATCCGCGTAGCGGATTCTCACAAAAGTTTGCAAACAATTTTTTTTTCATAACCCGATAAAATTAAAAAATAATGACATCAATACTTATAATTAATTTTATACTCTATTTGATAAAATGAAGTATGTTTAAATGTAACATTATAGTGGTTTTTCAAGGGATTCTTTTTTCCGAATCAATACGCAACGTCAGTGTCTCTATTGTGACGTCACGAAAACGTCGGGGTTTCGCGCCATTCTCGGATTTTTTTTTTCATAGTCGTATGCAAAAAAAATATTGACCAATCAGAAAGCCAGATTTGGTAGTCACAAAAACGTTTTTTGTTTATTTTTGTTTGTTAATTTATTTATTGTAACGAAATGTTGATTTTTCATATTACTTATACAACTGGTATGTATTTTTTTAACTTATATCAGGTAATAAATATATTTTTTAGCAAAATGTTATACCTTTTACATTCATAAAATTGTAGTCTTTACAAAGTTGCTTTATGTACATACATTCATGCATTTGATAAACATCCTTAAACTTTATTTGGTATTTTTTTTTATTAAACTACCATGGGTTATTTACCAGTTCAATTATCAATAGTTCTTTAATTTTAACTGTATATCAAAACAAAATAAATCTTTCGTATCATATTCTTAAACATTCATTCATCTAATTAATTTTTTCTTTAAAACAGGACACCTTTTTAATAAAGTAAAGCTATCGCCATGACGTTTTGTTAACAAAATACTATTAGATATTAAAACTATTCACACACTCTGGTGAGAGCTACATGTACATTTAGTTATTACAACAAAATGTATAATTCCATATCTTAAGATATAAGTTTTACAATGTTTAAAACATGGCTATGATGTCATCTTTTGTTGTCATCCGTGCTTTGGTTGGACTATTGTTCTAAGTACTTTTTCTGTCTGTAGATAAGTACACCTTTCACTGTACATTAGGTTACCTGTAGCTGTAGATTAGTTTCAACTTATCTACAGGTCCAGATAAACTAATGTACAGTGAAAGGTAGAGAGCAAAACTATATACAGCATTGTGAAAAGACAGATAAATGACAAATAAATCAAATGAAATTCAATATAAATGAAATACAAAACTTCAATAATACATGTTATCACATATTTTCTGTTTCATATATTGATTCCTGGACATCGGCATAAATCCAATCATATCAACCACTACCAAAAAATGCTCCTTGTGTTGAAAATCAAAACTCTTTAGTACATGTATTTTGACAGCACAGATTAAAATGGTGTTTTGATTTTTAGTGGAAACATGCACTTTCTTTCATTGAAAATTGAATGCTTTCATTAAATTTCTTGTCCCAATAATTTCACTGTTTTTAAATTACTTCATTTCTTGAATACATACACATAACACATAAATCCACGTTTCCCGAATTGAATACTTTCGGTGATTGATTGTGTGATTCCTTATCCAAGAATCACACAAAGCCTACTGAACAAATTTGAAAAATTAAGCTTTGGCTTCTTTTTATCACTTTGCCGTTTTCACTTAATTCCAATGCAGCTTCCTGTAGAATTCACTCAATCTTGATATTGTGGTTTTCAAAAGGAACAATCATATTATTTAACTGTTGTTATTGCTTCATTTCATAACGTAGAACGGTATATTCAAAATTAATACGTTTCCATGGTAATCCTCCATACCTTGTGAATAGCCAACAAGTTATATCCAAGTGAATTGTCTGCTTCTGATATAAACAGCAGTTAAATTATCATATCACAAAATATACTCCCTTCATGAAAATTTGATAAATCATTTTAGATAGCTTGAATTAATAAAGATCTGATCTGCACTGACTGCCATGTTGCCTTTGCTCCACTAAGAATGAGGGAAATTCAAACTCACAAAAAATTATCTGGTAAAAACATTGGTATGGAATTTCATGACAATTTCATGCAATGCATGCGTGACCAGAGTAGACATTACACAATTGTTTTGAAATGTTTAGTGTCAAAGGTAGTTGAATGCCTTACCTGTACTGCTGCAGGGATTTTGTTCAAACTTCACATGGAGGGTCATCTTGGTCCATATTTGTGCCATACAGATTTTGAGGCTGATCGGAAAAACAAGATGGCCGCCAGGCAGCCATCTTTGATTTTGGCAGTTGAAGTTTGTTATCGATATTTCTTGAAATATTGTATTTTTGGACCAATCGGTGAACAAGATGGCCGCCAGGCCGCCATCTTGGATTTTGATAGTTAAAGTTTGTTATCGCTATTTCTCAGATTGTACTGAAGGGATCTGTCTCAAATTTCACATGTAGGTTCCCCTAGGGCCTTAGTTGTGCATATTGCGATTTGGGACCGATCGGTCATCAAGATTGCTGCAAGGCAGCCATCCTGGATTTTTATATTCAAAGTTTGTTATCGCTATTTCTCAGAAAGAATTGAATGGATCTTTCTCAAATTTCACATGTAGGTTCCCCTAGGGCCCTAGTTGTGCATATTGTGATTTGGGAGCGATTGATCAACAAGATGGCCGCCAAGGAGTCATCTTGGATTTTGATAGTTGAAGTTTGTTACCGCTATTTCTCAAAAGGTACTGAAGCGATCTGTCTCAAATTTTATATGTAGTATGTTTGAAAAAGTTTAAAAAGTAGAGAAAAGATCCATCTTTCCTTTGTCAGATATAGATCATTCTTTGGTGGGCGCCAAGATCCCTCTGGGATCTCTTGTATTGTTATATTAGAAATTATAATCCGCGTTCTGGATGTATGGTTCCATCTAAACATGCAAAAGTCATTAAAACAAGCTATTCATAGTGCATAAATTATGTGTTGTACCTAATGGTTATAAGATATCATATACGTTTGTCTGTCCATCTAAATGATTTTCACAGCCTAATCCATCACACTAGATTACTGAAGAAAAAATAACATGTCAAAGTTTTAGCCCAGTTATTGCACAAATAACTTTACGCCAAGCCCTGTCGTTATTTAGCTTCATATCTCATTCATCTCTATCAGCATGTGTTCAAATCCATTGACCGTTAATATAAAAATAAAGAATACATTTCGGCGTCTCTTCAAAGGTATGAATAGTGCTTTGTTGTTTCGATGTAAACCCGACAACACGGAATACTGAACGACTCGGATATCTGGCAATGGTTTACAAAAGATAATAAGAAACATTTGCGTGTTACTAGGTTGATAATTCTATGAGAATGCATATCATTTCACATTTTTATACAAATTAGTATCATTCCAAACAAGATCAAAATGTTTATAGACCTTATTCGAGAATTCTCTAAAATTAAATGTTAAAATAAAGGCATTTCAGCGATCTGCTAGTCAAATAGTTATATAATGCTTGTAGTCAAGTGATCTTGCTATTTAGAATGTAGCGTGAATTTGATATGCACTAATTACCGTCTGTCCACAGAAGGAATATAGTCATACGCTAATATGAATGTAGCATACACTTGTGGAGTCACTGCGTCTGTCTAGGGAATAGGGCATACCACATCAAAATGGAACGTCGTTGTTTTGCTGTGTCGCAATGGTCATTTGCATTTCTTCTAGGTTGCGCTATACTTAGTGTTCTGTGTCTGAATCTGGTCATCAACACACAGTACCTCTGCAAAGGATTTCATAACGGCTATGCTCCAAACAAGACCAGAAATCCCGAATTACTACCACTTCGAGATGCAGCCTGTCCTTTAAGACGCGTTTCTATTATGAAAAAGAAAGACAAGTTTCTAAGAGTTGGTTTACTTAGTTTTCCAGGATCCGGGAACACGTGGACACGTTTTATGTTACAACAACTAACCGGTAGGGCTAAATAGTATCTTATTTGGTATGACATGTAGTAGATAATTATACATAAGTATCATTATTATTCAATATATCTTGTAACGACCATTTCTATTGGCTTAAAATTTACTTAACCAGCATGTAAAAGCAAAAATGACAAATCTATTCGTAACGTCTTTTTTGATTGGCTGATTTCATAGAAAAAATATTCCAATTTAATTAAGCATTTTGACGCCATTAATATTATCCACAGTAAATTGAATATAATGAGGATTGCTTTGCACATATTTTAATGTTATGAATATATATTTTATTTCTTCTTAAATATATTGTAAAAAAAACATACTTTAGCAGTAGATTTATTACATTTTGTACGGATTTTCGAAAAGAGAAAAATGAATATGTTAAAAAAATGCATTGATTCTACATTAATTGGATCGCTTAAATAGCATGATAATTAAAGCTCCAAGAGCGTTTTTCTATCTTAAATTGAATGTACCAAGATAACAACGTTAAGCACCAATTGATGATCATTAAAAGTTATATTGCCATATTTCTGCCATTTGGATTTTAAGTCGACTGACGTTCAAACCTAAGATATTTATTTCAGAAAATGGACATGTAGTACGACTTGTCGGTAAAATCACCATGACAAATCGTATCATATTACCGCGACTGACTACCATGGGTCACCTCGTAATAACATTAAATGGCGTTGCAGGATATGAACAAAATTTCAATGATGTAAGTCGGCTAACTCGCATAGACATAGGCGTAGACAAAAATACGTCAACAATTCGTGTTTTAACTCGACTGAGTGATACTGTTTTATCAGCAAATGCTATCGGGGAAAAGTTACATTAAAAAGATAAGCCAAAGACAGCTGCACTTGGTCACCATAATGGTTACATTTCTGTATAGTTAAAGCTAACGATTACTGGATTTACATTTTAGTTTTCTTCTGGGAGCCACCAGCATATACAATGAACCGTGGTAATAGAATGGTTTATTTACCTACTAAGTACTTGTACAGACAAGTGCATGTTTGCCTTTGCAGATTGTAAAACTATATTTAAACATTGTGTTTCGAAATTCAAAGGTTTTGTATTAAATTCAATGGGTTCTATGTTTTTTAAACCTTGCATATGTCTGTGATAAAGGTTACAACCACATAATTCGATGTTTCACGTCTTTGATATGATTTAACGTTATCATATAAAATAGCTAGCTACATTTTGGTGGAATCGGAATGTTTTTGCGCATAAGTTGTACAAACACAACACTCTAAATGTAACTCTATCTTGTAATTTATCCGAAACTGCTTGCATAATACGATAGAGTCAAAACTGTCTATAAAGACCATCAACAAAGCAAGACAAAGTGGTTTCTATAACCAGGTGGTGTTTATACACAGGTCAAATTGTGTTATACATGACCATTTGTGATCCTAAGAAAGTGATCTGATTAAGAAGTTGTTTATGATACACAGTTGGTTGCTATGACAGGTTTCAAAGTTCCCCTTCATGCCTAGGTATTTAGTACGCTGGTAAGTCAAAGACCCACTATAGACTGATATATAGAGAAAAGTAAGAAACTCTTCCTTAATGCAAAATTGGGTAATTTAATTCATAGTGCTGTAAAAAATATCAAGACAAGATGTCTCAATAGTTTTGATCTTAAATAAAAGTTAAAATGTGCATTGATTAGTTCACAGAACGTGGTATAGCAGATTCTATTATAAGAATGTTCGTGAATATATAGTTTTTAACCAAAATTTGATAAAAAAAACCCGATAATGATATAAGAAAATGTAAATCAATGGCTTATGATAAGTTCACAACACCAAGCAAATGCAAGATTTTCTTCGTAAACTATGTTAACAGTGAAATTCATTTCGCAGTGAGAGTCAACTAACGGGCGATAAAAACACACATCAAAAGGTTGTATTGCCATCAACCCCTTCAAGCTGGTTTAGTGTGAAATGATTTTGTTTACATTGTTTAGTCTGTGAGGTGAGTGTCGTATTTAAAATAAAACTAAATATATCAATGTACCTATTAGCCCATTACATAGGGGGTGAATTCGCTGGCGGTTTTTTCATTTTTTTGTTCATATTGTCGTTTTCACTAAAATCCGCGATTTCGAACACAGGTAAAACAATAAGAAACTCATTGATGTACCAAAGAACTTTAGGGATCGGTGAACAGCGAAATTTAACCCCCGTGAATATGGCCCGCATAGAAAAACCGAGACATATTGAGTCCGCGTATTTAAAGTGCTTTACTGTATATATTTCCTAAATAATTTACGGTATTTTATCCAATTAGAGCCCCCATCCCTCATTTTAGGTTCCAAATTTTACTTGCTTCGACAAATATGCAGGCTGAAAATATGAAAATCCTGTAGGTTTCTTTGTTTCTTTAGCAAATTACTTTATGGCTTTCTTTATGCAAAATTAGTCATGAAAGACTAGATTAAATTTGGTTCTATTCAGCGCCACATTATTATTTTCATTTTGAATCTCCCAAGCGTGTACTGGTTGGTATTATGCAATACATTCATGTCGTCTGAGGTCGTATCCCAATTCTACTCATACAATACAGCCGCGGGAAGTCACGGCGTCAACAAAAACGCTGTTGTTAATTACAAGAGGCCCATGGGCCTTAACGGTCACCCGAGTTTAGATACAGAATGAAACAAAGACATGCATATTTAAACACTGTGTATTTGCCCACCAGGCCCTTGAAGTCAGTCAGTGATTTTATAAATTTGACTTTTTAATCTATGACGATTATTTGGTTCCATCAAATCTGTGAATTCAGAAGAAAGATTTTTGAAATGTTATCCATTTTGACCCCTTTTGGCCCCACCCCTCTGGCCTTTGGGGGTCGGCCAGGACCAATATGGATATGATGTTAAAATAATACAGAAAATTTGACCCCCTTCCCAGGGGAAAATCGGAAAGATCCCAGGGCCATGAAATTCACAATTTTTTGTAAAGGGCCTTCAGACCTTCCAATCTATCAAGAGTATATAGTTCCATCAAATATGTGAATTCAAAAAGAAGATTTTTGAAATTACCATTTTGACCCCTTTTTGGCCCCGCCCCTCTGGCCCCTGGGGGTCGGCCTTGACCAATATCAGGTGACCTAAATATTTAAGCCATTTGGACCCCACCGGGCTCCACCCCTCAGCCTTTTGGGATGAGACAGGGTCAAAATGACATAATAGCAAACTGTCCTCTTGTGGATATAATGTGAATAAAAAGGTTGAAGAAAATCCAGTAGAAAAATAAACAAAATATACCCAAGAAGCATTCAAAATAAACTATAGCATACTTAGCCCACTCCCCAGGGGCAAATAAAGAGGCCAAGGGTTATAAAATTTACAATTCTGATATTCATTTAAGCACCACAATATCTTTAGAACACAAGGTCCAATAATAGCATTATTACAAAGGACATGAACTCTATAATATAGTTACCGTCGAAAAATTCCCCTTTTCAAACTTATCCTAGATCTTGTTGATATAAGGCTACATACAGAATTTCATCAAAATCAGTTCACATTTACCAAAGTTATCTTGTTCACAAGCACAATGATAAAATCAGAACAAAGGGCAATACAGTACAGGCCAGGTGGACGGGCCTATTTCCAGTCTATCCATTGGGCAGAGCTGTCCACTCAAATATCCACCCAGTGGACAAGAGCGGACAGCTGTCCACTCCATAAAGTGGACAAGAGTGGACAGCTGTCCACTCCACACAGTGCTTCGTGACGGACCACCGTATCCAGTGGACCACAAATATGATGGTACAGTGTAGTCCACTGGACGCAGTGGACCACTATATATCGTGTCCGTTAAGGTAAATGTGTGTAGCATAGAGTATTGTACTATAAAGACCACAATCTCAGTTCTGATATCGGTAAAAAAAATTCTAACAATGCATTATTTTAATAGTGTCATGATACACCTGTCTATCTATTCCATCTATTTATTTTTATAACGTCAATGTATTAGTATCCATAGATAACTATTTTAGCTCTAGCATAACGAAAATCGTTTGAAGTAATAATTGATTTAATGTGTTATCCACCATGTATGTATAAAAGAGTGTAAGTAAATTCCTTTGCAGACTTTTTGAAGCTCTCTCTCTGATGGGGTTCAGCGGTATTTTAGGCAGTTTTCTGCTGCATGTACATGTATGTACCTTTACCAATGGGGACAACCTACGTCACCGGAATTGATATCGGGCACACAAAAACAATGAAAAAACGCCCGCTTCAAGATGAAAATCGGCTGAAATTATGACATAAAAGCAATGCATCTTCTAAACCTATCGTGCGTCAAAGACAGTGTATTGTTAGAGATTCTATGAAGCTATTAAATATGGTCAAACTAGCTCAGATAATGCAAACACCTCGACACAATATTTTTCGACAGCAGGGATATCGGTCACATTTTATTCAACAAGAGGCCCAGAGGGCCTGTATCGCTCACCTGGTTTGAAATGCCAAGTAATGTTCTGAATATAAGTTCATTGTTTCTTTTCTGAAGGAATTTGGATATTTACCTCTAATTCCCCTATTGGGCCCCACTCTCTCTGCTCCAGGGGGTCAAAGCCAAAAGTTATACGAATTCTGTTAACACCAAGGATGTTTCTGGCCAAATTTGGTTACAATCCATGCAGAACTCTAGGACAAGTAGCGATTTATAGGATTTACCTCTATTTCCCCTATTGGGCCCCGCCCCTCCTGCCCCCGGGGGGGTCAGAGCCAAAATCTATGCAAGTTCTGTTCCCCTTTCCCAAAGGATGTTTCTGGCCAAATTTGGTTACAATCCATGCAGAACTCTAGGACAAGTAGCGATTTTAATAAAATCTACCGTCGTGCCAATGTTTTAAATATTTTATTCATAAATACCGTTTCGTCCAGTTTGTTAAAAAAACGTTCCTTTACTTTCTCGGTTCCGGTACAAATGCATCCAATGTCGTCACAAGAGATGATCTAGGATGGAGATTCTGTAATGTGAAACAAAAAATAGAGGTGTGTAGGCTGTGGCTGACGACTAAAATAATTCATCAGTGGTCAAAAGGGAAATGGAGAAGCTGGGAATATTGGGTAGACAAATAACTTACCTAACGATCGTTGTTCGACTTCTATGTACCTATTCCTAATGTTAAACAGTGCCTTCTTAAAGCCTGGTATATATTTATCCAGGAAGATACAGCCGAATGATATCGACGACTATGGAATGACATTGGCCAAACAAATGTAAATAACCATATAACGTACAGTATGGTACATTTAAGAATGAACCATAAACAAATTTTAGCAAAATTTCGTTGTGGTAACCTAAGCTAAAAGTCGAAACATTTAATTACAGGATCATTTGTGTACTCTATATATGCTACAACACGAGCCTCACTATTTATATATTTGTAAAACGAGTTAATATAATAGCTATAGTTTTATCCGCTGCGCACGAACCGTCTCTGTTTCCACTGTGGTGGAATTCATTGTAAGGGATGCAAGGCATGTATACATATAATCCATTGTATGATGCGTTAGACACGGTTCTCGGTTTTACGATGGCCGCTGATTAAGTAGTTGTGCATTGTACATTTATAACTTGTGGGAGTGCATGACCGTTTACTTGAAGTAGATAAATGCACTACTTCAAAGTATATGGTCATGTACACTTCGTCAAGTTATAAATGTACAACTAGTTCTACTTCAATCAAAAGTAGTAATTTGACGGCTCAAACGGGCCACCGTACATTTGTAGTTTACCTGTACAGGATTTAAAATTGTGTAATGCATAGTTAAGAGAACACACCTTGAAATGTCCTTTACACATACCAGTCTCGATATTTGATCCTTTGTTTTTTTAGATGGAACTTAAAGAAAACGTGCTGTCACGCTACTGATCTTAGAATCTATGTAACTTTGTCTTCTTTCAAACAAAAATGAGATGAGTCATCATTGACACTTAACCTGACAAATAATAGATAGTTAATGTGACATTGGGCAAGTCTTATATAGTGTTACTGCACATTTTTTTTTCTTAAAGATGCATATGTCTGGAATTTCAAGCAACACATCAACATGCCGTGTCAGATTTTGACCCGAAGTGGAATCCAATATACATTTCTTTTTCTTCGTCACATATATCAAACGATGTTTTAAAATTCATATTTTAATAAATTTCTTTTGTGAATAAATTCATAGTTTGAGAAAATCAACTAAAAATCTATGCCCATCTTGATCTCACATGTGCTTGTTTTGTACCGATGAAGTTAAAGTTAGAAATTGTACCGTGCCGCGATTTCCGTCTAAGACATTATCTAATTTGTAGAGGCGATAGAAAACTTATTCTGCATGTTATGAATTACATATTTGAGTATTTTGACCAATGGATTCTCGGTTTTCTTGGCATGTATAGTAAATAGATATTTTTTTTGTATTAGGATTAAGTTTACTGTGTAGTACACAATAGACTTATTACATGTACTTAATCTACGAGAAAATTATTGTTTGAAGAGTGGATTTCTTTCAATATAAGTGGTCACACATAAAATTGACAATATCAACTACAAAAACTGTGAAATACAAGTATTAATTCTTGCTACTTGTTGCATATTTCGAGACACAATTTCGAATCTACGCTCCGGCGGTTACGCCGTCTGACACACGACGTCAACAATTTAAAAATACTCAGAATTAAGTTAGCATGATTTTTCAACTCACTGAAAGAGAACAAAGACGTTGCCAAATGAATTTTTGTTTAAGACAAAAGTTGTCGGTTATTTTCTGTGTTGTTTTACAACATGTTAACAGTATCCCGATAGCTCAAGAAATAAGGGAGATATTGCTATTTTCCTCAACACCGACATAAAAATGCGTAGAAATGCGTAGTTGGGAGTTAGGCCGTCCATTCTGCGATGTCATGCTACCGGATCCCGGTAAACATACTTATTTCTCCGTACCCCACTTCTGACACATGTACAGGGATCTGAGCATTAGTTACAAATTATATAATCATGGACCCATCAGAGTGTCGTAAGACCATTTTCAGACGTTTAAGAGGTCTAAATCAAAACACGGTGTTAAAATCATCATATACATGATACCTTATACGAGTAGAAAGGGCACTTTGGTGGGTCCATGATTACGTAATCTGTGACTAATTCGCAGATCCCTGTACTTCTGACATCGGTATTCGAGCAACTATTTCGTCTGAAAGCTTTAATAACCGAGTATCAAATTGACGTATACCAATCTAAAGGTGTTAGTATTTGCAGAGATTTATATTTAAATCTCTGGTATTTGGTAATATATTTATAGCTCTCGATTTCTTTAGCAAGGGCTTTAATTGCTTAACCGTTTATAAAGTTCTATTTTCTTTGAACATAAAATATGTAATTATGTGTCACGATCATACTAATTTGACATTCACTTTTTTTGTAATCAGAAAAGATGTCTCAAAACAAAATTCTCACCATTATTGTCAAATTCTATTGGCGACAGTATTTATATACGGGACACCTTCGTGCGAATATTACGCAGCTTATTTTTTTAATCGAGAATATATAAGTGATACGTCATCTACGTCCTTGTTTTAACATAGTGTTCGGAGATGGCTTTATGCTGGCATTTTAAGAAAGTTTCCGTTTTTATTTCAGTAATATATCAAATCAGTCTTCATTTAAAAATCGCATGGTAGTTATTTCAAGTAGCGCTGCAAATCTAACAAATAGGTTTTAAACTATAAAATACGTTTTTAGCTGTATTCGCATTCACTGAAAGTTACATATCACACTTGCTCTGGTTTCACAAAGCATATATTGTATCGGTTATTCACGGTACTTTTATTATATATCTACCTTGCATTTGGCACATACATTGTATACTTTATTATAGTTTTAATTAAAATTTATCTGTAATCGTAAATATTAAGGTAAATTTTGTATTGAATACAAAACAAAAACAAAAAACGAACTACCATATTTCACACCCACAATCATATATACATTTTTCATATATCATTACAAATAATCCTTGTACACATCTGCAGTTAGAGGGCACAGGCGTTGGTAACGCGGAGAAAATTCTACACATAGCTATATACGTAATGATATCATTCAGATATATATGATATGAATTGACTGGATGAAAATAAAAAGAAGTAATTATTCTTAAACAGATTGACAATTAAAATATTTGTGACAGAATTAATTTTGACTCGAGTTTAAATGCTATAGTTATCTGCAGCTTTTGCGTGATTTCAATAGATCAAATTTCGATAGGTATACCACCAAAAAATAAAATACATGTATATGAATCAAAATTTATTTCACAGCTTATGATTGAATATTTATGTCTACAATATTAATGTAAAACTATTAAGTCTCTGGTTTAAATATCGCCAAACACAAGGACGTACATTCTTGTAGATGACTTTTAGAATGCAAATTGGACTTATTGGTTTTTTTTTTTAAGTGAGGGGATCATTCTGAAGATTACGTAACGTAACCACCCACCCTAGAACGAATATACGTACCCGACCTAGTAACCTTTCGGCCGGGTACGAAATGGTGCCTATGTGTCGTAGTGAAGCACTACCTCAGAAATCACTCGGGCATAATTTTCTGTACTTTTTTTGTAGGTTTCTAATTATTTCAAACATACACATGCATTTAGATATTATTTTTGTGTCCAAAACAAACATAACGACCACTCTTAATATCTACTTTACCACTCATAATACATCAAATCATACTTTGTAGACATGACGTATAATTTTCATTCGAAAAGAGCATCATATTTATTGTGAAAAATGTCTCGCTGTATATTATACGGTTATTGCCGAGTAGGTAAGTGATATAAAACAAGTACAATAAAATGCATACAGACGTTTAATTTATGGTTTCCACAATCATGTCTGCTCCATTAGAAGAAATGGGCACCAACTGTAGTTCTACAGGCGACGCCTTTTATCTAAACTGTCTAAAAGACTATTCTATTAATAGAAAAAAAAACGGTTAACAAAAATAAAACACAGTCGGATTAGAAAATTGACGAAACAACCATCCCCGATCGCTAAAAATAGGTTTTCGAAAATCACAGGTAGGTATGTCGGCGCTGTATCACGGTGGGGAATCACGTGGTCTGTAGTTGGTGTGTTACACGATTACAAAATGGCGGCCGCCAGCAGTTCGGACAGAAAAGGAGGTAAGTCACTGAAAATACTCTTTATATCAACTTTTGATAGGGACGAGCATATACTATATACAATTCTGAACACACCGATGCATTAGTTGTGTTGCAACGCTCCGTATTTTTCTGTAACATTCTGACCAAAGTTTTGAATCGGAGCGACTTTGCTCGAAGTAGGATTGGTAGTATACACGAACTTTACCATTTTCGTACGTTTTCTGGGTTTAGCTTGCGCCGCTCGCTATAAATGTGATACCATCCGAAATGTAATAGTCTAGATTCAATTCTACATCTAACTTTTCTGACGGTAAACATCATTTTCATTGTTAATTCTTTAGTTTTGTAAAATGATGAATAAACACGCACTGTTTGTTATTGATGAGTTGACACGAACCAGTTCATGTTTATTTCTGTCAATTCGGTTACATGTTAATGTATGTAACATTAACTTATAGCTCGTACCCGTAAACTATGATTTATCGTGATGGTACAATAAACCTTAAACTTAAACAATAACTTATAGCAGGTACATATAGTATTACAAACAACACCATCCACATGTATTGTTACAAAAACTGTTTGTCAAGTGTTTTACAAACCAAAGACTGCACAAATTTACATTTGTAGACAGTCGGTTGGCACTTTATGCTGTTTTACCAATTTAATTATATTGTTCCAGTCGAGCAAACTTCCAAGGATCCATAGCGTTATTCTAAAAGTCCTATTTCAATAATTGTTTGCATCTCACGAAACACATTATTTACACATAAACAAAACAACACCATCATGGAGTATTCATCAACAGCTCCAGACATTCAGAAATCTGGACACACTCACACACAGTAGAATATGCACATAAGCACGACTACGGTTCCGTCACGACTACTAGTTGGGTCTCAGTACAACTTCGGTTAGCTGTTTAAGTAATTCGGAATTTGTAATCAGTGAAATGTTTCATACTTACATAAAAACCTTTACTACGTTTTAGTTCTAATTCTAACCATTTTTGATATTGGCTCATTCATTCACAATTGAAAATTACGTTTCTGTATTTCTTTAAGCTCAGTGATGAAGGGAATAGATGGTGACCACGTCCATCTCTGCTCGCTTTGCGGTAAACAATTCAAATCCAAATCTGGATATAGTGCCCACATGCGTGCGCATGATTCTCATAAAGACGCTCCCCACAAGTGTTGTGGTAAAAGATTCAACAGTCTCGCCAATTTAAGACGACACAGGTATAACCCATAATTTATGAAACATTTTACAGAGCTGATATATATATATATATGTCTTTTCTTTCAAAACCACTGACTTCATCTGTCCGTTGAAATTTTACTGCATTAACTACAGCATGTTAAGTAAATTATATAACGATCTGATTAAAAAATGGTTTTGGTTGCCAATAACAATGTATTGCCATCCAAATTTCATACACTATATTTTCAAAATCTACCAATTGTTCTATCTTTTTAGGTGCAACAAACATGGTGAAAAGGGGAAGTCGTGCGAGGTATGCCACAAAGAGTTTGCCAGTAATGCCGACCTTGATCGGCACTCTTCAGTATGGCACGCCGACTCGGCCTATGAGTGTGATGTCTGCGGCTCTAAGTTCAGAACAAAAGTCCGACTAGATGGACACAAAGACACACACACCGGTGCTAAACGATACCGCTGTGAATGTGGAAAAGTGTACCGGCACGAAAGTAACCTGTATAGACATAAGAAAACATGCCGTAAATAATTAAAGTCCAATTATCTAGGTTATTACATTTTTTTTACAGATCGCCTTTCGTTCATGGTCCATTCGTCAGTCCGTTTTCTTTTATCCGCTTTTTCTCAGAAAATAATGCAGGGGTCTCAATTTTCATATGTAGGTTCACCCTTGGTAATATTTGTGTATATTGAATTTTAGGACAGATTGGTCAACAAAATGACCAACAAGCCGCCATCTTGGATTTTAATACTTGAATATTGTTACCGTTATTTCTTATTAAAGCAATCTGTCTCAATTTCCATCTGTGGGTTTCCCTTAGTCCTAGTTACGCATATTGCAGTTTGAGACCAATTGGCAACAATAGGGGTCAACAGGCAGCCACCTTGAATTCTGATATTTTAAATTGTAAAAAGCAGAGAAAAGACCCATCTTTCCGTTGTCAGACAAAGACCATTCTTTAGTGGGCGCCAGGACCATTTGTTCATGTTACCATTGATTTCGAAACCGATCCGATTTCTGAGTAATCTATACCTGACATTTCTTAAAGTGATTTTATTTTTATTTACATTTCATAAAGTACATTGTTTAATATATAATTCGTGTATGGGTGTTTCATTAAGATTTGATCTGTTGATCTGTTGAAAGACTATATCCTTTTGGAAACCATGCAACCGGAGCTGAGCGAATTGAATCTTTTTCCCAACTTCTATTCAAATCGGCAGCCAGAAATACCATTGCCTCCATCGCCCGTTCACGGTTCAACTCGTAGAACTGTTTGGTTACCGCACTTATATTGTCCAATGATTCAACCATTTGCAATTTGCTAATAGATGGGACGAAATGAGCAATACCTTCTTCCTCCGAAGTTACAGAAGAAAACCTTCCAAGAAGTTTGATGCTCCCTGATTTTTCACTAATTTGATACATGATATCCATGCTACATAGAGCAGAGAATCTACATCCAGGGCCTCTATTTCAGACAGACATTGCAAAAGGTATCTCGCAGGAAATTTGAAGTGTACATTCTGCATAGGACATTTGATTTCCAATGCAAACCTGGTTGATGAAAAGTCAACATCTGTGCGAAGACTCCCATTTGGAGATACTACCATGACTGGTTTCCCGTTCTGCTCAATGGCAACGCATCCTTCTTCACAGAATATCAGGCTAGGGAAAAGAGCTGGTATGACTTTTGCAACGATTGTTGCAACAGCAGTTATTTCATTTTAAGTGCCATGTTGAATAGAGACATCAAGGAAGGCGACGGATCCTTTTCTTTCACATCACAAATCACTTTCTCAAAGTGATTCTTCATTTTGGCAAGTCAATCACATCGAACTGCTCCAAATAGTGTGCTTCCAGTAACCTTTGCATTCCGTCTAAATTCAAACCACTCCTCAGATCGTTGCTGCATTAACCTATTGTTTTCAGTTGATGTTTGCGACAATTCGTTTGCTATCACGCCTAAGCTTTTGTACTTATCGCTTCTTTCTAAGTTAATGCAGTTTCCAGGAAGATATACAGAGTTGTTGATAAAAGCTAAAGTCTTGCATATTTCCTCGTTTAATTATGTTGCCTTCTTAATGAAGTCGTTGATATCGTGGATAAATGCAATAATTGCGCTAATTGCGTAAACGTATTCCCTTCCCTCCAATCCACCGCACCTCCTCTTGCAACCAATTTTGCTTTGCAATAGTCCTTCTTTCTAAGCAGTTCATTTGCTTCAAAAAGATTCTGTGAAATGTTTTGAAGTCTTTTTGAGAGAATGTTTTTTAAAAAGGGAAGGGACGAGGCGATTCAGTCTGTGAAAGTTCACTCTCCCATTCCTCAATCATTAATCTTTCCTTTGCATCAGATATTTCCTGCAATGTGTTGTCGAGATGAGATTTTTTTTCCGTGTAAAGTTTCACCCAACTCAAAGCCCAAAAGATCCATATCGCCTGAGGTTTCATCAAGCCCTTGCTTCAATTTTTTTTCCATCGTAAGTCAAGCATGCAGATTTTGCTGGCATGTTTTCATTGAGACGAGACATAATATCCACAAAAATGCCAGGTCTTCGCTTCCCTGCAACAACATACGGGTCAAAATTTCTAAGAATCTTTTCATCTGGTACAGCAATGTTTATCTCTGAAGCATTTGGAGAATAATGTCCTAGATTGCATAACTTCTCAAGAGTGCTTTTGTGGCTTTTGTATCCCCCCATAAAATGTGAAAATCTCCCACCAAACATCCTCCATCTAAGCTTCCAAAAGAGTTTAGTTTCCTTCGAGTACCGCATCATAGTTGATGACTTACTGTCGAACCACTTTACTACTTCACACCACAACACAAACGCCATGTTATCCAGCGGAAATGCATTTTGTTTCACTTGCTGAAAGAATTTAAGCATTGTTTCAGGTAGCCCGTCGACTTTACAAAGCTCTTTCATCACTTCAGGTAATACTTTTACCATTTCTTCGGAAATATCTGCTATTTCTTTGTCATTTTCTTCATGGTCATTAGTAACATATTGTTCTGGATTTCGACATGATCACTCTCTGAATCTTGTCCAATTTCTGAAAAGGATTCATCTAAGTGGCTTGGTCCCGGAGAAAATAACCCCCTGGAAACTGACGCTTTGATTCTCTTAGGGGTCAAACATTGTCTTTGAATTGGAGACATTACCTTGGATGGAAACGACGCTTGTTTGAAGATGACAGGAGATCGTCCAACCTTTTTGTTACTTCTTTTGAAACTTTTTACAACTGAGAGTGGAGATAAAGTTGACCATTTCCGCTTGCGTCGTGGTGTACTTGCTGTTTTAGGTAGTTCAGGTCCAAAACGGAAGTGACAAATGATATTTGGTTTATTCTCAAATCATTTGTCACTTTTAAAATCCTTTTCATTCTTCTCTTCGATTGCAGGGACAGTTGTTTGTTTGTTTGTTTGTTTGTTTGTTTGATTTATTAACGTCCTATTAACAGCTATGGTCATGTAAGGACGGCCTCCCATGTATGCGGTGTGTTGCGTGTATGTTGTGCGAGGTGAGTGTACTGGGAGACTGCGGTATGTTCGTGTTGTGTCTTCTTGTATAGTGGAACTGTTGCCCTTTTTATAGTGCTATATCACTGAAGCATGCCGCCGAAGACACCAAGCAACACACCCCACCCTGTCACATTATACTGACAACGGGCGAACCAGTCGTCCCACTCCCTGTATGCTGAACGCTAAGCAGGAGCAGAAACTACCACTTTTATAGACTTTGGTGTGTCTCGGCCAGGGGACAGAACCCAGAGCCTTCCTCACAGGGGCGAACGCTCAACTCAAGGCCAAAAGTGAGGCGGTGCCAAGGGAGGCATTAGGAAGGATAAAGTCAGTTAGGAAGAATAGAAAAGATAAGATCCTAAATTTAGTCGCCTTTTACGATCATGCAATAGGGGCAGCAGGTACAATTCTAACGCCCTACCTGCAGGGCCAACACATGGTATCTAAGTGTAAAACATTCTTGACATCTTGGACCAGTTTTTCAGGTACAATGTACTTCAATATACAATGTACCTGTGAGTTGCTGTTACACATGGTATCTAAGTGTAAAAAACTCTTGGACCAGTTTTTCAGGTACAATGTACTTACAATATACCTGTGAGTTGCAGTGACGTGGACTGTCAATCAATCACGGTAGGTATTTCCCTGTGCTAAGAGGTATGACCCCCGTTGTCTTAGTCACACTACGATCTACCAGCGAAACCATGCACTGGTAATTGACATTACAGGATATGATTGTCACAATTTATATTTCCCTAAGTGATACAACTAACTAGAGTATGCAGAGTCATTTCATTATATGTATCGTCTTGTGTTGAAATAAATATTTCCAAGGAAGCGTATGAACATATGCTGAAATAAGTTTAAGATTTTTACGTTAAGCAGAGAGTCACTTGTTGGACATGGAGAAGAAATAGATATGGTCACAATCCCTGGATATGAATTAAAAATTAATAAATAAATGTTCTCCTTTTATTCACTAAAACACGTAACATGGATAAGAAGATTTCAAATATATCGGCAGATTTAGTTAATTAAAAGATATCGCTCATCGCTGTCTCTCTGGATCTCATTCGGACAAAAAACACAAAAAAATGCATGACATTATGCACATCTCAAGAAAAATCGTCTGGGTAACGATACCACTGTCGAAGTACCTCGCTCATGTTGACTCGCTGACGTACACGGAACTTTAAATTATATTTTGAAATGTTCTGTTTAATTTCCTGACAATGATGTCGAAACTACATAAAAGTCGGCCACAGTACCGAGATACCGCCCTCAAAATTGCTCAATTTGTACCTGTATATCGACTCATGTGACTGCTGATTTGGGGTAATAACCTATATTATATATACACAATTAGGATGATGATATGATTGTATGAATATATTACGAAGTATTGCAACTGAACTAATGCAAAAAATACATAGTCCAAAGGAATCACCTTGTATATGTAATAGTTGTGGACATCTAGGAATCTTGTTTACTTGAATACGTTTCTCTTTGAATATAAAGTTACTAGGCCTATCTTCATAATAAAAATTTATTGCGCAGTTCAATATACGCGATTTTCTTTCTTTTAAGAAAAAAAAATAGATAGTATATCATACTATTCTAAATCTCTCTTTTAAGCAATCATCTACAGAGTGATACAGTACGTTTATTGGTCATATAAACTATCATCATACATGTATGTATATCAAATAATGATCATATTGACCAAAACTCACAAAGAATTGAATATCCGAAATCGAGCAATTATCAGAAATATCATTTCTGACATTTTGCATTACTTTTGACAAGGATTTATTTGTGTTCATTATAATCATTGCTTTTGAATGGTTCTTTTTTCGATATGCCATCGTAAATAATGTTACTGTTTCTAGTATAAAAATACATCCGTATGATTAGACTTTCAAAATATTTATCAAGGATATATTTCAGTTGTCCGCAAATAAAGATTGCTAACAATACTAATGTTTTCTTGATTCTGACATATTCAGCTAATTTACAAATATTCACTATGTAATCGCAACATAAAACTTTATCAACTTGTACAAAGATGCGTTACGTGCCAATAAAGACAAGTTTTACTCGTTTTTTTCTTATAGTATGATAATTATAAGGACGTATATGAATAATCACTTATAAATCCTTGGATAATTACTATAATCAGAAACATATATACATATAAGATATATTTCTGATATAATATATCAACAGGTATTCAGCATTCAACATTTATTTATCGCTTTGCGGTCATGGGTTGAGCCCACCGAGCGTGACGTATACACTATGCAGCGAGGACCAATTAGATGTCTGTGTGGTTGTGAGTGACAGGTGAATATCAGACACCCACCAATCAAACGCGGACACCTATTTTGATTGACAGTTATTCGGGCTACGGTAGTACATGTACTTCACTGCTGTACAACTGATGTTTATGTTTGTGCCTAAATCCAGGAGTTGCTTTTTCCTGCCAATGTCAATTTTCATTACTTTTCTGTTGGCTTATTCGATATTTGTGTTCACCATTTAGTTTGGTGCATGTAGATAATACAGAGGGTTAGCAATCTTTGTCATTTATTTTCTTAGAAATTTTGACCCGTATTTTCTTTTTACTATATGACAACGTACACTTGTTTTACGCTTTGATAATACCTGTTATTATATCATTATTGTCTAACCGATGGGAATATGTCCATTAATCGAGAATTTCGCATGTTTTACTGCGGTTGAAAAACAACCTATGGTACAAGAATGATACAAGAGTAATATTTTAGATCACATTTCATACAAACTATAAAGATAATTATGTAATAATTTAGAAAAATAGGGCTTCGTGCGGTCTTGAAATAGTTATATAATACATAAATATATTTTTTTCTCATGTCATTGGATTTCAAGCAAAATCTCAAAAATCGTTGCACAATTTATACTTACAGTATAAAATACTGATACAATAGGAGAACATATTTACATATTTTACATAAACATGTAAGTAAATTTATCTTCGCTGGTATATGTAGATCACCTCATGATCATGCCACGGCCCATAGTTGGGGAAATTAATAATATTAATACGTAATTACCACAACTTATCTCAATAAGTACTTGTTAAAGATATAAATTTTGTTCTTAACTAAGTATATCTTCGTTTAAATGGGTGTTATAAACCACTGTGTTACGCGTACATGCAGATCTACATGTGTACATACACGTTTGGCTACCGATATCACGAAAAATAAAAAGGTGAAATCATTCTATTTCATGCTGTAGAGTTTTTTTTTAATTTTCCAGTCGCTGTTATTCCATGGGCTGCTATTCGAAGTCTCAAATTGAAGTGATATTACTTTAAAATAATTTGAATACATGTTAGATAGACTACATTTAGATTTATGAATATAGATTGTAGTACTGTAAATACCGACCAGGACACTTTGCGTATGGCTTCGAGAATCCTAAAATACTCGAAGCTTTGTTTTAAAATATGATAAAAAAGTAACTCGAAGCTTTGTTTAAAAATATGATAAAAAGTAACTATAAACTGACTCATTTGTATGTCAGAAAATAAATTCAGAAATTTCTGAAGAACAAGTTATCCAGAATACGTAATTTTGTGACTAAAAAAAAGGATGAAATTCGGGATCTCGGCAGTACTGTATACGTAATAATGGCTGCCGTGCGCTTTGGGTAATTTACGAAAGCAAATTTTACTTTGGTCATAATCACACATCGTAGGTGTTTTACCAAGTAATCGCTTATTAAAATGTCATTATGATATTTGGGAAACTTGGAATTAAATTTGTAATTTCAAGCTGATATTTGCAATATTCTGTCAATGCATATACATATGATATGTTGTATGTGACTTACTCTGACTGTTTTTCTTATACAAGAAATATGAAAGAACGATTCCTTTTGTATTCGATGCAAAAGCAGACATACAACTACCACAGCACCAATTTTCTAGCTTGAACACCTTATCAATATATTGTTTTGTTCGGTGTTGTTAATATATTGTTTTGTTTAGTTTCCCTTTTCTAATAACATACGAGATACAATGGACGTTGTGAAACGTTCCCGTTTTGTCTTCAGACACGTCCGCAAATTCTGCACAATATACATCAATATTTGAAGTAACGTTACATTCTGATTCCTGAAATTACAAATAAATATAACTAGGCACTATTAGATATACATGAAAATACATATTTGAATATTTCATAATTCATGAGTCCCTGACATTCGTTTCTTTAGTATGGAAAATCAATGGCCTCAAAATATCTGGCTATGTTTCCACTCTATTTCATCTGGACATCGTCAAACAACGACATCAATATTATAGGTATCATCAACTTTTTCCCTCTGGTACAGCGTATCGTGCATTAGACGTCCACTCTATACGGTGGACCGTCACGATCCGCTGTATCACGTGGATATATCCTAAATAAATGGATGCCCACCCAATACAGTGGACCACGGTGGACCACTGTATTTAGTGGACAGTAATGGATTGTAGTGGACAGTCCTGTCCACTCTATGTCCACTCATCAGTCGGTGGACGAGTGGACAAGCGCCCGTCCACTTGGCCTGTACTGTAACTTGTACGTTACTGTCGAATAATTTCCATTTTTGAACTCGAACGAAATCTTGTTGATATAAGGCTGCATACAAAGTTTCATCAACCTTAACATTTACTCAAGTCATCATGTTCACAAAGTAAAGTTAACGCACGATGGACAATAGGCTATTGCAGTAGGTCACTATGACGTATGGTCAGGTGACCTAAGAATAGAAACAGTGACCTTGACCTTGACCTGGCAATCCTGAAATTGTATCTTGTCGAAAATATTATGGTCCTTTAAATTTGTGTGACGTTTGATCAAAATCACTCAAGGAATGAAGCCGCTAGAGCACTGAAAAGGATTTTCTAAAAATAGTAACGGTGACCTTGACCTTGACCCTGCAACCTTGAAACTCAAACTTTTTCAGTCCTTTGTATTTGTGTGCAGTTTAATCAAAATCACTCAAGGAATGAAGCCGCTAGAGTGCTGACAAAGAAATTATCTTAAAATAGTAACCTTGACCTTAGTCTGGCAATCTTCACACTCAAACTTGTCCGAGATATTATGATCCTTTGTCTGTGTGAAGTGTGATCAAAATCACTCAAGGAATGAAGCCGCTAGAGTGCTGATAGGGATTTTCTAAAAAACGCGAACTCGTCTGAGATCTTGTTAATATTAAGCTACATACAAAGTTTCATCAATCTCGGTTCACATTTACTCAAGTTATCGTGTTCATCACAAAAAGTTAACGCACGACGGACGACGGACGACGACGGACAAAAGGCTATCGCAATAGGTCACCGTGACCTATGGTCAGGTGACCTAAAAATGTGAACGCAAATTTCAGAACCCAGGCTGATGCTTTTTTTTTGTAAATTACGCAAGCAATTTTCGTGTTAATTTATTTGCAATCGCATTTTCCTGTAACTTGTCTACAGAAAAATAATTAAAAATGGCAGGATATCTGTAAAAACAATGATGGAGTAGGAGTCAAAAATAACTTTTCAAATGTGGATGTGAATCTTTTGATCACATAATATTGTTAAGCTCTTGGGAAGCCTCGAGTTTTACTACATTTTGTGACTCTCGGTAGAATATCACTATCCTTCATATCCACATATAAAATAGTCTTATAATATTCATCTATTTCCAATATCGTATATGAAGTATTTTTGTCAGTGTCTATTTTTCGCTATTTTTACAATAACATACCGTTGCAAAATTAAAACTGGCGAACATACGTTAGGTAGGAGTAGGTTAGTTTTTATTTTCTAATACCCAAATGGATTTACGTAATCGATCTAACTATATGCAATCATAAAACTTTCGTTGTCATTACTATGCTGTGTTCAACGTATACAGTTAGCCTATCGGTTCACCTGTGACCAATCTGAACATTAATCATACTAAATGAAAAAATCACGCACCCATGCTGTTTTATGTAATGATAAGACACACGCCTACGTGCAGTAAGAGATGTCAATTATACTTCTGCTTCGACATTTCAACGTAGTTAAACGAAGCTCATGTAACACCTAGAAGCAATCTGATTGAAATACAGATCCTTATAATCACTCCGTTCAATAGAGGATCTGAGAAAATCCGATTAAGGGTCATGTTCGGATGACCTTTATACCACGTGTAATTCAGATCAAATGTATTTTCTGCACGTTGCTCTGTCAATTGATAACGCCATTTCGCCCCAACATACAAATACGACAAGGAGCCGCAAAGCTTGGCATTATCCCCCGCGCCCAGTTGTATTTTTTAATAAATTTCCATGGTAACAGAAAAAGTATTGAAAATGGAAGGTTCCCATTAGAAAAAGGCACAACTAGAGCACTAGCCTAACATGTACAGAAAGTTTCGTGTAGCCAAATTGAACGGTTTTTGAGTTATAGCCCGGAATAGAAAGGAAACTTTAATAATATGGTATTTTTTGAATAAGTTTCCATGGTAACAGAAAAAGTGTCGAAAATGAAAGGTTCCCATTAGCAAAAGGCACAACTAGAGCACTAGCCTAACATGTACAGAATGTTTCGTGTAGCCAAGTTGAACGGTTTTCGAGTTATAGCCCGGAATAGAAAGGAAACTTTAATAATATGGTATTTTTTAATAAGTTTCCATGGTAACAGAAAAAGTATTGAAAATGGAAGGTTCCCATTAGAAAAAGGCACAACTAGAGCACTAGCCTAACATGTACAGAAAGTTTCGTGTAGCCAAGTTGAACGGTTTTCGAGTTATAGCCCGGAATAGAAAGGAAACTTTAATAATATGGTATTTTTGAATAAGTTTCCATGGTAACAGAAAAAGTATCGAAAATGAAAGGTTCCCATTAGAAAAAGGCACAACTAGAGCACTAGCCTAACATGTACAGAAAGTTTCGTGTAGCCAAATTGAACGGTTTTTGAGTTATAGCCCGGAATAGAAAGGAAACTTTAATAATATGGTATTTTTGAATAAGTTTCCATGGTAACAGAAAAAGTATCGAAAATGAAAGGTTCCCATTAGCAAAAGGCACAACTAGAGCACTAGCCTAACATGTACAGAATGTTTCGTGTAGCCAAGTTGAACGGTTTTCGAGTTATAGCCCGGAATAGAAAGGAAACTTTAATAATATGGTATTTTTTAATAAGTTTCCATGGTAACAGAAAAAGTATTGAAAATGGAAGGTTCCCATTAGAAAAAGGCACAACTAGAGCACTAGCCTAACATGTACAGAAAGTTTCGTGTAGCCAAGTTGAACGGTTTAGGAGTTATAGCCCGGAAACGATACTCGGACGGACGGACGGACGGACGGACGGACGGACAGAGCCCAAATCAATATCCCCCGCAAACGCGTTTCGCGGGGGATAATATACGATTAGCTTTATTGTGTTCTTTGGGCGAGATGACTACGTACACGGAAATAATTCTGACATATTTTCAAACTATTTCGTCCCTTGAAATTCACTGTCAAAATTTTACCAGCAGCGATTTGATTGGTCAATTCTAAAGGTCACCTGGACATCACCCCTAATGGGATTTTCTCAGATCCTCTTATCTAGCGTAGTGATAATAAGGATCTGTATTTTAATCAGATTGACTTAGAAGCAACGTTGCATTTAAGTTGCAAAAAAATTGCTAATGCAAGTTTGGGGAACGTTTTTTGACAACGTCCGCTGAACGTTTTCATATAATGTTTTCACAACGTTTTGTGTTACGTTGTTTCTTTTCATTATTCTAGTATTTTGATGTACAATAACAAACAAATATAATGTTTATAATGTTTTAAGTATAATATTTTAATGTCTTCTGCTCATCCTGCATGAAATAGGTGCATCAACTTCAACCAAGGCTGTTTGTGTAGGCGCCATTTCACGTACTTCCGTGTGTAGTTATGTAAGCATTTTCATCTGTAAAAGAAAAACAGAATAAGACATTAAACGTCTATATATTGATTTAGACGATATATTTTCATAAACCGGTATGTTATTACATAGAAAACACAAAAAGGATACACGCATATCAGGGAATTTGTATACATGTAGATATATCTACAGTGAAACTCGTTTAAAACGAAATCGAAGGGACCGAGATAGAACTTCGAGTGATCCGAGTGTTCGATTTAACGGAGTTCTTATGTCTAGTGACTATCTCTTTACTTGTATATATAGAATAGTTCCATGTCGTAAAACGATGTGAACAAGAGAGATGTCAAAATCGACAATGGTAGTTGCAAAATTATAACAAGAAAACTTAGATATATGTTTTGAAATGCCGTTCTACGGCAGATTTATAAAAAAGAAATCGGCATTTTCGGCGATCCCATTATCCAAAAAATCTAATTTCGAGTTAAAAGAACAATTTATGGATGATTTTTGTCATTCGAACCCCAAATTTACTTCGTATTGTCAGAGTTCTTTCTAGTTTTCCGAATTCGAATTATCTGAGTTCTTTAAACAAAGATAAAAAAGGAATTCGGCCGGGACCTTCAAAGTACTTCGTATTAAGCAGGTTTGTCGAATTATCCGAGTTCGTATCAACCAAGTTCCACTGTATATGTGTATACATACCCATAATACTGACTACACACATAGATAAAAAAAACTTATCGTGGTAAGATATAACGGTCACCTGAGTTTGAATATATAATGAAACAAATTAAAGACATATTAACACTATATGCTGGTCCTTGAAGTTGGTCAGTGATTTATAAATTTCACTTTTTAGACTATGAAGAGTATTTGCTTCCATCAAACCTGTGAACTTAGAGGTATTTTTTGAAATTTTAATAATTTTGACCCTTTTTGGTCCTGCCCCTCTGGTCCCATAAGGGGTCCTCGAGGACGGATATGAATGTTAAAATGCTATATCTTAGGCTAATAATTCTTATCAAGTTTGACTAATTTCCTACGAAAATTGGGCAATAATGTTCACAAATATGTTTTTCCTATATAAACTAAAGTAAACTTGACCCCTCCCCGGAGGGTAACGTGAGACCCCAAGGTCATATAATTCACAATTTTTTATAAAACACCTTAAGACCTTTCCATCTATAATTATTTGATTCCACTATATCCAGAATTTTAGAAGATTTTTGAAGTTTTAGCCTATTTGACCCTTTTTTTTGCCCCGCCCTCTGCCCCCAGGGGATCGGCCAGGACCAATGTGGATATGATATTAAAATGCTATCTCAGGCTAATAATTCTAACCAAGTTTGACTCATTTCCTATGAAAATTGAGCAAAAAATGCTCATTAATGTGTTTTTCCTATATAAACTATAGTAAACTTGACCCCCTCCCCAAGGGGAAACGCGAGACCCTAGGGTCATATAATTCACAAATTTTGTAAAGGACCTTAAGACCTTTCTATTTATGAAAAGTATTTGATTCTACCATTTCCAGAATTTCAGAAGAAGATTTTTGAAGTTTTAGCCTATTTGACCCTTTTTTAGCCCCACCCCTCTGCCCCCAGGGGGTCGGCCAGGACCAATGTGGATATGATATTAAAATGCTATCTCAGGCTAATAATTCTAACCAAGTTTGAGTCGTTCCCAATGAAAATTGAGCAAAACATGCTCATAAATGTGTTTTCCCTATATAAACTATAGTAAACTTGACCCCCTCCCCAGGGGGAAACGCGAGACCCCAGGGTCATATAATTCACAATTTTTGTAAAGGACCTTAAGACCTTTCTATTTAAGAAAAGTATTTGATTCTACCATTTCCAGAATTTCAGAAGAAGATTTTTGAAGTTTTAGCCTATTTGACCCCTTTTGACCCCACCCCTAAAGTCCCTGGGGGTCGGCCAGGACCAATGTGGATATGATATTAAAATTCTATCTCAGGCTAATAATTCTAACCAAGTTTGAGTCGTTCCCAATGAAAATTGGGCAAAACATGCTCATAAATGTGTTTTCCCTATATAAACTATAGTAAACTTGACCCCCTCCCCCAGGGGGAAACGCGAGACCCCAGGGTCATATAATTCACAATTTTTGTAAAAGGACCTTAAGACCTTTCTATTTATGAAAAATATTTGATTCTACCATTTCCAGAATTTCAGAAGAAGATTTTTGAAGTTTTAGCCTATTTGACCCCTTTTGACCCCGCCCCTAAAGTCCCTGGGGGTCAGTCATAGAAAATTTGTTAATAGGATTAAATGGCCATCTCATACTGATAATTCTGACAACATTTGACTCATTTCCTATTACAAATGACCAAATAATCCGCAAAAATGTGTTTTCCCAATATAAACTATAGTAAACTTAACCCCTCCCCAGGGGGAAACTAGAAACCCCAGGGTCATATAATTCACAATTTTTGTAAAGGACCTTAAGACCTTTCTATCTATGAAGAGTATTTGATTCTACCACATCTGTGAGTAGAGAAGAAGATTTTTGAAATTTTACTCAATTTTACCCCTTTTGGCCCTCCCACAGCCCCCTGGGGGGTGGGGACCATATAATTCACAATTTTTGATTGGCCTTATGCCTAAGAAGCTTTGTGCAAAATTTCATTGAAATTGCTTCAGCAGTTTTGGAGAAGAAGACGAAAATGTAAATTGTTTACGGACATACGACGGACGACGGACGACGCACGACGGACGACGGACGACGACGGACAAAAGGCGATTAGAATAGGTCACTTGAGACTTCGTCTCAGGTGACCTAAAAAACTTATCGTGGTAAAGATATAACAAACACATTATTTGAAGACAAGTTTGTGCAATATAACATAGAAAATACGAATCAGCAAAGACTTACCTTGAAATAGGTGCCGGTATCTGGAAGCTATCCTATTTAGATGTTGTCGAAAGCTAAGAAATGTCATCCGCGTGAAGCACATGTGTACACAAAGTTTGAATGAACAAAAAACCGGAAGTGAAAATTACCGCGCAAATACCAAACAAATCTTTACGACTTTCCACTCCTATTTTTGTAGTGTTTGTTTGTTTGTTTGTTTGTTTCATTAATTAACGTCCTATTAACAGCTATGGTCATGTAAAGACGGCCTCCCATGTATGCGGTGTGTTGCGTGTATGTTGTGCGAGGTGCGTGTTTCGGGAGACTGCGGTATATTCATGTTGTGTCTTCTTGTATAGTGGAACTTTTGCCCTATTTTTATAGTGCTATATCACTGGAGCATGCCGCCGAAGACACCAAGCAACACACCCCACCCGGTCACATTATACTGACAACGGGCGAACCAGTCGTCCCACTGCCTGTATGCTGAGCGCTAAGCAGGTAAAGAAACTACCACTTTTATAGACTCTGGTGTGTCTCGGCCAGGGGACAGAACCCAGAGCCTTCCTCACAGGGGCGAACGCTCACTCAAGGCCAAAAGTGAGGCGGTGCCAAGGGAGGCATTAGGAAGGATAAAAGTCAGTTAGGAAGAATAGAAAAGATAAGATCCTAAATTTAGTCGCCTTTTACGATCATGCAATAGGGGCAGCAGGTACAATTCTAACGCCCTACCTGCAGGGCCTTTTGTAGTGTGCTGGGATAATATGTAATATGTCATATAAATAAAATGACAATGTATTCGTATAAAAAGACGATTTATTATAATGATAGTATTTTTGTTTTGTTTTAAATAAATAATACTGACCCCTAGCGGATCAGTTTTAAAATGAAAGGGGGGTAACACAACTCGGTAGTTCAGATATTGGACGTGATAATCGGTATGTAAACTTGGTATTTATAATCATACTTTTTGTTTTGTTCATTTATTCAATTTATATCTACATAATATCTGTAATTAAAAAATCCAAACTATTTACGAGTGAAAAAAAATGATTTATTATTTTTAATTAGTTAATAATTATTGAAAAAAGTATAAGGCCTACTTGTATGTATCACTTTTTGAATAGATTCATTCGCTTCCATTAAAAGTTGTTTCCAACAATTATACTTTTTTATTAATGAAAATGTCGTTAGGACGTTTGGAGGAAAACGTTTCTCACAACATTGTCCCCGACGTCGCAACCTAAATAAGACGTTGCCAAAACGTTTCCCGAACGTCGTGTGCCCACTGGGATAGGTAATTATATCAAGATAACAATGCTATGGATTTGGTGATCTTGATTGAAATTTAGTTTCACAATATAAATTTCGATAAGGAATAGAAAGGAACTTTAAAAGTTCAGGATTACTAGTGGAAAATGCTGGGTGGGGGCGGGGGGTGGGGTGGTGGTGTGGGGGGGGGGTGGAATCGGATTTCAAAAAAAACTGGATACTCTGGTTCGGCATGGTTGGAGGAGTGAAAACTTAAAACTGTTAAATTTAGCTTAGTGTTATAATGAGAAGCCTAACGCCGTGTAATTATTATTAGAATAAATTATCGATACTTAAATCCAGACTGTTAGTAATAGAAACACTACAACATTTTAACAAACATATAACACTGTTGCCAGTACTAATGCTAAAATCTATTCAGTTTTTTTTTTATATTTTTTTTTTTTGATTTTTTAATATAAACTGCGTCATCTTTAATACGGCAGAGAATTAAAGCCATGGCAGCATCTGAGTGCACCAACTCTGTGCACTTACATCAGGATTTGACCCAGCCAATGCTTGTATATGATTTGTACATACATATCAAGAGAACGATAGTGACATTAAGTCGAGTATCGAAATTCGAGTTAACTTTTTTACTATTAAGTACTAAGTAATGTTGATGGAATAGTTTTCGAAATAAAGATACAATAAACGATGTACAAAAAAGGTGTATTGAACTATGTAGAGCTCTAGCTAGGGGAAGTCTTGAAAATCACTCGACGACTTATTGTTTAAATGTGTGTGATATTAAAGCAGTATCTTGGTATGCGACAATAGACAAAGAAACAAAACGATTGTTTACTTGTCATCTGTATTGTTGTGGTAGTAAATTGTGTTTGGACATCTGTAAGAAATAAACTAATGAGTTATAACTAACTATGTGTAGTATTGTTGGAATAGTTTTTAAGGTAAGAACATTTTTTTAATATATATGGACGTGTTTTGTGGGGTCATTGTAGGTTCACATTTGGATTATGGGTTAATTCATCTGGGATCTGATGACTTGCAGTACGTTCGACTTTGCCGATCTGTTTAAACATTTGTTTCTGAACGTTTTTACTTTTTGCATTATGGGATATCACTATAGGTAAGAACTTCAATATATGTCTTAATTACAAACATTCATGTGATATGGAAGCCACGATTGATTTCACTTGAGTTTCAGAAATAATTTTGAAAGTTTCATTACAACCTTTTTGTGATAAATATATCCATGGGTGTTCAAGTAATGCATTCTTCCCACAGACTTCAGGTATATTACGACAAATGTTAACAGCAGGTGAAATCTATATAATAATCCGCGGCTTATATATACATATTTTTGGTATGAAATCCCAGGCATATTTTCAGGACTGGCCTCCTTTTAAGTCCGTCTTATTTTGGAAGCCATGTATCCTGTAAAGTATGATAGACTTACTAACGAGACCGCCTTTCTTTCGAAAATTAACCCCCAAAACATCGATATTGCTGCCCTTTTTATAGTGCTATATCACTGAAGCATGCCGCCGAAGACACCAAGCAACACACCCCACCAGGTCACATTATACTGACAACGGGCAAACCAGTCGTCCCACTCCCTGTATGCTGAACGCTAAGCAGGAGCAGAAACTACCACTTTTATAGACTTTGGTGTGTCTCGGCCAGGGGACAGAACCCAGAGCCTTCCTCACAGGGGCGAACGCTCAACTGAAGGCCAAAAGTGAGGCGGTGCCAAGGGAGGCATTAGGAAAGATAAAGTCAGTTAGGAAGAAGAGAAAAGATAAGATCCTAAATTAAGTCGCCTTTTACGATCATGCAATAGGGGCAGCAGGTACAATTCTAACGCCCTACCTGCAGGGCGCCCTACCTGCGATATTTTAAGTAGTTGAAAATGGGATATGAACACAAATAAGTAAACGACCTTTTCATTGTATATAATTGTAGTTTAATAGACAACATGACTTTGTAGCAGCTTGTTATGTGTGGCATTGTAGCAGCTTGTTATGTGAGGCTTTGTAGCAGCTTGTTATGTATGACTTTGTAGCAGCTTGTTATGTGTGGCTTTGTAGCAGCTTGTTATGTGTGGCTTTGTAGCAGCTTGTTATGTGTGGCTTTGTAGCAGCTTGTTATGTGTGGCTTTGTAGCAGCTTGTTATGTGTGGCTTTGTAGCAGCTTGTTATGTGTGGCTTTGTAGCAGCTTGTTATGTGTGGCTTTGTAGCAGTTTGTTGTGTGGTTTGTAGCAGTTGTTATGTGTGGCTTTGTAGCAGCTTGTTATGTGGCTTTGTAGCAGCTTGTTATGTGTGGCTTTGTAGCAGCTTGTTATGTGTGGCTTTGTAGCAGCTTGTTATGTGTGGCTTTGTAGCAGCTTGTTATGTGTGGCTTTGTAGCAGCTTGTTATGTATGGCTTTGTAGCAGCTTGTTATGTGTGGCTTTGTAGCAGCTTGTTATGTTGTGGCTTTGTAGCAGCTTGTTATGTGTGGCTTTGTAGCAGCTTGTTATGTGTGGCTTTGTAGCACTTGTTATGTGTGGCTTTGTAGCAGCTTGTTATGTGTGGCTTTGTAGCAGCTTGTTAATGTGTGGCTTTGTAGCAGCTTGTTATGTGTGGCTTTGTAGCAGCTTGTTATTGTGTGGGCTTTGTAGCAGCTTGTTATGTGTGGCTTTGTAGCAGCTTGTTATGTGTGGCTTTGTAGCAGCTTGTTATGTGTGGCTTTGTAGCAGATTGTTATGTATGGCTTTGTAGCAGCTTGTTATGTGTGGCTTTGTAGCAGCTTGTTATGTGTGGCTTTGTAGCAGCTTGTTATGTGTGGCTTTGTAGCAGCTTGTTATGTGTGGCTTTGTAGCAGCTTGTTATGTGTGGCTTTGTAGCAGCTTGTTATGTGTGGCTTTGTAGCAGCTTGTTATGTGTGGCTTTGTAGCAGCTTGTTATGTGTGGCTTTGTAGCAGCTTGTTATGTGTGGCTTTGTAGCAGCTTGTTATGTGTGGCTTGTAGCAGCTTGTTATGTGTGGCTTTTGTAGCAGCTTGTTATGTTGTGGTGGCATTGTAGCAGCTTGTTATGTGTGGCTTTTGTAGCAGCTTGTTATGTGTGGCTTTGTAGCAGATTGTTATGTGTGGCTTTGTAGCAGCTTGTTATGTGTGGCTTTGTAGCAGCTTGTTATGTGTGGCTTTGTAGCAGCTTGTTATGTGTGGCTTTGTAGCAGCTTGTTATGTGTGGCTTTGTAGCAGCTTGTTATGTGTGGCTTTGTAGCAGCTTGTTATGTGTGGCTTTGTAGCAGCTTGTTATGTATGGCTTTGTAGCAGCTTGTTATGTGTGGCTTTGTAGCAGATTGTTATGTGTGGCTTGTAGCAGCTTGTTATGTGTGGCTTTATAGCAGCTTGTTATGTGTGGCTTTGTAGCAGCTTGTTATGTGTGGCTTGTAGCAGCTTGTTATGTGTGGCTTTGTAGCAGCTTGTTATGTGTGGCTTTGTAGCAGCTTGTTATGTGTGGCTTTGTAGCAGCTTGTTATGTGTGGCTTTGTAGCAGCTTGTTATGTGTGGCTTTGTAGCAGCTTGTTATGTGTGGCAGCAGCTTGTTATGTGTGGCTTTGTAGCAGCTTTGTTATGTGTGGCTTTGTAGCAGCTTGTTATGTGTGGCTTTGTAGCAGCTTGTTATGTATGCTTTGTAGCAGCTTGTTATGTGTGGCATTTGTAGCAGCTTGTTATGTGTGGCTTTGTAGCAGCTTGTTATGTGTGGCTTTGTTGCAGCAGCTTGTTATGTGTGGCTTTGTAGCAGCTTGTTATGTGTGGCTTTGTAGCAGCTTGTTATGTATGGCTTTTGTAGCAGCTTGTTATGTGTGGCTTTGTAGCAGCTTGTTATGTATGGCTTTGTAGCAGATTGTTATGTGTGGCTTTGTAGCAGATTGTTATGTGTGGCTTTGTAGCAGCTTGTTTGTGTGGCTGTGTAGCAGCTTGTTTTGTGTGGCCTTGTAGTAATTTGTTATGTGTATATTTGAATTAGCTTGCTCTGTGTGGCTTTGTAGTAGCTTCTTATGTGTAGTTTTGCAGTAGCCTGTTATGTGTAGTCTTGTAGTGCGCTGTTACATTTTGTATGTGTAGTGTAATCTCGAGTAGCTTGCTATATGTATTTTTGTTATAACTTGCTATATGTATTTTTGTAGTAGACTGTTTTGTGTAGTCTATCATTTACTCTGTTCAGTTGTAGAGTAGTTTTATTAATCACTATGACTCGGTTTGGTTTTCAATACTTATTACTGTAAAAATATGTTCGTGATATGCGGGTATATACATGTATGTTCTTTGTATAAAGAGCTAAAATACTTGTTTTTTATTGTAGGTTACTGTACTGGCACCGTTTACTGTAATGGCCTTTTAAATGCCACTGGATTCCCAGGAGAATGCGTATTTCCTGACAATAAAAACAAAGGCGTGTTTATTCTACAAAAGTCATTCAAACGTTACAAGGGAATTGGGAGCAGTTTGACAAGGCAATAATTCTGGTTAGAAACCCATATGATTCGATAAGGGCCTTCTTTAACTGGCATTATGGTAACATAAGCAAGACAAAGGGGAATGACCATAAAGCCGAAGTCGATAGATCAACTTACAATTCATCGAGTAAGTGTATATCATACGAGTTTTTGTATTTTCGATTGCACATGCTTTTTATTTCTTTTGTATTTTTTTAAAAGGCATAAAGGGCCTAAAATCATGTTTTCTAACAAAGCATTGGTAAGTGGAAAAATGACTCCTTGTTTTATTTTATTATTTTTGTTATTAAAAATACACCATTTCTTAATGTATACCTATTTATCATGACATGTATTAATTTTTTTACTACAAATTGATTTTTCAAGCAATTCATTTAAATATTTTGGCAGAATAAAAATTGAGAATATTCGTTTTTGCTCTACTTATAAAACAAGAGGCCCAGGGGGCCTGTTATCGCTCACCTGGTTTGTAATGTCAAGTCATGTTCTGAATACCGGTTCATTGTTTCTTTTCTGAAGGAATTTGAATATTTACCTTTTATTTCCCTATTGGGCCCCGCCCCTCCTGCTCCTGAGGGGTCAGAGCCAAAATTTATATAAGTTCTGTTCCCCTTCCCCCAAGGATGTTTGTGGCCAAATTTGGTTACAAGCCATGGAGAACTCTAGGACAAGTAGCGATTTATAGGATTTACCTCTATTTCCACTATTGGGCTCCTCCCCTCCTGCCTCGCGGGGGTCAGAGCCAATTTATACAAGTTCTGTTCCCCTTCCCCCAAGGATGTTTGTGGCCAAATTTGGTTACAATCCATGCAGAACTCTAGGACAAGTAGCGATTTATAGGATTACCTCCATTACCCTATTGGATTGTTTTGTTTGTTTGGTTTGATTAATTAGCGTCCTATTAACCCCGCCCCTCCTGCCCTAGGGGGGAGGGGGGGTCGAGCCAAAATTTATACAAGTTCTGTTCCCCTTCTCCCAAGGATGTTTGTGGCCAAATTTGGTTACAATCCATGCAGAACTCTAGGACAAGTAGCGATTTATAGGATTTACCTCCATTACCCCTATTGGTTTGTTTGTTTGTTTGTTTGATTAATTAGCGTCCTATTAACCCCGCCCCTCCCCCTGCCCAGGGGGGAGGGGGGGGGGGTCGAGCCAAAATTTATGCAAGTTCTGTTCCTCTTCTCCCAAGGATGTTTGTGGTCAAATTTGGTTACAATCCATGCAGAAATCTAGGACAAGTAGCGATTTATAAGATTTACCTCCATTACCCCTATCAGGCCCCGCCCCTCCTGCCCCTGGGGGGTCAGAGCCAAAATTTATACAAGTTCTGTTCCCCTTCACCCAACGAAATGTTTGTGTGCCAAATTTGGTCACAATCCATGTGGAACTCTATGACTAGTAGCGATTTAAATGAAATGTTGATGGACGGACGTACGGACGACGGACGACGCCGCACCATGACATAAGCTCACCGACCCTTCGGGCCAGGTGAGCTAAAAACATGCTTTAGAATCTTATAACATACTTATCCAAAAAAATTTAATCCGGGAAAAAATGCATTTGATAGTCTGAAATGTAGCCAGGCTTATTGCCTAAAAATCAAAATTTGCCATAGATGATTAAAAAACATTTAAAAAATGGTATTTGTATTAAGATCATAGGATGATCCAAAATATATTTTCCGTTAGCGACTCAAACACAAAAGATACAAATTCAGCTAAGTCCAGCTCGCTTATGAAGATAAAAATCTATCACAAATTGAACAAGATGCTTCAGGGCTCCTTAATGGTTATCTGACAATTGGTACCATACCGCAGATCAAATAATACTGTAGGTGCAAACAATTAAGGCAATACAATAGAACTCTTTTATTAGAAGAAGTTCAGGTTCTGATATATTTGATGAATTATACCATAAATGTAGGTCTCTTGATCCCAACCATGCTACAAATCCAATATCCTGTCTCTAGGCCTCTTAGTTATTTACAAGAAATCGTTAAAAGATTTAAACCTATTCAACCACTGTGACCTTGAATGATAGTCAAGGTTATTCACTTGAACAAACTTTGAAGCTATCCGTCCAAGCATGTCACAGGCTAAATATCAGGTCTCTAGGATTCTTAGTTATTCAGTAGAAGTCGTTAATTTTATTAGCTTATATGACTCCTGTGACCTTGAATAAATATCAAGGTCATTCATTTAAACAAACTTGGTAGCCATTCATCCCAGTATGCCACAGGCCCAATTGCAGGTCTCTATGCCTCCCAGTTATTCACAAGAAGTTATCTACAATTGTAGCTTTTTGACACCCGTTACCTTGATTGCAGATCAAGGTAATTTATTTGAACAAACTTGGTAGCCCTTTCATGTCCAGCATGCTACAGAACCAAAATCACCCTCTCTATGATCTCTTAGTTATTCTCAAGAAGGCATTTAAAGATTTTATCTAATTTGACCTTTGTGACCTTGAATAAAGATCAAGGTCATTTATTTTAACAAACGTGGTAGCCCTTCATCCCAGTATACCGCAGACCTAATATGAGTACCCTGGGGCTTTTGGTTCTTGAGAAGAAGTGATTTACATTTTTTAGCCTTTTTGACTCCAATTACCTTGAATGAAGTCAAGGTCATTAATTTGAACAAGTCGGATAAATGATAATTTTATGCACAGGGTACGGGTGGACGGCGGACCGGCATAGGAGACGAAGGACAATGAATGATGACAATAGGTTCAACCTGATCCTTCGGGTCAGAACGACCTAATAAAAAATATATAAAAACTAAAGATTAAAATAAAAATAAAAAATTAAATAAAAAAAGACGAAACAGAGTTGATTTGATTTTCAATATAAATATGTTCAATCTTTAAAAAATTCCAGCACGATAAGGGCTACAATAGGGGGGGGGGGGGGGGGGGGGGGGGGGGGGGGGGGGGGGGAAAAATTTCGACCAAAATCAGAGGGCCTCTTTGATTTTGTTACTTGACAAAAATGCATTTAGGATCTTATCTTTTCTATTCTTCCGTAACTGACTTTATCCTTCCTAATGCCTCCCTCCTTTGGCACCCGCCTCACTTTTGGCCTTGATTTGAGCGTTCGCCCTGTGAGGAAGGCTCATGGGTTCTGTTCCCCTGGCCGAGACACACCCAAAGTCTATAAAAGTGGTAGTTTCTGCTCCTGCTTAGCGCTCAGCAAAAAGGGAGTGGACGACTGGTTTTCAACCCGTTGTCAGTATAATGTGACCGGGTGCGGTGTGTTGCTTGGTGTCTTCAGCGGCATGCTTCAGTTGGATATAGCACTATAAAAAGGGCAACAGATTCCACTTATAGTCTCCGCCGAAAACACGCACCTCGCACAACATACACGCAACACACCGGCATACATGGGAGGCCGTTTACATGACCATAGCAATAGGACCAAACAAACTATTAATATTTATAATTCAACCAATCATAGAGGCCTTCCATTTTGTTTACATGGCAACCATTCTTCTTGAAAATGATACCATGTTATTCAGCATATTTCATAGCCCTATACCAGTTTTCACCCGAATCTGACATTGTTGAAATTTCAGCCAATCAGAGGCCTTCGTTTTGTTACTATGGCAACAAATATTTTCGAAAGTGCTACCATGATATTTAGCATCTGATATTATTACTTTCACTTACATCGGACTTTGGAAACATGACCTGTAATCATATAGCTAGGTAAACTAACAAAGCTTCCTGCACTCGTTGTTTTCAACAAATGTCAAAAACTGTTTTCCCAAATTTTGATTTCAAAACTAATTTACACATAGACAGAAAATGCCTCAATTTTTTATAAAAATATAGAATATTTAACAAAGGCTAAACTATTTCGGCATGTTTATGCAGGTAGTTTTTATGAAAATGATTTCGAAGAATTCAGGTCCTTTAGGCCTTTTTGATATCACTGATTCTGTGGGATTTTTAACATTAGCCTGATCGTCACCTTTGCATGAATCGCGAAAAAATCGCGAAAGTAAGTCGCACACGAAAGAAATGTGGTCTTCAGTTCAGAAATACATCACTATCGATAGGCGTTTAGGTTTTTTTCTTTGAACCATACATATAAATGATATCTATGATAAAAAGTATATTCATATGTTATTGTAAGTATAAACTGTGCTTAAGTATGTCATATTTTAAGTTCAAGCTATGAAAAGATATCAAAATGTTGTGCATCAAGCGCAGAACTTTTTTGACACATTAAATAAGATGTTTGATAATATGATTATGATATAAAAAATATTCTGTATTTGCATATAGTTATCTGCCCTTGTGTGTAGGTGTTGATTGTAACGTCATGTGTTTTCAGGCTTAACGTTATCGTTTTATGGGAATAAAACAAAGTAAATTTACCTCACAAAGTAATAGCGTCCCAATGGATACATAACCCAAGGGAGGTAAATCTTTAATAAGCAAAGACGATACATTTATTGTTGTTTTATGTTGTAGAATGGAACTCATGGGTTAAAGATAACTTGATTGGTTGGAAAACGTCATACTTAGTCTGGCAGAGGATGTTTGCAAACCGCTCTCTAGTTGTTAGATACGAGGATCTGAAAGAAAACCTTATACCGACGTTAGTGAGCATCGGCAAATACCTTAACGTGACATCAACTGCCCGGGACTATTTGTGTGCTGTTGTGAACAAGGAAGGCAAGCATCACAGGGTATATAAAAAGCCAATTAGGACTCCCGATATCTTCTCAAGGGACCAGATTAAGATGATTAATAGCGTGATAAAAGGTGTAACAAAAACAACACGAAATGTTTACAGGTCGAAGGACTACATTTTTAAATAATACAAACTTCTTTTTTTTATATATTTTTAAAAAATATTTTTTATATTTTGTTTATTTTATTTATATAATTTCATCATCTTTCTATTACAAGATTAGCCATCTATACGGGAACACTTATAAATTCTTTTTGCATATCTGAAGCCAAATGGTTAAAATATTCTTTAAGTTAGCCACGTGCATGTGATGATAGTATGCGTGTTCGTAAATAAATACCATTTGCTTAAATTGATGTTTGAAAAATATCAAAACACATTGCATCAAATCGATGATTAATCCTATTGTTATGTTTTAGTTAAAAGTCAAATTATAGTAAAAGTGTTTGCTAAATTATCCACGTTCATGTAATAGTAATTACATACATTTTGCTGTTATATTCAAATATATGTTATAGTTTGTTTTATAAATACAACATGCTTCACTTTGCAATTTTGAAAGTGGCATATTGCATGTTTATGTTATGAAAAATATACAAGCACAGTGGATACAAAAGAGTATTTTAACTAGAAATAGAGTGTAAATTGTCATTTAATTATGCGGAATTCGTGGATCTGAACTAGAAAAGAACCGTTTATGACAAGTTATACCATGTATTGATAATTATATGGGATATCATCAGCGCATGATTTAAGCAAGGACAAAAAGTGTTCAAGATTGAAAATGTGTTCATTCTACAGATAAGGGGAATAAAATAAATTATATATTAGATATTTATAAAGAATACTCCCTACCGCCAAATTTTAGAAAATTGGATGAAAACCCAACACGTTTTATCTATTTAATATCAAAATGATTTCAAAGCACTCATTTCATTACAAAAGACATCCTGTTATCTTATTCATACATGGAAGTGATCATTGATATTATAAATGCCAAAAAAAAAAAAAAAATAAATAAATAAATAAAAATACACGATGTTGAATCATTTCACAATGCATTACAATACAATCCAATTAATAATTATTTTACACACATTTTAAAATCACAGTATAAATAAAGATCCATAGCATAAATGATCAAAAGCTTTATGATGTCCAGTAGTATTCGGTTTATTAGACGCTAAAATAGCAGTAAAAAGTATCCGCGATACTTTACATATCACATAATATACTGCTGTTACCATAATTTGCATACAGATAGTGGTTGCCTTTGAATAGATATAAAACTGTAATGTGAAATTGTGAACATATATAATATTTCCTCTGCATTTATATTGAATATTAATTGGCGATACTAAACCAGCTTGTGCAATAAATCCGAAGAGAAATCATTATAATATTATAATCATAAGGGAAATAATGTCTCTTTCTATATAGTTAACCAGTCACCCAGCAACACACTTCACCTAGTCACATTATACTGACTACGGGAGAGCCTATCGTCCCACTCCCTTAACTATATATCTATCTACGCATACGCTTCTTCATCATATTATAAAATGATTTAGCTAACATACTTGTTTACTGAAGTCAGTCTGCCTGTGTGTCTGTCTGTAGAATACAATATTATTTTTCTCTTGCTAAGAAATATAGCATTACATTTTTCTTTAAATACTGACTTTTTGATTGTAGTAACATCTTGATATCAGAGAACAATTGCGTTTCTAACACGAATCTGTTCAGCCTATCATCCAATAATTACGGAACGGATTTTTTTACGGAACGTATGGTCCCTTTCTGTAGTCCCAAGATGTTAAATCGTCCTATGAAGTCGTTAATCGAAGTCAATAAGGTAATGAAATATGATGTCAAATCAGACTTTACCCTTATAGACCATGGGCAAGGAGGGTCCCACATGCACCCCCAAACCGCCGAACTAATATTTTTCTGAACCCTTCTGACCCACTGATTACAAATCAAAATGTTAACATTGCATAAGTTGGGATGAACTTCCGGTTATGACGTCATCAAGATGGCCGCCATCACGAATTTAACTAAAAAATGAAAAATAGTCATTACATTGACATTTTTCAACCGAAGTAGACTAATAAGGTATCAAAATGACCAAAATAGAACAACAAATACATATCAGGACCAATCCAATGATAATCCAGTATATGTAGTGAATTCAACGCAGGGAAGGAAGTAAAAAAAAGGATTTTTTAAAAGATATTTCAAAAGGGCAGCAATATAACTATGCAATTTGCAGAAATAACGTCAAACCTACAATAATCAATTGTAATAAAAGATTTTTTTTCGTAAGTATAAATAAAAAAAAGCTCATTAAAAGTAAAAAATCGATATGTTTTTTGCTTCCCAATCCTGCACACATCCATATTGAAAAGAGTTCCTCCAATACATATCGGTTTCTATATCACAAAAAGACGCGGAAAAAACACAATTTACCATCGATTAGTCCCATGCATCTTCCAGTGATTGTGACGTCAAATTTTGAAGTGAGTTTGGTAACGTCACTATCGACCGGGAGGTGGGACTATTCGACGGTAATTCGTGCTTTACCAATATCGTTTTGATATCTATCGAATTCCCTCACTACGGCATATCTGTTTCCATAATTAGTTTAATGGGAAATAACTTATTGGCCTATTGTTTTTGTTTAAGAAAGATTATACCAACTGTACAGTTCCTTGTTAGTTACACCGTATCTTAGGCTATTTTGGAAGACTTTAGCTCGCATACTTTCAAATCGAAAGCATAAACATTTTGATGAACTTTTTAACATCTTAACGACAATGTACTCTATGTTGGAATAGTGGATAACAAATTAGATTTTTTGCTGGAGTTATACCACAATAACCTATTAAGTTGTTAAAATCAATATTTTTTATCAATAAACGTAAGCGATGAAATATCATATGCTTATCCGTATACATTATACGTATCATAACTGAACAAATATACGTTATTTTGTCTTCAAGAATTTATTGAAAACCATCAGGTTTGACGAATTAAGCTGTGATCTATTGGAGAAAATCGATTGGACAGACAGACATGTATGCCTTAAAACAAAAGCTATAAGACACATGCTTTATGTATGTTTGGATGAAAATTATTTTTTATTAATTTATACTGCTTGCTTTATGGGCTGACCGCATTTTACTACACTGCATGATATATAACTGTGCTGTCAGCTCCAATTTGTACTACTTTGCATTTTAAGTACATGTATATATGTATTGTAATTATCAAAATGTATGTAACTTTTTGGCCGTGAATAAAATATTTCAAAAAAGCTCTTCTTTATTCGCGAGTATGAAAAATTACAGCACATTTTACTTCTTGAAGTTTTTGCCCTTATCAGTAATACTTTAGATACTGTCCGCGAGAGACGCTCCATAGTCCATAGCATGAATATTTTCTGATTTTAACATTTTAATGATGTTTTACATTTATTTGTATGTATGGTGTGTTTGTTACCCGAATGGGCGTGTGTGATATACTTCAATAAACATTTGATAAATAATTCATTCCATTTCATTGTCTTTAAAACTCATGAAGTCATCAATCTATCTATTCAAATATATATATTTAAGCATTGAGTTTAGATTGGATAACAATGAGCAATGGACTACAGTACAAACTGCCAGCTTTATCGACTACCTCTCCATAAAGATCATCTGCTTAATAAGACCACATTACTATTGTTCTAATGGAACAATTTTAGCTATGTATAAATACTATTTGGTTGTAGCATCATCATTTGGTGGTCGTTTTAGACAGGACTGGTTGCAAGGAAAAGAATTTACCAATCAGAAAGTCGCATTTAGTATGAAAAAGTAAATAAAAAATACTTATTTAATGATGCAGCATCAACATATTTTGGTAGATTATCCTCATCGCGATAAAAATAGATGAACAATTAGGGAGCATATTCTGCGTGAGACTTTGATATGTGCTTCTAATAGTTGGGTTCAATAAAGTCGATTTTACTACTCAATTATTTCATCTAGTTTTATATAATCTGCCTGATATCCTCGTAATTACCCGTGTAATATTTTTACATATGTCACAAATGTAATAAAACCTGTAACGCTTTTCCATATTAAAATTCAATATGACGTAATGGTTGACGTCAGTAAACAATGATGACAAAATGACGTAATGTTACACATTTTAACGTTTAAATAAAAAAAAAGAATAATATTTGACATAGTTCTAAGCAAAACATTTTGACCTTATAGCTGTAATATCCATATTTTCACGTTTGAAAAGGTAATGAAATTCATCTCCGATATAAACATGACATAAAATTACGTATTCTATTCGTTCCCCTCGTTTAGAATACAAGTCATTGCCTAGTTTCAATTAGGAATTTTATATTAGAGGTACGGAATTAATGATTCGGTTCTGTTCCGACAATTTTGAGTAAAATAACTTTCGAAAATATTTTTTTTTTAATTTTGAGTAAAACCGACTTTTGGAAGAGGATTCTTTGTTTGGAAAACTATTTTCTGTATAACTATTTTTGTATAAAAAAATGCTGCTGGTACATATGTATTTCACTGTCATAACAAACTTATTTGACAACATCTAAGAATCCATCTAACCAAAACAAGAGGCCCAGAGGGCCTGTATCGCTCACCTGGTTTGTAATGCCAAGTAATGGTCTTGAAACATGTTCATTGTTTCTTTTCTGAAAGAATATGAATATTTACCTCTAATTCCTCTATTGGGCCCCATCCCTCCTGCCCCCAGGGGGTCAGAGCCAAAATTTATACAAGTTCTGTTCCCCTTCCCCGAAGGATGTTTGTGGCCAAATTTGGTTACAATCCATGCAGAACTCTAAAGCAAGTAGTGATTTATAGAATTTACCTCTATTTCCCCTATTTGGCCCCGTCCCTCCTGTCCCTGGGGGCTCAGAGCCAAAATTTATACAAGTTCTGTTCCCCTTCCACCAAGAATGTTTTTGGCAAAATTTGGTGACAATTCATGCAGAACTCTAGGGCAAGTAGTGATTTATAGGATTAACCTCTAATTCACTATTGGGCCCCATCCCTCCTACCCCCGGGGGTCAGAGGCAATATTGATACAAGTTCTGTTGCCCTTTCCCCAAGAATGGTTGTGCCCAAATTTGGTTACAATCCATGCAGAACTGTATGACTAGTAGCAATGGAAATGTTGACGGACAGACGGACGGACTGACGGACGACGGACGCCGAGCCATGACATAAGCTCACCGACCCTTCGGGCCAGGTGTGCTAAAACCTAATTTGGCAATGACGATTTAAAATCGCCATTCATCTTTATATTAAGGTATTATTTGATTTTCACAAAAGTTTGTTTCGAAAATTCAACATTCTTATATTTTCCTGTTTCTTACCGGACTACACATTCACTGCATTGCCATTACTGCATAGCAAGTTTTGTATTTGAAGCAACATTCGAATGTTATTATGATAAATTTAAGCCATGTATTCCTGTAAATAAATAAACAAGAGGCCCAGAGGGCCTGTATCGCTCACCTGGTTTTTCGTTAGTAATTATCACAAGACTCAGACAATTAGAAAAATAAGCAAAATTGACTCCCAAAGTTTAATTTTGAATCACAACCATCCAAAGTTTTTCCCGACATCTCCCATCATTTTGTCAGCAAACGTCATGTACCCCAATGGCGGTGATCCGGGTTGTTGTGCAACATGAAACGATGGAAACGCTCCAACTGTAGAATTATAACAGGTCTCGAACCCAGGAACGGGTGGCCACGGCGGAGGATGGCAGTCGGGGGCCTGGGTCCACGGAGTTGCGTTCACGTAAACCTGTCACGCAACGACATTTGAGCATTGAGCGCGCTTGATGTTGGATTTGCTTTAGCCCAATTATAATATATAAATGCTAACTGAAAGACTATCAATGCTTATATTTACATTTGGTTACAATTTTATGTTGACATACCAAGGGATTTTGCATCTATAATAAATTAATCATTCGTTATCGTCAAGGATGGAACAGCCATTTGAACAGCCGGTTTCCGTGATCGCTGGCACGACAATGGTGACGTTCCAATGATAATGATATAATAAGCGATTGAAGTTCATAGTCTATATGACTGCCAACTGCGCTCTGTAAGGTTACATAGTGGGACTGCAGTAAAAATATAAATATATAATGAACGGTCGTACAATGCTTGAAGTGTCCTTAACATTGTATTTTTTATTTTGGGTCATGAGAATGAAGCAATGATATTTATTTGCGATTGAACTAACGACCCAGTCACGAATGAGATGTGGTAGCGTTTTTTACCTATTTACCATGAAGGTGCTTCTAATGTAATGTTTAAATATGAATAATTCAATTTTGCTTGTTACGAGCATTTTCATTGGCTTAAAAATTTACTTTATCAGCCCATAAAGGAAAAAATGGCGTCGCCGTTTATAACGTTGCTTCTGATTGGCTGAAATGAAGGCGTAATGATTTCATAGACAAAAGAGTCCAATAATGAATTTTGAATATTGAAGAGGTTATCTTTAGTAAATTGAATTATAAGGACTAATTTGAATATATTTTTTATGTTATGGAGATATAACACAAAAATCTGAGTGTACTCTCATCATAAACCGCTTCGCGGTTTATTTAGAGTACACTCAGATTTTTGTGTTATATCTCCATAACATAAAAAATCTATTCAAGTTAATCCTTAAATAAACAAGGCTTACCAACTCGTAAATATAAAACTTAGCAGGGAAACTGTATTCTTTGAAGAACAAATCAAACAGATAATCTATGACGGAAAAATATATATAAAGTTAGTAATCTGCACCTTAAGGGAAGTAATGCTGGTATATACATCACATAGAAGACTACATGTAAATTGTACCAAAGAAACAAATACTAATCTGGAAATATTCTATCAGTTTGAATATATTCTACAGATGTAACACCATTTTGTATTATGATTATGTAATGAAAGTTCTTATGGATACCATGCAACTAAAATCATTCGGATACCTGGGTAATCAATCACATCTCAACATGCTACAGGCCCATTATCAGGTCTCTATGTCCCTAAGTTATTGACGAGGAGTCGTTTGAAGATCATTTGAAATAAACGACCTCACATGATTATCCCCATGATTAGGAATCGAAGACAAGTTTACTATTAATAGTGTAAAAAGAATGTTTGCACTACGTGCTCATTTATTCAAATTCAAATGTGCTGATCATTCTAAGTATAACCTCGCTGTTGGACCCCATTGACAACACAAAGAGTGTAACAACATGAAATTAACAACTAAATCTTGAATTATTATGATGTACTGTAACAGAACTCAGCTGACTGTACAGGCCCCCTGGGCCTCATGTTTAATTTAGTTAATACGGTCGAACTTTGCACTACTGTTTTTTAAATGCTTGATTTATATCTTGTTTCTCCCATAAAGAACACCTGACAAATGTGTACAGACATACAGAATAAACTAGATAGTAAAGTTATTGAACTTGAGAGGGGATGTCTATCACGAAAAACCGAACTTTTCATGGCTTCCTTAAATCGTCCACTTATGGATCCCACGAATGTTGTTAAGGTGTTCGCTCGTAATTTGGAAGCAGATATGAACAATGCATCAAAACTGGATGATAATCCAAAAACCATCCGCTCGTACATACCTGATGATCAAAGGGACAGTACGCACCTGGAATCTATGCAAGCTCCAAGATATCTGGCGGAGAAGAAAGATGCATCTATTATGCTATTAGTGAATTGATGAACTGGTAAATGAATCCTCCAGTGCTGATAGCTTCATACACCCTGTATTATCTTCCTCGTTGTTGCTTGTTCTCATGCCGTCGTCGTGAAATGTCACTCGCCGGAAAGGTGTAGACATTAACATTCTACATACATTCTTGGAAAATATAGTCAACATATGTTCTTTATTATGTTATCTACTATGTTTACTGTGACTAATGTTACATATGTAAGTTGTTTGCGGTAGAGTCTGATTGGGTCAATTACTACTGATTTTAATCTGAAAAATGCATCGTCCAAGATTTTTTCTCTCCCATGTATGAAGTGTGTTGCGTGTATATTGTGCGAAGTGCGTGTTGTGGGTGACTGCTGTATATGCATGTTGTGTTTTCTTGTATAGTGGAAACTGTTGTCCTTTTTATAGTGCTATATCACTGAAGCATGCCGCCGAAGACACCAAGCATCACACACCCCCACCTTGTCACATTACACTGACAACGGCGAACCAGTCCTCCCACCACCTGTATGCGGAGCACTATGCAGGAGCAGAAACTACCACTTTTATAGACTTTGGTGTGGCCTCCAGGAGTCAGCCCCATCATTTGCACAATTTTGAATCCCAACCCTATATAAGGATGCTACCATTGCATTTTGGGTGCTAACCCATGCTTAGTTTCAGAGAAGTCGTTTAAATGGAAATAGCCAAATTGACACCTTTTGGCTCCGCCCCTCGGGCCCCTGGGGGGTCAGCCCCATCATTTGTACAATTTTCATTTTAGTAGATCCAATAAGGATGCTACCAGTCAAATTTTGTTGAAATCCGACTAGCGGTTATGGAGAAGAAGTCGATTGTTGACGGACGGACGGACGGACGGCAAAGTATGGCATAAGCTCACCCTTGGTCCTTTGGAATCAGGTTGAGCTAACAACGAGCGAACCAGTCGTCCCACTACCCGTATGCTAAGCACTACACAAGAGCAGAAACTACCACTTTTATAGTTCTTTGGTGTGTCACGGCCAGGGAACAGAACCCAGAGCCTTCCTCACAGGTCTTGCATGATATATTTGAACCTCACAAAGGTATCTGCATTCCTTAAAAAACAGCCAGAGACTGATAGCATGTTGCGTGTTAGGAAATCCTTGCAAAAGCAGGGTTTTTCAAGACAGGCAGCCACGCTTGTTTTCTCCTCATGGAAACAATCCACATCCAAACAGTATGACTGGGTCGCTTAGTGTCGTGAACGACAGGTTGTTGCCAATCATTCCACTTTTAAGGAAGTGATAGCTTACTAACTCATCTGTATAACCTTGGTAAATATTTCAGTGTGATAAGTACGCATATAGTGATTGAACAGTGTTTTGATTGCGTTAAAGGTGGTATGAACGCAATAGGATACAGACATATTCAATCATGTAGAATATGTCTGTATCCCATTGCGTTCATACCACCTTTAACGCAATCAAAACACTGTTTCAATCTATATATTTACATAAATAAATCTACTTTTACGTAAAATTTAAAACGGTGATGGTTGCTAAGTTGGGTAACTACGGTAGTCAGGATGACCGAAGATATAGTTCCGATTGTTGAAAGTTATAGCTGCAGTTTGGTTTGAAATACAACAATGACACTTTTCAATTATTTTCAACATATTTTTTTTTTTCAAATTTGATAATATATCAATAATGTCCATTTCTAATAAAAATTGAGATAGCCAAGGCGGAACGACTACCGGTATGTATCGTTGTCAGGGTAGTGATGCGGTCCGAAGTGGAGCGAGCCGCCATATTTGATTTTCAACCGAGGAAAGTGACTGTGATATAGCCTATTGATGGTATGACCGTTGAGCTGCTGAATGTTTGTCATGTATGTATCGGTCTAAGAACGCGATTTAGACTAAATTCTTCATAGTCACGACTTTTATTTTATTGTACGGAGTATAGACAAGTGTTTGCGTGTGTGTAGGCCTATTTTGAATGCCAAGACGGGACCATTTAAGCTATTGATACTGTTTCGGATAGGCTACCTGTAATGGGTTTTTTTTTTCTGGAAAACTGTATATGATCTACATTAACCTATTGTTCGCTTATACGCTTCCAGAATTGTTCAACGACAATCAGATGTTCAGTAATATTTAGGTGAGATGAGTGACCGTACACACATGTACAATCTGACGTAACTAAGGGATTCCCCGAACATTCCTGAGGAAAGCCCCCCGGTTGTAGTCCCGACCAGCGATTCATTTTGTAGTTTATTACCGTTACAATGCTTGAACACACGTTTTGTTTTGATGTCAAATACATATTTAATTGGATCTAATAAAAACCCTTTATTGTTTGTTATTTTAAAATCCGTCAAGTTATGACGCAAAATCTTATCGAAGCGTGAACTAGAAGTAGTCCGAACCTGCACTGCGTTTGTATTCATACGTCATTGCGTTTACGCTAATTTGAACGCAACTCCCCTCCCGTTGACTATATAGGGGCATATGTAAATATAATTGTATGTTGTCTCAGACGTCGCATTTACTGGGGCATATTGTGCTGATAAACAATGTTATAGTTTCTAGATTCAGGAAAGGTGTCTTTAACCCTAGTCCTTCTAGGCCTAGATACTCCATTGTTGAAGCATGTAGGGGATATATTTCAGTTGGCATCTTTGGAGCTGGACGATTTACACAGAAATGTGCTTGTTTGATAGCGTTAACAATCTGATTTAATACAGATCCTTATTATCACTACGTTTGATAAGAGGATCTGACAACATCCCGTTAGGGGTTACGTGAAGATGATCAAATATTGGCACTGGCATAATCTTGACTGGAAAATTCTGTCCGAATAATTTTCGTGTACGTAGTCATCTCGCCCAAAGTGCGCAACAAAGCGAAATTTTTCATGCATACTGGGACGAAATGGTGGAATCAATTGACGTAACAATGTGTGGAAAATGTGTTTGATCCGAAACACGTGGTAAAAGGTTTGTTTGTTTGTTTGTTTGTTTGATTTATTAACGTCCTATTAACAGCTATGGTCATGTAAGGACGGCCTCCCATGTATGCGGTGTGTTTCGTGTATGTTGTGCGAGGTGAGTGTACTGGGAGACTGCGGTATGTTCGTGTTGTGTCTTCTTGTATAGTGGAACTGTTGCCCTTTTTATAGTGCTATATCACTGAAGCATGCCGCCGAAGACACCAAGCAACACACCCCACCCGGTCACATTATACTGACAACGGGCGAACCAGTCGTCCCACTCCGTGTGTGCTGAACGCTAAGCAGGAAGCAGAAACTACCACTTTTATAGACTTTGGTGTGTCTCGGCCAGGGGACAGAACCCAGAGCCTTCCTCACAGGTGCGAACGCTCAACTCAAAGGCCAAAAGTGAGGCGGTGCCAAGGTAGGCATTAGGAAAGATAAAGTCAATTAGGAAGAAGAGAAAAGATAAGATCCTAAATTTAGTCGGCTTTTACGATCATGCAATAGGGGCAGCAGGCACAATTCTAATGGTAAAAGGTAATCCGAACATGACTCCGTTTGGGATTTTGTCAAATTGTAGCGTTAAAAACATCACAGAGAGCACGGACATTGTTTAGTTTAGACCTCGGTTATATGCAGGATTTTTGGGGACTATATTGTCTTCACGGTCTTCGAGTTGATGGGAAAGCTAAAGCAGCAGCCCGTGAACAAGAAAACTATTATAAAGATCACCAGGTACTCGGAGAACGGCCGAGATATCGAGCTGGTGGAGTACTGTGGATTTCTTTGGAGCTGAGACGCTGGATCGGTCATACTGATTGTCCGCGACAAATCGATCGTTTTCTTTGTCGGAAACCACAAAAAAATCCTTTATCCTAAATCTTTTTTGTATCTTTTAGTTATCTGGCACGTGAGGACACGTGTTACACGGAGGCTGTTGAAGCGAGAACACCTTCTAGATTAATACAAGATAAATATAGATGTGCCTGAACAAGGTTTGCCTATATGCGTCAGTTGTTAATAACTTGCGGTAGAGTTGAGATCGGAGATTGATGTGCCTGAATAGGACTTTCCTCCTCCGCGGTAAATACTCTGGAGTTTACGTGAATCATTGAGAGTACTAGTGATTACTCTGTGAGAACTCGGTAATATGTGGTGATTGTGTGTGAATCATTGCTGGAGTGATTGCTCCGAGTACACAGTGATTTTGAGTACTTGGTAGCTCGGTTGTGTTAGGCCTTGGGAATAGGTTCTTATAGATGATATTACGTAAATTTTATCATAGTCTTGTTATACATGTATACGGTGAGTAAGGATTATCGAATCACCCAAGGTAGGGGAGACTACTCGCATAGGTTTAAGGATCAGAGGCGCTGAGTAATGATTAGGACTGATTATGTAGATTATAATATTTAGGGATACTAGATAGTTTATAGGATCACAGCAAAGTCAGCGGTGTATTTGCACCGAGTAATTTGATAGGAACAGTACATAATGTAGACACTATAGATCATCAGTTAATTTTGACTGGTACGGACCCGGTAAACGTTACATATCTAAGGGAAGTAGGGATGTGAATGCGTTTACAGCCATTGTTTTACAAACAGAGAAGTGAAATGTCCGTATAATTGAACCTGCTGCCCCCCTAGGTTATGATCGGAACCCATTTTTATATCCCCCACCAACTTCGTTGGGCGGGGGATAATAAAATATGGTCACTCCTTCCGATACTTGGAAGATAGTTAACATCGTTGACAATCTGTTCGTCGTTGATAAAAACTAGATCCGGTACAAATGGATTTTGACCTTCCCTATATATGGTAGGCTTTTGGATAAGTTGATATAAAAAAAAGAGTCTCGAACACACTCCAAACGAGTAGATATATGGTTTTCTGACGTACTTGTTGTCCAGTCAGTCCAATTTATTTCAGGAAAGTTGAAATCTCCAGTGATCAGAACGTGTTTTACGTTTCTACTTGACACTTCTCTCATTAAATTTGTTAGGTAGGTGAAATTTTCAGCTGTTCTGTTGGGGCTACGGTAGATATTTGCAATAAGTAGCTTGTCACCATTACTCAACTTGATTTCAACAGCTAGGTACTCTTCAAAGGTTGTTGTAAATTTTACTTGCTGGACTGTCATTTGTTCCGAGATATAAATGGCTACTCCACGTCCTTCGTTGTTGTTCGTGAAGCATCTAAATCCAGGTATTTTATAGAAACTGTTGTCCAGAGGTAGTATCTTGTTCTTTTGGTGGATTTCAGCTCATCCATCTTACTAGTAGATAACATATCTACATTTGAATAAAATACGAGCAGGTCGTTAAAAGAATCACTATGTACAGTGGTAAAACTGGTCTCCTATACTGTATTGCTAGGTTGCCCTGCGGTAGCAAACAGTTGCATGTTTGGAGCATTCATCAGGGTCGATGTCGTGACAGGTGTCAAGATTATAATAGTGAGACTCGGAATATAAATTGTTAAAATGTGACAAATACTAACATCTTTAAATGATTTCTGATACAAAACAGGGATCAAGCTAACTGGAAACGTTTTGTGTTCATTGATATGATTGTGTTCATCGATTAATATGTGGCCCTGCAGGTAGGGCGTTAGAATTGTACCTGCTGCCCCTATTGCATGATCGTAAAAGGCGAATACATTTAGGGTCTTTATCTTTTCTATTCTTCCTAACTGACTTTATCTTTTCTAAGTTGGCACCACCTCACTTTTGGCCTTGAGCTCAGCGTTCGTCCCTGAGAGGTCATTGATGTATAGGTAGTATAGAGGTTATCTTAACATGTTGTCAGATCCTCGTTTGAACGAAGTGGTTATAAGGATCGTTTTTTTACTAGATTGGGGAAAGTTAAATTAGATAATATATAAAACAACTTAACACCTCACTACAATCTGATTAAATTACAGATCCTTATATCCACTTCGTTCAAACGAGGATCCTCTTATCAAACGTAGTGATAATAAGGATCTTTAAATCATCGGATTTTTAATTAGATTGCACCTCACTACAGCATCACACAGATGATATACAAGTAGGTAGGGCGTTAGAATTGTACCTTCTAACCCTATTGCATGATCTTTAAAGGCGACTAAATTTAGGATTTTTTCTTTTCCCTTCTTCCTATCTGACTTTATCTTTCCTAATGCCTCCCTTGGCACCGCCTTACTTTTGGCCTTGAGTTGAGCGTTCACCCCAGTGAGGAAGGCTCTTGGATCTGTCTCCTACATACAGTTTGTTTAATTAACGTCCTATTAACAGCTATAGTAATGTAAGGACGGCCTCCCCTGCATATGGCACACAGGGAGTAGGACGACTGTTTAGCCCGTTGTTGGTATAATATGACCGGGTGGAGTGTGTTGCTTGGTGTCTTCGGCGGCATGCTTCAGTGATATAGCACTATAAAAAGGGCAACAGTTCCACTATACTAGAAGACACAACACGAACATACCGCAGTCTACAAAAACATTTACGTCCTTTTAACGGCTATGGACATGTAAGGACGGCCTCCCATGTATGCGGTGTGTTGCGTGTATGTTGTGCCAGGTGCATGTTTGCTCTTCATACACGCTACACACTGCATACATGGGAGACCGTCCTTACATGACCCTTGCTGTATATAGACGTTATAATAATCGATCATCAATTTTTGAGGTAGGGTGCAATAATTGTACCTGCTGCCCCTATTGCATGATCGTAAAAGGCGACTAAATTTAGGATCTTATCGTTTCTCTTCCTAACTGACTATCCTTCCTAAAGCAACACACAGCATACATGGGAGGCCGTCCTTACATGACCCTAGCTGTTTATAGACGTTAAAATAATCAAACAATCATCAATTTTAGAGTATAGATTGGATGCAACGCTAGCCCCTTCAGTTGCATTTGTTCAATGTACCAACTCATCCGATCCACAATATACATGTCATCTAAGGATTCCAAGCACTCATCAAAAGTTTTAAGAGTCTGTCGTCATTACTATCCATCATGCATTCATGCCTGTGTCGACGCAGGTTATCCACAATGCGCCCAGGACACTTTCTCGATCACACTCGTCAAACGACATAATGTTTTCTACGTATAAGATGTATAGAAAGGAATCAGTCGCAATTCTAGCACAGTTATCTTTTTCATCGTTTTCACTACCCCTACAAAAATTCTCATATATGCTCACGAGATGCTCGTAAGCTGCACGTTAGCAGCATCTAAGAAACTAGTAAGAACTTGATGCAAATGAGATTGTGCTCGCATGCAACATGCGAGCTGATGTTAGCAAGGGATTCGCTCACATGAAATGCATACATGCATTAGTAATTGCTCATATGAGCTCATGTGAGCAGATATGAGATTAATGGACTTAGAAGAAAGTAGCATCCATTTCGGCAACATTGTAGAGGTAATCGATGCTAAATATTCTAAGTCCAAATTGCTCACATGAGCAGATGTGAGATATTTAGACTTGGTGCATTTCAAGGTTCAACCATGGTACTAACACACACTATTACATAACTACAATGGACATCAAAATACATATTTTTATTTTCTTTACAAGAATTATTTTGAAAATTACAATTCATCCTTGACACCGCCTCACTTTTGGCCTTGAGTTGAGCGTTCACTCCAGTGAGGCAGGCTCTGGGTTCTGTCCCCTGGCCGAGACACACCAAAGTCTATAAAAGTGGTAGTTTCTGCTCCTGCTTAGCGCTCAGCATACAGGGAGTGGGACGACTGGTTCACTCGTTGTCAGTATAATGTGACCGGGTGGGGTGTGTTGCTTGGTGTCTTCGGCGGCATGCTTCAGTGATATAGCGCTATAAAAAGGGCAAAAGTTCCACTATACAAGAAGACACAACATGAATATACCGCAGTCTCCCAAAACACGCACCTCGCACAACATACACGCAACACACCGCATACATGGAAGGCCGTCCTTACATGACCATAGCTGTGAATAGGACGTTAATTAATCAAACAAACAAACATATCAATTAAATCATACAATACTTAAAATAGAAAAGTGCTTATTTTTATAATTTAGCATCATATAAGTATCAAATGGTCCACAAAGATCATATTAACAGTGTCAAATGAGTTATTGATGAAAAATTCTTAACAAGATATTCATACAAATATAACACATATGCATAATGAAAGGATGATTGGGTCATGTGCACCATACATAGTAATTAATTAAGCTTTCTTGTAACAAAACCTTCATTTTTTTTAAATGTGACCTTGACCTCAAATATACACCTGGAGAGAGAACAAATGCATGGAAGCAAGCTTTTTTCCCTGTGAAAGGCTTCTTTATAGTTTGTTTGTCAATCATGTGTACCTTTTATATGAATGAACTGAAATAGATTTTTTAGCTCACCTGGCCCGAAGGGCCGGTGAGCTTATGTCATGGCGCGGCGTCCGTCGTCCGTCCGTCCGTCCGTCGTCAACATTTCCTTTAAATCGCTACTAGTCATAGAGTTCTGCATGGATTGTAACCAAATTTGGCCACAAACATCCTTGGGGGAGGGGAAACAGAACTTGTATAAATTTTGGCTCTGTCCCCCCCCCCCCCCCCCCCCCCCCGGGGCAGGAGGGGCGGGGCCCAATAGGGGAAATAGAGGTAAATCCTATAAATCGCTACTTGTCCTAGAGTTCTGAATGGAAAGTAACCAAATTTGGCCACAAACATCCTTGAGGGAAGGGGAACAGAACTTGTATAAATTTTGGCTCTGGTCCCCCGGGGGCAGGAGGGGCGGGGCCCAATAGGGGTAATAGAGGTAAATCCTTTAAATCGCTACTTGTCATAGAGCTCTGAATGGAATGTAACCAAATTTGGCCACAAACATCCTTTGGGGAAGTGGAACAGAACTTGTATAAATTTTGGCTCTGGTCCTCCAGGGGCAGGAGGGGCGGGGCCCAATAGGGGTAATAGAGGTAAATCCTTTAAATCGCTACTAGTCATAGAGTTCTACATGAATTGTAACCAAATTTGGCCACAAAAATCCTTGGGGGAAGGGGAACAGAACTTGTATAAATTTTGACTCTGGTTCCCCTGGGGGCAGGAGGGGCGGGGCCCAATAGGGGAAATAGAGGTAAATCCTTTAAATCTCTACTAGTCATAGAGTTCTGAATGGAATGTAACCAAATTTGGCCACAAACATCCTTGGGGGAAGGGGAACAGAACTTGTTTAAATTTTGGCTCTGGTCCCCCGGGGCAGGAGGGGCGGGGCCCAATAGGGGAAATAGAGGTAAATCCTTTAAATCGCTACTTGTCGTAGAGTTTCTGAATGGAATGTAACCAAATTTGGCCACAAACATCCTTGGGAAAAGGGGAACAGAACTTTTATAAATTTTTGCTCTGGTCCCCCGGGGGCAGGAGGGGCGGGGCCCAATAGGGGTAATAGTGGTAAATCCTTTAAATCGCTTCTTGTCATAGAGCTCTGAATGGAATGTAAACCAAATTTGGCCACAAACATCCTTTGGGGAAGGGGAACAGAGCATGTATAAATTTTGGCTCTGGTCCCCCGGGGGCAGGAGGGGCGGGGCCCAATAGGGGTAATAGAGGTAAATCCTTTAAATCGCTACTAGTCATAGAGCTCTGAATTGAATGTAACCAAATTTGGCCACAAATATCCTTGGGGAGGGGGAACAGACCTTGTATAAATGTTGGCTCTGACCCCCTGGGGGCAGGAGGGGCGGGGCCCAATTAGGGGAAATAGAGGTAAATCCTTTAATCTCTACTTGTCCTAGAGCTCTACATGAATTGTAACCAAATTTGGCCACAAACATCCTTGGGGGAAGGGGAACAGAACTTGTATAAATTTTGGCTCTGATCCCCCAGGGGCAGGAGGGGCGGGGCCCAATAGGGGAAATAGAGGTAAATCCTTTAAATCACTACTTGTCATAGAGTTCTGAATGGAATGTAACCAAATTTGGCCACAAACATCCTTTGGGGAAGGGGAACAGAACTTGTATAAATTTTGGCTCTGGTCCCCCGGGGGCAGGAGGGGCGGGGCCCAATAGGGGTAATAGAGGTAAATCCTTTAAATCGCTACTAGTCATAGAGTTCTGAATGGAATGTAACCAAATTTGGCCACAGACATCCTTTGGGGAAGGGGAACAGAACTTGTATTAATTTTGGCTCTGACCCCCTGGGGGCGGGAGGGGTGGGGCCCAATAGGGGATTTAGAGGTTAATATTAAAATTCCTTCAGAAAAGAAACAACGAACCTGTATTCAGAACATTACTTGGCATTACAAACCAGGTGAGCGATACAGGCCCTCTGGGCCTCTTGTCTTTTTCAGAAACTGTAGCTTTGGCCTTTGAACTTCAGACCAGGAAAGCAATGTTCAGCATCACTATTTGGAGTCAAAGGTCTTACAATAGCTAAATTCACACCTTCTTTTGACTTATGAACATACTGTAAATAGGTTTTAATTATGCCATAACATTTCAGTCCTGATATTTTAGAAATGTATTTTACAGTGTAACTGTTTCGAACTTTAGCTCGGGTGTGTTCAACTGAATGATAAACCTTTGTTCTTAATTTCAATCGTTTAAATAACTCGACAATGCCATTTAAGGGTTTGTAATTGCAACATAATATTCTTGAGAGAGAGACTGGGTTTGTATTTCTGTTATTTTCCCCAAAGCAAATATTTCATCCTCAAGTTCATATGTATTTTTGAATGTCAAGTTTTGCATTTTTCGAAGTAATTCTTCCTCTTTAGAGCCATGAGAAATACAGTGTTTTTCCAGAAATGGTATTCCATGAATAACGGCAATAGTGTCAGTAATTTGTGATTCTACGGATTGTGTCCCTGTTATAAGTTTGAGCAAATAACCATTTGCATCTTCAAAAGGAAAGCAAGAATAAACCCACAATGGCCCCAACTGCCGTACATTTTCAGGAAGATGCAACAGGAGATGGACATTTAGTGTTAAATAACGTTCTTCATAAAGATCTGAATATCTTGCAACAAAGTGTTCTAAAAATGTTCAGCTGTTTTTAGATCATTTGTACTAACTGATTCTTGTAATAAAAGGAAGATACCATTGCTAAGTAAAAGAAAATGTTCATAGTACTCCTTTGTCAATATATCCAATAAAAGGACAGGGGCATAAAAAAAGAAGCCAGGACCTATACTCCAACGCTTTCCAATACTTCAGGTCATTTATGGAACGTGGCATCATCCTTATTGTTAATGGAGGTTTCAATTTTCTTAAGCGGCCATTTATTTTTCCAAGATCATGAAAAAAATGAATCTTTTACCAGAATGGTCCTTTGAAAACCATAATGATGCGAGTCTTTTTGTAACGCCCAAAAGGACACAGTGCATATAGTCTGTGCAGTTTCCAATTACAAAATTGTACATTTCAAAAGAGGTTAACCAACATGGTCCCTTTATACCGTATGTTGTATTACCAATGTCAGTGGCTGTTTGGGCCTTTCCATTGACTGTTTATGTGTACGCTTGGGACCTAATGGGTTATCAAACTTTAGCAGTTTGTCAAGGTTGTAAACAATGTGGACAACTATACTTTCCATTATAATGGGCCATGTTACACACAGCAGATTTTGCTGGAAGATCAGCTCTGCCAGCTATTAACATACCTTGAACTTTAACAATTTCTTCCATATCAGTTTTCACATCAAAACCATTTTCCAGTATTTCTAAGTCATTTATAAAAGGTTTTAGAAATGTAAGCATCTGTGGTTTCTTGGGACCAATCCATAATCCTGTCAAAAGAAGATTTTTAGGATCCCGTCTTAGTTTGTAAGGAAGTTCATTGATGGCAAAATAGAGTGGCCATAATGACACCTGGGAGCTGTTAAGAAGTGGAATTCCATCTGTATTCCAAATTAATGAAAGGTTGTTTGGACATTAAAGAAAACGACTGAATGATTTATAATATTTCCCATCATAAATATCTTCTATGTTTTCACAGTTTTTTTTTCTTTCTTTTAAACCTAAACATAATGTTTTCTCTGAAAATCTCAAAAATTTCAACAAAATAACTTTTATTTTCCTTTTTCGTTAATGAAATTCCACATAAAGAATTTGGACATTTATCTACTTCATTTTCAACACTCATTAAACAAGATGAACAATACATGTGTTTCTTAGGAGGAATTTTTAGATCTTTGAACCATTTCTTAAATATATGGAGTGACGTTGGTATGGTATTTTTTTCCTTGCAATGTATTTCAGTAAGTCCTAAAAGTTTTGTTAATGCAGTTCCAGTCAGATTTTCTTCAAGTGCAAATGTTACGTAACAACATACTCGCCCCAGTAGTAATCCTGGCTCCATCATAGACAGGAATGTCTTCTAGCTTGATCCCTGCAGTTTGATCATCTAATTTATTTGCACAGTCTTCTTCATCAGATATACCTTCTTGATCATCTGATGAATTTGCCGGTGTTGTTAGATAATCATTATCCTCAGAACCTGAATCAGAGCTTTTTACACTTTCAATGTCTGAATCAATATCAGCAGTTTGTTGCTCATACATTGGCTGGTTTTCTGGGATGTCAGTATTTTTAGGTAAATCACAATCCTTTTCAACACTGGGAACATTTGATTCACTTACAGCATAAGAATTTTCAATGTCAACACTAGTACTGGAATGAATGGTTTCAGCAAAATCCTGGGACACGCTTGTACTACATTCTGCTGTTATTCCATCTATACTTTGTTGTACATACTGTGGTGCATTTCCAAGAGAATTTCGAGATGTTAAGTATGTACAATAACTTTGTCCTAATTGTCGAACTATTTTCTTTTATGGTTCATTCAAGTTTGATTTTGGTGGTCCAGGGTTCATTTCAATACCTCGTATTATCAATAAGTAAAAGAGAATGATGGAATAGTCAGTCACTACAACATGTTAAATTTTGTTCTGTCCACACAAATGTTACATATTTAGGCATTGACTTAAACATTACACATGCTATAGTCAATATAACGATCCTTCCGATACCCATAAGATTAAGTCTTGCTTTCAAGTACTTGCATTTTCTTTGGTGTGTTAAATTTAAAGTCATGTTTTTTTGGCCTTCCCCATAGCCTTGCATCGACAGAAGCTGGCAATGATAGATGTTGTTCTTGTCGTCTCCGTACTTTATCCAGTTCCAATGGTTCCCTAAAAAAGAACTAGATAACATTTTACTTTCTAAAGTAAATTTACTACCTTTGTTGAATTATAAGACCTAAAATTACATTATTAATGTTGAAAGAGATTTTACTACAAATCGTCATTACTGACGGCCTGATCGATAAAACGATACGACTGCTAAACTGTCTACAAAAGTGACGTTCTAGTTTTACACTAAAGGGAACGAATACGTATCCAGATAAGAAAGATAAATGATAAATTGTCGTTTTACCTCTCGTCTGCAATAGATTATCGTATTGTGCAGTTGTGGTCTTAAAATCGTAAACAGTGCACGAAGACCAAGCGGAATAGTGACGCTTGTAGAGTTTGGTATAAAATTAGAATCACATTTCCGGATTATATTGCGGGCCTCCGTCGCATTTAAAAGTCTATCTACAAGCTAACATGTACTAAAACTCACCGTATTCAAAAAGAAATTAATCATATATCCCCACAGTCTCTTGGGTATTTCGAATTGTACTCATGATCAATAATACTGTAATTTACTGTTAAATCATTTAAATTTTAATTACATTTACAGTACAAATCTTTAAACGTTCCTTCGTCGCTATACGTGCATTTCATTTGGGGTGACAAACAACCATAACCAGCACACTGGAATTGATAAAACTGGAAACTTGTTATGACCGCTATTAAAACAAAGAGTAATGGACATGTATATGTAGACGCCATGTTCGATGTAACAAGATATCCTACTATCGGCAACAGTACCTAGTACTGGATCACCCAAAAATCATACGCTGGATAGTGTCTTTGGTATTCGTCTGCGAAAAAAATACTCTTTGTTTTCCATGAAATGTTAGAAACGGTCTAACACATTTCTTTAAATGCATTTTAAATGGTTGTATAGATCATATAAAACAAAAACATTAAGGCCAAATTCACGTCCAATATTGCAATAAGAAAACTTTAAAAACCAGGGCCTTCAGCATCCTGGAGCAATCCTGTGTGCTGACCGTGTGGTATCGGGTTACTGCGTGGTTTTTCCAGCCAGCGCCATCACTGTTAACGGTTTGCGCCTCGGTGTTTCAGCTAAATTCTTCAACATGTTTGCTGTTATCTTTTACCCAAGCGACAAAAGTTTGGACGTTGTTAACAAGAAAAAAGTCAAAGTCGTGTCAGGTGATCTTTGTATTGGGACAGATGTTGCCGTGTCATATGTAACGGAGGATATTGATGAGACTGGACGTGATATCAAAACAACAATGGACTTTGGAGGAATTGTGCTTTCTTTGGGAAACAGTACGTGTTTCTTAAATCTTTTCCAAAGTTTTTTGATTCCATGTGTGCATTTATTGTAAGATGTAGAAGCGGAAATGTGATGATTTAATTAAATCCACAATGATTTTACACACGACCCAAATTTTCACAAATACAGAAATGGGTTTACTTGTAATCCGATACAGTACAGCCATTGTACCATAGGCTATAAACTTACATAGAAGGTCCCTGTAACAGAATCCATGTTCCAAATATTAAAACGACCTTATGACGAAGTCAGCAGACACATTCACATTTTCGGATGTTTGTTGATTGATAAACTTTATTCATTGAACTAATGATTTGTCATATATTCATGTTGCGATGATCATAACTTCTTTCTCGCGGCACAATAGTCTCGTTCATCCAGACGCTTCATACATGTGCAGTCAACAGAGCTCGGTAACAAGCGTGTGTTGAACTCGGTGTCGCTTAAGGATGTATTCTTCTGTGGTTTCAGTCCCGTTGAAGTCTCGTTTCGACATAGATCAAAAACGTTATGAGATTTTCAAATACGATTTATCAATATATGTAGCATGTGGTTTGTAGCAAATTTTGTGAAAAAATTACATTTTTAATTTTAGTAGATTTTTTTACATAGCGATTTTAAGAAATGGCCCATTTTGCGGCCATTTTGAAATTGTGTCTTTTTTGGCTTTGAGTAGAGCAACCGTTTTCCGATTTTTAGGTCATCTGACCCGAAGGGTCAGGATGACCTATAGTCGTCATGTTTCGTGATTTAGCTGAAACTTACATGAAATGATCCTGACATGGTCCCGACAAAGTGTTGTTATTTTTCGGGTCGATCCGAAATCCAAGATGGCCGCCACAGCCGCCATCTTGAAAACACATTTTGAACTTCTTCTCAAGTTCTACCGGTGCGATTTGGCTGAAACTTGCATGAAATGATCCTGACATGGTCCCGACAAAGTGTTGTTATTTTTCGGGTCGATCCGAAATCCAAGATGGCCGTCACAGCCGCCATCTTGAAAACACATTTTGAACTTCTTCACAAGTTCTACCGGTGCGATTTGGCTGAAACTTGCATGAAATGATCCTGACATGGTCCCGACAAAGTGTTGTTATTTTTCGGGTCGATCTGAAATTCAAGATGGCCGCCACAGCCGCCATCTTGAAAACACATTTTGAACTTCTTCTCAAGTTCTTACCGGTGCGATTTGGCTGAAACCTGCATGAAATGATCCTGACATGGTCCCGACAAAGTGTTGTTATTTTTTGGGTCGGTCTGATGGCCGCCACAGCCGCCATCTTGAAAACATATGTTGATCTTCTCAATTTCAACCAGTGCAATTTGGCTGAAACTTGCATGAAATGATTCTGACATGGTCCCGAGAAAGTGTTGTTATTTTTCGGGTCGATCCAAAATCCAAGATGGCCGCCACAGCCACCATCTTGAAAATACATTTTGAACTTCTTCTCAAGTTCTACTAATGCGATTTGGCAGATTCTTGCATGAAATGATCCTAACATGGTCCTGACAAAGTTATGTTAATTTTCGGGTTGATCTGAAATCCAAGATGGCCGTCACAGCCGCCATCTTGAAAACACATTTTGAACTTCTCCTCAAGTTCTACCGGTGCGATTTGGCTGAAACTTGCATGAAATGATCCTGAATTGGTCCTGACAAAGTATTTTTACATCTCTGGTTGATCCCAAATCGGAGATGGCTACCATGACACTATATCTAATTAATTTCCTGTATGTTAAGGCCCTTGGGCCTTTTGTTTGAAATAGAATTTGTTGAAAGAAATTGAAAATGATCCTGACATGGTCCTGACAAAGTGACACCATATATAATTAATTCTACTATTGCCAAGGTAGTCAGATGACGGAACTGAGCCTATTTCGACATAGGTATATTATTAAACTTTTGAGGAATCTTACCTCGTACCGCGGCTATCAATTTCTGCTGCTACAGAATTGAGTCTTTTCATCTTAGACGCACATTCGGATACCCTCTAAATAATTAATCTCAAACCCATTTTGGGGAATTTCTTTATGCAAATGTGAAGCCTACATATAATTCTCTAGATTTAATTCACCAATTTTAGGACATATACATTTTTTTTAATTTTTTTTATGCATATAATAAAACAGAGGCTTTCTGCTTAATAAAAATCTCACCCATGTAACTGTACACTGCTACCTTTGTATAGATCTAGGCCTACATATATTAAAAAAAAAGATAAGCATTTCAGGTCGAATGGCAATTTTTAACAAAATAATTTGCCTTTTAATTTATCACATTTTTATCTTTTTCATTTGACAAAATAGTCCTAAGCCTAATTTATTCATAATGTAATGATTTTTGAGGTTTATTGCAAGTTGAACGTTGAACCAATTCAAAGAATAAATAAAGTACTTTGTTTTCAATTCAAGAGCAACCTTGAGATGCCATAGAATGGTTATACTACCTAAGAATTAAAGGAAGCTCATAAAGAATGGCACAAAAACATGACGAATATGTTATAAGGGAGATAACTCTTACACAATTATATATAAGATGTAATACTAACTTCTTTGGTTGATCTCCCCTTTACTACACTTAAGGTAGCTCCATACTTTTGGGAAAACCCATGTCATTTTTTTTCTAACAGGTCTTATTTTCTTGCATTTGTCATGTAGATTTCAAATCTGTAAAGATAAATGGGTGTTCTCGAACTACTTTTTGAGATATTTGAGCTTGAAATATACCATCCATGCAAATTTGCTGACCGAAAATAGAAAAATTCGTAAAATTATGTTTTCTGTAATATTAGGGTGAATATAGTCTCGATCCTGTTGATTTTTGTTCTAAATTTCTTACGATAGAACAATATACAAAACTATTTCATTTTTACAAATGCTAACTAATTTTTGTTATTTCCCAGGACCCTTTCTATACGTAATTATCATGTTTTGCCATATTTTCGCCCGTAAAAAATCAATGAATAGACCAAAAAGGAAATGAAAACCCATGTCAATTTCACAATATTTGTATATGATATGCCCGAGGTAATATGTTTTTCAAATATCATATAAAAACACGGGGTCCTCAATCAAAATATCACAATTTTGTAAGCTTGAAGTTTGTAACTGGCAACCCTACCCCCATTTCATCCAGTGCTAAGATGGGTTATATTTGACTATTTTTTGAAAATCATGCCGCAAAAAAAAACATTCCACATCAGTTCATACGTTTTTGTGATATTATATCTGGTTTATGTCTGTTTGTTTTTATGATTTTCTCCAAATTGTGTGTTTAAAGGAAATCCGTATGCGATTTTTTTAGAATTCCGGAATTTCGGTCCGGCCGGGTCCCCTCTTATGATTTATAGCGACGAACGCCACTTCCGGTGTTTAAAAATCCATTCCCATTTACGACAGGGACCGCAAAAACCACAGAGATAGCATATAATTTTCACTTCACTGCTTTTATTTGATTTATTTAATGATTTTAAACATTCAATATTATATGTAGACAATTTTCACCTATTGAAAAAATATCCAAGTGTGATGTCGTGGCGTATCGGAAACCATTCTGGAATTCAAAATAACCTCCGCTACTTCCGGTATAGCGTCATATAAATTGGCGCGATTTTCAAAAGTATGGACCTACCTTAAGTAATGATTTATACGTACTCTAGGGCCGTTTTCGTTTATTCGGAACAACCGGTTCGACCGTTTGTAAAAGTCATTATTTCAAGTATAAATCCTGACGGACCTGTAGTTTATGATACAGGCCTGTAAGGGCTTTGTCAAGGCTCGTCAGAAAACAATATAAAATCACCAGGCCCGTCTTTAATTTATAAACGAACAACTAGGTCCAACCAGTCAAACCGCATAATCGAAAACGGCCTAGCATTCAGGGCCAAGACATGTACATTATAGACACACAAGTACACAACACACATGCGCACACACGTATACATCATCCTCGATACTCCAGGGCTTCCAATCACTAGCGATCTCTACACCCCTGGACGAATGAATGAATGAATGAAGAGTTTTACGTACCGTGACGCTAAAACATTTGACCAATCACAGGCCAGCAAAGATTTCCTTTGAAGACTACAGAGAGAGCGATGACTAATATCAAAGCCACACAGTCGACCACAGTGTACCGTTATACGCTCTTTTGATGTACATCAAAGGACTAAATTACCTGTTCTATTCTGTTGCCTCCAGTTTTACTATGAGATAGTCCAGGGGTGTAGAGATCATAAGTGATCGGAACCCCTGGAGTATCGAGGATGACGTATACATCTGCACAGTTGCCCACTCTCATTTTCATTTTCATTCACCGATTCGATTCTACTCAAGAGAAAGAAACTTGCAATTCTAGATCTATAAACAAGACAAATGAGAAAAGAAAATCATTTTCTTGCATACACTTCCTGTCTTCTTCATTAAAGACGTAATTATAAATCCGTGTCTTTATTAATATTTCCTCAGAAAATTCCTTTTTAGTCCGCTAAAACTGCCTTTATTATTATTTTTTTTTCCTTTTTCTGTTTCTGTTTACATACTTCTTTTTTTACAGGTGATATCATATGTCGGCCAATTGACTCAAATCTTGTTAATGTAGGTACAAATCGAAAAATGACAAATGTACATTGTCACGGCAACCAGATTGAGATATCACACGAAGAATTTTCATGCCACTGATTTGACTTTAACAACCAGAGTTGAATTTTCTACATGTGAAAATGACATCGATTATAGGCGTTCTAGTGAATTTCAGGTCAAACCCCCTTAACTAAGGCCAAATTAGTCTGCCTGTGTATTAAGAAATGAAAACAGGTATAATTAAGTGATGAAATTGCTACAAGTTGAGGATTAGCACGCAGGTATCTAAAAAATTAATATGTAGTTGTAGTTTATATCAATTGGACCCACCAGAGTACCCAGAGACCATCTTAGACATTTTAGAGATCTACTTGTAGATAATAAATCAGTGAAATCATATTCTACATTATGAGTACTAGATTACTTACATGTTAGATATTCGAAAAAGGATGGAAAGCTCCCCGACACACAAAAACAAAAACAAAAACTGCCCCACCTTGCTTTAGCGGCTTAAGTCATATTTTAGAAAGTCTTCACAAAAATATTACTATCGTTGGAAAGATAGCAGCCCGTTTCAATATTCCCGTGGAGCGGGCCCCGCGGAGCACCAAGCGTCTGGGTGATCGAGACTTTGGACACGATCCGTTATCCGCACTTTTTATCCGATTGGTAGACCCTGCCATCAACCTCCTACAAACATGGCGGCGGTAAAGGTACGAAAACTTAGGAGAAAGGATGGTTAGGTCAATGTCTATCGTAAGTATGTCAATAAGGTGGGTCGTTTGTATCACAAACGTTTTCTTAATCAAATTTGAAAACAAAAGCTAAATTAACATGTAAACTGTAGGCCTAATGCTTAGTTGTAGACTAACGTTAAGCTGAGTTGGTTGTGAGTGAAGATTGAACCACAGGACTTTGACGGGCTGTCAATAATAGAGTAGGTCCGTGTATATCCGTACACCTTTGGATGTCAACCCATCATTCCTTTCTATATTATCAAACGGAGAGACTATTCGGAAGCATGATTAAGCTATGATTTTACGGGAAACATAACCGTTTATAAGGATACAGCCCGACAAGTTACGAATATTGAAGACGGCTAAATCCGTACAGTAAGATTGTAAGTCCGTACACCTATTCCTGTAAATCCGTACACATGCTTTATGTATTTAGCAAACGGACTTGGTATCGGAATCTGAACGTACATTGCAATAGAAACATTTCCAAACGTGATAATCATGATAATTTGAACTAATTTATAATTCGATTGATCGACATCAGTTAGCGCTATAATCAACCGAAACATTTTTTTAGTATACAAACGGCGATTGTACGAAGCTATTTTTATAAGCTAATATTTTTGATGGATGCAGGGGCGTAGCCAGGGTTAAAACAATGTGGATGCAGTGACATAGATTTTTCTCTGCCTAATACGGACACCCCCTCTCAAAGGTACCCACAATGATACCATTACCAAAAGCACCTCCCAAAACAAGTGATGAATCCTCTCTGTAGAGATTCCCTTGTATGCTTAGATTGAAATTAACTTCCCTTTATTTTGATAATACATTTAAATTAATAAAATGAGATCATTCCAAATGAAGACACCAACATTTTTTGAAAAAATCAATTGAACTCTGTATATATATTATACGTACCATGGTTAGCACACATTTTTGTAGCAATGAGAAAATAAACATTTTCGTAATCCTTAAAATGTTTTTTCCTATGTGAGCCTAATACGCTTCCGTAAATATAGCTGATTACTAACAATACATTTGGATTTCCAACAATAGAATGTCACTATAGTAACAGTAACGTATACATAAAATTGATTGTACATTAGTTAATCTGATTGGGAGTATATATATACTCATGGGAGTTATTTTAACGATAGTATGTTTTGTGACACAAGTAGAGAGAAAATTTGCTTCTTATAAATGTTGTGTATAAACATTATCAGTATTAATTCTAAAATGAACATGAAAATGATGTGGGTGCACGAGAGTACCGGAGTCTATGGTAGCTACGCGCCTGGGATGTCGCTTTCAATGATTATAAAGACTTAAAATATTGTGACATAATACAGTACTATAGTATATATATATTGCCGACCTCAAGGCACGATAGCAACACTGATTGATATATACCGGTGTATCCTGTATAAATAGGACACCTGTATAAACCAGACAAATAAAATGATCCCGTTAACATCCGGTTTTGACAAGTTATATTGTGTGTATATATATAAGCAAGCGATGTAGCTTAAATATACATGTATATATATATATATATAAAACACGTCCATTAGAATTTATATGTTCAAACGGTTTATTTATTTTTCCGAAACTGTATGAAACGAGTCATCGTGAACATAGCTTTATATAAAACAAGTTACTAGCTTTGAAGCTACAGAATGTATGAAATTCATATAATAATATAATAATAACTCTTTATGAACAATATATCATTAGTAACAAAAAATTAAAAATAACATATATTATATAATTTACAGCTTATATAAATAAGTTATAATTTAAGCACAGATAATAAAATGTACATGTATGCACACTATGGTCGTGTACAATATCCCGATTCATATACAAATACACTTTATTGTACGTCATTATATTTATACATACAGTCATGTACATCTACTTAGCCAGCCTAGAATGTTTACTGGCACATATGGCACACAAACAGTTCTGCGTTATTTAGAACTGCTGTAACATGGTCTAGCATTGAAACTGGACAACATTCTTGGTGGTAACTTTTTACACAATCGACACATTCAAGGACAATTGATGTTGGGCATTTTTCATGTGTAGTACTGCGTCTACAAATTGGACAGTTTTTGGTTGAGTTCTTACATTAACACCTTTGCCCTTTCCTTGCATTGCTTTCTTCAATTCTCTTTTCTCTTTCCTTTTCTGTTTTTCTTCTATTAGGTTTTGTTTACTCTCCATTTCCTTTGTCTTTTGTTCGTATATTGCGTCGCTTGTAAGGAGCATGTGTACGGTTACTTTCTTTGTGCTTTCTTTTACTTTTGGTGCTGTATACTTAAAGTTAAACATTTCATCGACCTGATCTGTCCACGAGGGCAAAGATTCGCACGAATTTGCAGCTTCGACTATTACAGGAACAGAAATATTAAAATTACCAGAGTTGTCTACAGTACCACGGATTTCCCCGCTAAGAACAGACTCTTTAATATCTGACTCTGACAATACCGTGCCTATACAATCATCGTTCTCTTGGCTTGTGGTGCTTACTTCAATCTCTGTAGATACAACATTAGTTTGGCTAACAGGCGAGGGAACGCTAAAAGAATTAACAGCGAGGGGCCTAGAGTCAATCATATTTGCACTCACATCAACAGGGAGTAAACTGCGTAAATTGGCACTAGGATTGGCATTTATTGGAACATTGGAGCTGGTAAGAGCAATGGTATCACCATATAGAAGAGGGGGAACCGTTTACATTTACACACGGATCGTCAACTTGGGGAAGTGTGTCGTTCATACTCGAGTTATCCGTGTGAGAGGAAGCGTCACCGGACGGTCCTACGACAGCAGATGGTTCAGTATTGGATGGGACGGATGGTGCAAATGCTTGTTCTGTGACTGCGGACTGATCGACAGGATATATACCACACTTCCGGAACCCACTTTTGACGTTTTCAGGCGTGAAAGCCTCGTCATGTGCCACCCGAAAAAGCTTTGGCCACTCCCACTTTGTTTATGGTATTATTTGGGTTATTGGCCATGAACTCGGAACACACGCGACTGTAAGCTCTTGAAAGAGGACCAAATACGGTTTTGTCGAGCGGACAAAGGTATTGCGTAGTGTGTGGCGGGAAGGCTAGGAGAGTGATATCATTTTCTCTTTCAGCCTCTATCAAACCTAGGGTTTCGTGGGACGAATGCGAATCAAGGAAAATCATTTGTGGGCGTTCAGGACCACAGTGCCTCAGAAAATGTTGTTTAAACCAAAGTTCTCCTAAAGCATCTTCCATCCAGGCACGTTGCTGGAACGTATACATGGTATTAGGGACGCCCTCCTTTGTATTGTAAGCATACAGACTTTTGTACGTTTTCCCTTTTATGATTACCATAGGGGGTATTTCATTGCCCGCGGCGTTGATACATGCCATAACACTTACATTATCTCTAGAGTTACCAACGCGTCCTGGGGGATTTCTGACCCCAGTTTCCGCTATGACCTTAGCTGGTTTATGTGTTAAAGGGACACTCGTTTCGTCGATATTCCATATTTTCATGGGTTGATCCTTAAGTTTTAGGGAATCAAGAGTTTCGTTCAACGCATGGAAATAATTTCCTGTTACCACAGGATTTAGCATTCGTGCCCAAACGGTTGATAACGCGGTTGGACTTCTAATGCTTAGATCTGGGTGTCTTTTCATAAATCTGCTAAGCCACTCTTTTCCCGAAACTCCGTTTCTAAACGGCGTTTTTAACTGCATCCGTTTGCAGAGTCGGGCAACTCGTACAGCAAGCAATCGTCGAGTAAGCCCGAAACCCTTTGCTGTCGCATCTTTCAACTTATTGGCCAGTCCCTGTTCTATCTCCCTTGGAATTACTGTTGGTCGACCTTGTAAACAGACATCGTCTGTTTTCCCCTTAACTCTGTCCTGTATAATCATCACAGGCACTCCGTATTTGGTTGAAGTTTTTCTTAATGAAAGCTTTTTCTGCCGAACAGCTTCAACGGCCAAGAGTAACTTTTCTGTCGTGTATTTCTGACGAGACCTTTTTGATACCGTATTCTTTACCATGGCCTGAAAAGAAAGTGTTTCAAATGTGTAATTTTACTCTAGACTATAAGTAAGTAGAAATGTGCTTTTTCTATTTATTAAAAAGAATATATATAATTATAGTAATACTCTTAGAAAATGCATGCATGTGAATTAATACATGCATGTATTAGGCTAGTATACACTTTATATGACAACGCAGTATGTACGGATTTACACGTCTCGGAATGTAAGCTATATGAGAATTGGATGGTAAATCCGTACACTTTTTTAATCCGTAATTTTCGTAATTTCTAACTCAAAACAAATTTAAAATATATACAATTAGAAAGATTAGATATCTGAATTCAATATTATCTGATTAACATTTGCTGTTATGTTCTGAATTTCTCAAAATACCTGTTACTGACGTAAAATTTGATGAGCTCTACCGGATGTCAGACTCGTCCAGGATAGTCATTCGAACACTGAGCGCCGTACAACTTTCAACCAATCAAATAACGGCAAGTACATTCATGACGTAATAGTTGCTAGATATCGCAAAACCGGAACTGTTCTTCCTGTATTTAAAGTACATGCGACACCAGAGGAAATACAATGTTATACCTTGTTAATATCGTGTTTTATTCAAATGTGTACGGACTTAAATGACTGTACGGATATACACGGACCTACTTTAATATGAATCATGCACAGCATAGGAAGATAGAAGCTCTACTAGTTTATTTTATTTTCTATTTCATGTAGAAGAAATAATTTAGAAATAAAAGGAAACGCTTTAAACTATAGAAGTATATGATGTAATAATTGTATAGCATAAACTCAAAGAAATGAATTCAAAGATTCGGATTTCTCTGTGTCCATTCAAGGCCTGGAGTGCATGGTATGCAAATCCTATGATTTTGCGCCATTTGGTGATGTTACGTGACGTCACGATTCCTTGTGCTCATTATCGCTTTGGTGGATATTTTGACTGTATTCTATAGTTTTTAATTTTCAAAGTGTTATTATTATAATTTAAAAAATAATAAAAAATGTTTAATTACCCCTGTTATGCATTTGCATTAGTTAAATATATATTTACCGGGGAGAGCAGTACCGGAGTAACGCACAACCTCCCCATATGTATGAAAAACGGCGGCCGCAAACTGAAGCTGTCAGTCTGTAGGATTGAATTTTGAAGATTGTCTTTTTTCTTATATTTTCGTGTATCTGTTACCTTAGAAGTGCTTTGCACTTTGTGCCCTTCGGCTGTGCCCTTATAAGTGACATGTAGCCGGTTTATATTAAGATTTTGGACCGCTGCCTACTTTATATGTGATCATTTTTTTGGACAGTCAGTTACAAACTTGGCCTAGTTAGGTAAGTAAGAGCGTAGCTCGAAGTGTCAAGGCATACACATTTCCAGATTAGTTTCAAAACACTTTTATAACAAACATGTATCTAGAACAACATACACATATCATTCATAGACAATATTGACAATATTAACAATTTCAAGCTTAATCCCATCTTTGAAAATAAACTTTTTAAATGCATCCTGCATTGTTTTTTATGATAATATTGCACACTGTCACTTATTCTACAGGAAAGCATGCACACGAGCGTGTTCCATGTTGCACGTACATATATATACAACATTAGGTGATCTTTGACCATTTCAATTTCAACATTTTTTCCACATTCACTCTTACATTACGTATGGACATACTTTTCGTATTTACAAACTCTTTGTTGGGGTTAATCAACTGTCACGTGTTGCTTAGTTTACATATACCAACACACAAATAAATATTCTGTATCAAATTTCTTGTAATATCCTTATATTTTTAGAACTTTTTCTCAATTTTAAGGTATCCAAAAATCTTGTTCATGGTCCACTACCTGATATCATGTTTTAACATCCAGTTTGTTTTAAATACTTTATTTTGGCAAGTTTCTTTCTCTTTCAGATAAAGCAAAGCTGAAGTTTGTTTTATCCTTTCCATTTCGCTAGCATATGTTTTTTCATTTAGTTTTGTCAGGTATGCAAGAAAACACAAAAATCACAAATTGTAAATCCCTTTCAGTTTCTAGATACATGGTACAATGTATCACTAATCACGTAATCACAAGTAAAGACGTTGCCCTGGTTGATCAAGGCTATGTAGTGGGGGAGGAGAAATAGGTGCCCATGTACCCCTCTGGCACTTTTTCGAAACATGGTTTTTTAGGAACGGTATGATGTCTAGTTTCATTTTATGCTTGTTGCCATTGACAATTAATGTTCCATGGGGGGTCATATGGCAGCCATCTTGGATTTCAGGTATCCAAAATGATACATTCGTATATACGCGCATAGATAGAGAACCAGACAACAATCAGAGGCAAATAAACACATTTTTAATATGATTGAAACATGCTGAATACGATTAAATCATAGTAATGACGTTACGTCTTCTCATTTTTGTGAAATGGCGGGAAAACAATGAAATATTTAGCTTTTTTCCCTAAAAAATCGATAAACGTCATAATTTTCATCACAAGTAAAAAAAAAATGATGGACAAAACACCTTGTGACAGTCTTTTCGAATTACACTAACCCTTGTGTAAAAAATGTTGACTATAAAAAGATATATCGCATGAGTGAGGTGGGAAAAAGAGGGGGAACACCACCACCCCTCTCTCCCTCCACCGAAAAGAAAATGCAGAAGAAATAAAAATGAAAAACAAAATCAATAAATACTCCAAATATTCTGTCAACACACACCACAATAATTTATTTCTTTCTAGTAAAAACAACTGGGTTAGAATTATTCTCTCTCAATTTTGGATATACAATGTACCTCCCCATGAAAAAGGTGTACCATTGTGATGCCTGCTCGCATAAGTTAAAAACTAAAAATATATATAATCTCTGCTGAGGAGGAACAGTCACAGACTAGGCCGCCACAACGGGATTCTAGGAAAACAGTCCATTAGAATGAGTGGATAGGGACCGGAGGTAAAAGTCAGTGAAAGTAGTCTGACCACGCCGAAAGGCAGCAGACATGATATCCTGGAACCAGGATCCATTTTGGAGAGCCAAAGAAGCCGCAAGGGCTCTAACCTCATGTGCCATCCCCTTGCCTATCGTTCCAGATAGATAATTAGACTGCTCATAAGCAATTCTGATCACCTGACATATCTATCTGGAGATATACTGGGAGGAGAAATCCTGCTGACCCTGTTTAATGGGCAAGAATAGTACATCGCCCCCTTGTTTTATCAAGGTAAAACCTAAGCGTCTGCCTGGAACAAAGCAGCCGATCCTTCTCCTTCAACTCAATAGAGATTGTGAATCTTTCCCAAAAAGGCAGGATCAGTGAGTAGGGTAACAGAGCTATATCTGGCCCAACGAAGCAGGAAAAATGAATAGATGGATATCACTCCTCCTACAGCCTGAGGCAAAAGCAAGAAGGAAGTTAAAAGTAAAAACCTTAATGGAGACCACGGAAGACTCAGAAGGAGCCCCTTTCAGTTACACAAGTGCTAGATTCCACTGTGGAGCTAACTGCCGTACCCTAGGCCTGTCCAGACTGAAACTGCTAATCAAGGCAGACAAAGAGTTGGAAGACCCTAACTCTGGTCTACCATGAGAATACAGTACACAGGAAATAGCCATGCGATAGCCAGCATTAGTACCAGAGGTAAGTTTGCGTTCCCTACACAAATAGAGAAGGAAATCCGCAATCAGCTGGACAGAGGCCTTGACCTGATCAATCTTCCTGTCGATACACCAGTTACAGGCGACCTTCCATGACTGGTAGACGGCAGGTGAGGAAGACCTTATTGTTCGGACGATGCGAGCTGACACGTCTTAAGAAAAGCCTGACTGAGCGCGGCCTCTTGAGATAGCTTCCACTCTCGTGAATGGATCATCCGGAACCGATGCTGGCGCAGGAGATTGGTTCTGAGTGGGAAAACCATAGGAATATCCACCAACAGAAACGACAAGAGCTCCGGAAACCAGGATTGTCTCGATCACAGGGGCGCTATCAGAAGGAGGGGAAAGGAAGCTCACGAAACTTCTATTAGAACTCTGCCAACCAGGTTGAATGGAGGGAATGCATAAGCATGTATTCCCTCCCAATCCAGAGATAGAGCGTCTACAGCCCAAGTCATTTGGTCTGGCACCTGAGAGACAAAAGTGGACAACTAGTTGTTCAGGGAAGTGTCGAAAAGGTCTATATGAGGTCTGTTCCACACCTAGCGAATGTCCTCGAAGATCGGAGGATTTAGCTGTCTTTCCGTCACAACTGGCTTGCGGCGCCTGGAAAGAGTATCCACCAGAACATTCAACCTGTCTGGAAGATGCTTGACTAAGAGAGTCAACCGCATTTCCTGACAGAAGAGAAGAACGCGAATGGCATGGGCACAAAGGACGTGGAACTTTGCCCCCACCCTTCAGATCTCCAGATACGCGACAACTGTAAAGTTGTCCGTAATTACAAAAACCACCATTGAATGTAGAATATTGAATATTCTGAAAAGCCTGCAGAGCCAACCGAACAGCCATTGTCTTTAGCACGTTGATGTGCTCGGAGACCTGATTCCCAGACCACTCCCCCAACTGGCAATGGCCGTCGAGGTAAGCCCGCAGCCTGTCATCTGTGAACAAGGTCATGGTGGGAGCTGACTTGGACAACGGAACCCCCGGAGAACATAATCTTTCAGAGTTCACCACCGAGCAACTCCTTCATGGACTGGTTGAGAGAAAATCACGCCTCCCATTCCCTGCTGGCAGGCACCCAGTTTGCGAGGAAGAACATCTAGAAAGGTCTGATGTGAAGTCTCCCTAGGGGAACCACATCTGCCAGGGAGTTGAAAACTGAGAAACAAACGCTGGACGAATGCTCGTCGAAATAGATGTGGACATTTATTTTCCTGAAGTGCTGAAATCCTACACCAACCCGCAGCAGCTTGATGAACACCAAAGGAACAGTCGCGAGGACGAGAGGATTTAGTTTTGAGGTAATGAGCTGTGCTTTACCATCGTTTTTAGGACAAAAATATCAAGGATAATAATTCTAACACAGTGGTACGTTTCGTTCTGGTACGAGCCGATAATTTATGAACAATTCCATGTTTTCCAGTTGCTCACTAAAAGATGGATTATTACGGTGCTAACCACATACTAGATGTAATGAGTCGGCAATGGCCGATTGGTATGATGTCATATTACCACAAGCCCTTCACCTCTGAATCGCTTGTTCGAATCCCATGTGGGGCAGTTGCCAGGTATTGACTGCTGGCGGTGGGTTTTTCCTCCGGGAACTCCGCCTTTCATGTGTTTACACAAGGGTAAATGATTGTTACAAGGTGTTAGTCATTTTTTTTTTTAAATTATGACATTTTCGATTTTTTAGGGAAAAAAAGCTGAAAATTTCATCCCCCCCCGTCATTTCACAAAACTGAGAAGACGTACCGTCATTTTTATGATTAAATCGTATTCAGCAAGTTTCAATCATATCTAAAAATGTGTTTATTTGCCTCTGTGTGTTGTCTGGTTCGCTATCTACGCGCGTATATACGAATGTGTCATTTTGGCCATTTTTTATAACATTTTTCGGGGGCGGGGGGTCCCTCTCTTTTTCCGACCTCATTGATGCGATCTATCTTTTTATAGTACACATATGTTTACACGAGAGTTGATGAAGACGTCAAAACCGGAAGTTCATCCCAACTTATGTGATGTTAACATTTTGATTAGTGATTTGTGGGTCATAAGGATTAAAAAAAAAAATAAGGATTAATAAAAAAAAAAACATTGGTTCGGAGGTTTGGAGTGGGGGAGTGCATTCGGGAACCTCCTAGCCCAATAGCTTATAACGGTACTTCAAAAGATCTACTATATAACATATTGGAAAACTTAGTGTTACACTGCATCAGTAATTCTAAATTATGAATTGAAATATCACACTAATTTTATTTCCCGATTTTATTAAAGATGCTCCCCCGCTAACAAATGATAGTTTTCACTATTAAAAACAGCAGAAGACGATTTTATATTTTTCTTCAGTTCCAAAAGTTACTTACTTTACACCATTACCGCCATTGAAATGTTTGAGCTTCTAATTTGACTTCAAGTTAAAAATATATAAAAAAAAAAAAAAAAAAAAAAAAAAATAATAATAATAATAATTGCATCCCGAAAAATTCCGTGGCACTATATCATATTTGGATTAAAGTACTGATTGCGCATGACCCAAATGCAAAATAAATCATTTCATATTATTTTTTGTGCTAATTAGACTTATGTATACACGCTTAAAACACTAATTATTGTTCAAATGATGAAAATCACTTATGCTCTGTCGGCGGTGGAGCATCTTTAAAACTATGTATTCTCAATCTCTTGTTATATAAAACTTACATCAGTAATAAATAAGACCGAGATACTCTGGCCATGACACCAGATTTATGACTTACAGAATCTTTCCCTACCTAGAGGGTGTGACTACGAAACCACAACCCGAGGGGTAATTCATGAACGTCTTACCCGAGGCTTGCCGAGTGTTGGACATTTAGGAATTCCTCCGAGGGTTGTGATTTTGTTATCACACCTTCAAAGGTAGGGAATGATTCTTATTCTCCCATATAAAAAAGAAAAGAAAAAAAGGAATAATAGCCTTAAAAGAAGCATTTTTAACGCGATATAAACATGGTTCTGTCGTCTGCACGTCAATAATGATGACGTCATCGACAAAGCACGCCACGGTCACACTGCATGAAGTCATGACGTCACGTAATTGTCTTAAAGGTTAGCGTGCGCAATCTGTCATACCCTAGGGGTTAACAGAGAAATCAGTGAATGGTGGGAGAAAGATAGATGTCCTAAACCAGACATCTATCTGTCATAATGTCTTAGTCTGGTGTCAGGGCCAGAGTATCTCGGGCTGGTAACAAATAAGCAATATTATACGTGAAATGAACAGTTCATTAACATGAACATACAATTGTATTAAATAAAAAGTATTTGGCTAAATGTCCCTCACATTCATTATCCGTTAATAACTTATTATATAAGTATATATATATCTTCATATACAATGTAGCTCAGTTATTGAACCTAAATATGCTAAATAGATTGTATATTCTATGTACATAAATAACGACGAATAATATGTAAGCAGCTTATTTTTACTGACTGCAGTTAATTTATCAAATACATGTATATAATTAATTCAAATTTCAAAATTCCTATTCTTTAATTATCTATCCTTTCCTTGCCGTTCCCGCTGCAAAATGGTCTGTCAAACAAAGCCATCGTGTCCATCCCGTTAAAATCTAGCATCATTCAATATAGCTCATCATCGATATTACAGGGGTTACTTTCTTAGACATCATATTCACCAGACCTCTTGCCTATCTCATAGTAAACCTGGAGATAGTTCAGGAGGAAATAACTGACCAATCTCAGGCCTCCAGAGACCCCATTTGAAGAGTACACAGAAAGCGACGCCAAACTTCAAAGCCACTAACTAATATAACGAAAGAGTACCGTTATTTCATTCTTTTTATGTATATCAAAAGATCAAATTACTTCTGTCTTCTGTTGCCTTCGGTTTTTGCTATGACATATTCCAGGGGTGAATATAACGACAGTGATAGTAACCACTAGATTATCGAGCATGTAATATAGCTATGACATCCAGCATATACACATAAGTGTAAAAAGTACACAGACAACACCAAAGTTTGAACTGGGGTTGGGTGGTCCCGTTTTCCCTTATATCATTTTTTTACACTAGCTTTCCCTTTTAACTACAATGACACGAAATTCTCATCTACGCTACTTGTTATTCATGCGCATGAAGCACATATGTGAACAATGTTCACCCATGCATATAAAGTGGTTAGTCAAACCCCTCTCCGCACTGTGTACATCCTGTATTGTTACCCATAGAGCTTTAAACATTGATCCAACTAGTGTTTTTGACAGATTGAATATTTAATGACTAGATTGTGCGCCGATTATGTGTTGTTATAGTGAGGCAGGTTGGTATGAGCTGTATAATGGACATGTCAGAGCGAGAATAATGTGGAGGCCTGGATGAATGTTATAATGTGTAAGTATTTCATTTCCTATATGTTCAGACTTTGTTCTCCTGACATAAAGGACAGATTTGTGTGACAGCAGTGGTGATAAATATGTTCATATCATTTTATACATAACATAATGGACGTCAGTGGGGGATGTGCTTCCAACAGGATTGGGATTTCACGAACACGTTCAATTTTGTTGAACTCTACATACTGGTAAGTTTGAATTGAACGTACATTGCAATAAATGCATAACACATTCGACTTGGGATCAGTGTAATATATAAACCCTGTTTCTTGTTGTTCCTGAACGTAAAGGGGATATCAACTACCGATGAAACATTGAAAAATATATAGCAATGCTATTTACTATGAATCTAATGTAACGAAGTCAGTAATTAGTTTTCCACACGTGAAAGATTACATTTAATGAACCTACATGTATGTGTTATAAACACGGGTATTAGCCTAATACTTTAGCATTGCATTGAACCCTATTGTATCTATTATGTGTGTTTTAAACACCGCTTCGGGTATACTGTAGCATTGTATTGAACCATCTTTTATCTATGTAATCTTTACATAAATGTTTAAATATGTGGTATTTTAAGAGCTCTGTTATAATAGTAAGACGTGAACACATGAAGGGTTTGAAGGTTTTGACACACCTTGATCTCTCCTGTTAGCGTTGTTATAAACCATCTGATATTTGGCTTTAAGCTACACATGTAATAAATATATGAACAGGCACCAGAATCCAACGTATACCTGTATACATGTATGAATGGAAAAGAAAACAATTTTAGAGCATGTGGGATTTTAGTATGTATGTTATATATGATCCACAAGTGAAAAATTACAAGAAGTACTTGTGCCTTTGAAAGAGGTCATCAATGCAATGAATCATATTTATTGTTTGTTTATAAGCTTCACTTTGTAATATACATGAACAGGAACAAAATACAGTTACGTTGCTTACTTGAAAAAAATAACATTAGAGCATGTGGTATTTTACGAGGTCTTATATGATCCCCACAAGTGGAAAAATACAGGGAGCACATGTCTTTGAACAAGTATAAGTCAACAATGTATTGAACCATATTTTATTTGTTTATAAGCTAAACATTAACATGAACAAGTACCAAATGCAATGCATACCTCATTAAGGAATGTTAATAAAATATTATTAGAATGTGTGATATATTTAGGAGGTGTATTATTATGCGATTCCCACACGTGAAGGATTACAAGCAGTACACTTGTCTAAAGATATACTGTGTTTTAGCTTTTTATTACACCATAAACTGCCTCCCCTGCGTTCGATGAATATCTTTCTGCTCGATTGGTTAAAGCTTGCAAGGCTGTTACCATTCACCAGCCTAATCAATGTAGTTTTAGAGTTCTAAAAATCAAAACAAGCGATATGATACGAATGAATGTCGGTCTTGTGCTTTAGATATAGGTCAGACGTTTTAAACACGTATGTCAGGTGAAGTAAAGTCCTCGCATTGGCTGTAGTAATTTGATAGCTGTTTTTGTCAGTTCAATTGGCTTTAAATAGCCTACAACTCGTTTTGTGGCTGTCAGTAATGTTTACTACAACTAGTATGCATCCTCGACATTCAAGGGGTTTCTACTACTGTCGTGATATCCACCTCCGGACTATTTTATATCAAATATGAATCCTCTCTGTTTTGACAACAAATGAGTTTCCTTTCAAATTGATGAACTTCAAAAGAATCGATCGAATGACTGTATATGTGGTTGATTGTTTGGTGTTGAAGTACTCGTTGCTCCCTCAGTAATCTTCAAAGGAAATATCTGCAGGCCTGTAATTGATCAGTTTTTGTCTTCTGAGATGCCTTTTGGTTAGCTATGAGATAGTCCAAGGTTGGATATAAGGACAGTGAAAATAACCCCTGGAGTATCGAGGATGTCTATAATCTACAATATCGCAAGCCAAGACTGTGTCGATATGCATGTGTAATAAGAGAGGAGTAAAAAAAAATGTAGCGGGTTCGTATACTGGACTTCCAAACACTAGCTGGATGCTCTACCGATTGAGCAACATGATCACCGATGATCGACACAATCCAAACCCGCTACACATGCTTTCATCACGATAGTACATATCTGTTCAGCTGAATGTATTGCTGTAATTTAAAGGTTTAGATACAATTGTATTGAAATTGAACTAGTAGAAGATGGTGTCAAGAAAGCAAAGTGAAACACAAACATTCGATAAATGACCTAAAAGTATTTCCACGTTATAATTAAGAAATTTGACGGCTATTGGGCGAAAAGTTGTAAGTCGAAGTCTCATGAGTCCAACTTCCACTCACCCTAACAACTTAGACTGACCTAATGTGATTTTAAACTTTGTGTATACATGTATATTAGATGTTTCCGTTATAACACACAAGGAGACAGCAATCTCTTAAGTCTGGCCTTCACTTGTGAATTTGTTTTATACCAGGATGTTTGTTTTAATTAACATATTGAAAGTGGTCACAAGTGCTTAATACTTTGGAACACATTTCCGTTATAGATATCAAGTTCATAATAACATGCAAAGTAGAAAGGAAATCGTGAAACGATGATATTTTATTAGATGAGTTTTCTTGATGAAAGAAATTACTATTATATAAAGAATTACCCTCACGAGTATGACAAAGAGTTTTTTTTCTGATGAGAGAAACTACTATGATATAAAGAATTACCCTCACGAGTATGACATTGAGTTTTCTTGATGAGAGAAACTACTATAATTCAAAGAATTACCCTCACGAGTATGACAAAGAGTTTTATTGATGAGAGAAAGTACTATTATATAAAGAATCACCCTCACGAGTATGACAAAGAGTTTTATTGATGAGAGAAAGTACTATTATATAAAGAATTATCCTCACGAGTATGAAAAAGAGTTTTCTTGATGAGAGAAAGTACTATTATATAAAGAATTACCCTTACGAGTTTTAATCTGACCGCATCCTTGATTCTCCAGGGGTACTATCACTGTCGTTATATCCACCCCTGGACTAGTAAAATTATTAAGCATATCATAATAGGTCAAAACTAAAAAATAAAACCTTTCTTTCCTTCACCAACACATATAGATAAACTGGAATTTGAAGGTGTTCTGGGATAGTCGTGAGAGGGAGAGACTCCAGAATGTAGGGGGGGGAGGGAATGGAACATCCCCCGGACGTTGGTCTGTGGTGTTAGGGAGTCGGGCATATGCATTGAAGCGGTAAACAAATTGGAGTATGAAAAGGGATGTGAACAACGGGAAGTACAAACTCCTGTTTTTTTATCTGATTTTACTGGGCTCAAAATCGTGGTTATTGTGTAAATGATTGAGGATAAAAAAGATTTCGAGTATTTGAATTTAATATTTTAAGATTAGTAAGATGCTCCAAGGCTGACGAATGGCATCTTTTCTCTATCAAAAAAGTAGCAGTCGACTTCGTATTTTTCGTAAGTTACAAAAGTTATGTACTCTACACCATTAGTAACATCATTGTAAAGTTTGAATTTCTTATTTTACTTTAAGAAAAAAATATTAAAAATGATTAGTTGCGTTCCTAAAATATCCCATGGAAATATAGCCTATAATGAATAGGTATTAATTGCGCATGTACCAAATGTAAAGCTAATTATTTAATATGTGTTTTTGTATTAAGGCATATATATACGATAAAACAATATTTATTGTTCAAATGATAAGTATCGTTTATGCTCTGTCGGCAGTGAAGAATCTGTAAGTATCTGTTACATCTGGACACGTAGGCAAATAACACAAAAAATATTGATGCAAAATACATATTCTACACGATGAACTGTATTCTATTGAAGTATGTTTTTTACATAAGCCTAAAGCCTTGTGTTCACCAGCTAAAGGTCTACATAAAAATACGGTATGAATTGGTGTGTGATGATGGTCATTAAAACTATATTTGATTCAATTCGACCAAAGTAGCTGATAAAAATGCCTGTAAGCTGATGTTGTATGTAGATAACTATACACAATAGCTAAAGATAATGTGTATAAAATGTCGCAATGTGATCAATGTGTACAAATGGAGGTAAATCGAATATCAAATTAAGTTATGCAGCTGTTTCTTCTTCCCAACCCCCCTTCATATGCAGCTGTCTCACCTTAATCCCAAATTGATTGCTGTTATTACCGTCCTAAACCAATCATACACTATAACAATAAATTGACAAAAAAAACTGCTCTGTAGCGAGATTTTTCATTGGCTTAAAAACGTTATCGTCTGTAACATAAAAAATAAAGTCGCTGCCTGAAACGCTGGCTCTGATTGGCTGAAACGGCGAAATGATTCATGTAAGGACGGCCTCCCATGTATGCGGTGTGTTGCATGTATGAAGTGCGGGTTTGTGTTTTGGGAGACTGCGGTATATTCGTGTTGTGTCTTCTTGTATAGTGGAACCCTTGTCCTTTTTGTATAGTGTTATATCACCTGACCCGGTCACATTATACTGACAACAGGTGAACAAGTCATCTAACCCAGAAAACAATGATACAAGACAACGTTATTTAAATAGGAAAATATATCTTGGTCATGTCGATCCCTGGTAAGAAGAGTGGTGATTAGTTGTGCTACAGCAATATTTATTATTAGTTTTGTAATATTTATGATCAGTGAGAATTTGAAAATGAAATGTGCATTTCAATGGAATAAGTCGTGGTTGGCAAATTTCAATGTATCGATAGGCATGCGGTTTTGTTCCTTTTTATTTTAATAAATGTGTCAGAAAATGTTTTTTTAAACATAGAAGACTGAGTGAGTTCAATGTTTAAGCTTTTAAAAACAAATGGAAGTTTGATATCAATGAATGAACGCTTGTATAGACCGATCCTAAGGTTGATAGGAAGTTCTTTACTCAGACAATCACCACAAGAACGCATCACTTATCACTTTAAGCTAAAATATATTGAAGAACTTTTCATTAAATCTGAAGAAGATTTTAAAAGCTTTCTCTCAGTTGTAAGGGATATTGATGAAACTGGATCTAGGTATCTCGTTGAATGTTCAAATTTCGTATTGGTTAGAGGAAACTTATTTCTTCAAATACCAAAATCTGGTGTCCGTTCCATATGTAAAGTATCACTGTCACAGTAATGATGTCTGAGGTCAGGATCATGTTGGCATGTCTGGTGTTGGAATAAAAGTAATCTTGAGTAACACCATACCATTGTTTCTCCTCTGAATAACCAGGCATAATCTGAAGTCTGGAAGAGAGAGAGAAACGCTGTGCAACTATTTGTCAAAAAGTTCATGTTTTTGTCAGAGCCTGAACAGACTTTTACTTAACGATACACAATAAATTATTATTTAATAACTAATGATTACTATATACCATCTGAATTTAGCGCCTAATTTTTAATTTTACGATTTTCATTTCAAAGTTATTTTCATGAACTTTAATTAAAACCGTTAGTAAAAGTTTCATTTCTATCTGCTTTAAAAGAAGAGATTCCTCTTTAATAGGTTGCATCCCATGCAGTTGTGCTTATGTTAAAATATTTTTGTGTGATAACGTTAAGGTTTTAGACACTGTTAAAAATAGTGATATTTTGTATGGCTACATATATATATAACTTCGTAGGTGTATGTGAACATAACTTAGTCGATAAAAAGTGTCTATGCGATCGGGCCTAACTTTCAGTATTACTGTTGACTCATAGATTGTATCGCAAGAAATATACATTTCAGTTTAAATCCACGGGTTAAGTACATACACTATCACAATTTAAAATAACTATGCCATTATGTTTACTGGTGTCTATAGCATGTACAAGGACGCTATTTTGACACATTGAACCCTTAAGCTTTTTGACATTGTTATGCCAATGGGGCTTTAGATAACATACAAATATGGCATATATGGATGCGTATAATCAATGTTATAATGTCTTCTGTGAATATAGTGGGGTAAGTTTTAAAGGTAGGTTTCGCCCAACCAAATAAATATTTTTTGTGAAATGTGATAAGCGGAAGAAAAGATGAAAAAACATATTAAAATATCTCAATTTAATTTCTTTATGTGTTTGAGATTGAACAAATGTGTCTTGAATACAAAATTGAAGGAAATCCTTGATTTATTACGGTGTCCGTCAGACAAAATAATATGCAAATGAAGCTGCGATGGATTGTGTTGTCGAAGTTTGGCGCATGCGCATTGTCACGCACCAAAAGTAAACAAAATGGCTGAACGAAAGTGTGTGCGATGAAAAAAATTATTTGAATCGGCAACAAAGTGGAGGAAATTATAATGGATTCGGTAGCACCCTAGGATATATATAGGAAATTAAATTCAGAGATGGCATGTAGCAATAGAAGAAACAGAAGCCACATCTCAAGCGGAACTTGCCGGGATCTGTTGGGACTCGTGTAACGGCATTGCACGTGGTGAGTTAAATTTCAACACATATGCCAGCGCACAAACAGCCGCAGACTAACTACATGTTTATTTGGTGTACAAAGTTAGCGAGCGTATGTAAGTAACATGAAGTGTTTTAGATTATATGATATGTATAAACAGTCCCTCGCACTTCGATTTGTTGTTGTTGTTTTTTAACTAAACATGCCGTGGCAAGACTGTCACTTCTATCTGACATTTTGTTGCACGCTTCCGTTTGTTGCTGCGGCCTCGTTTTGGAAAAAATACGTCATGTTCTATGTAAAGCTTGACTTCGCTCTATTTTTAGAGGAGTATTTTCCTGGTCAAGCTAGGCAACTGACCACCCATATTGTTCGCTGTATGCATTGAAAATGATCTGAAGATTATATCTATGTATAGGATAAATTTCAATTTCGTAGTCTTTATATTTCATTGGGCGAAACCTACTTTTAAGAAAAAAATCTTACCATTACAGAACTCATTACCGACCTTCGTCTCCTGGTTTAGTGGTGCTCAAATATACCACATCGTCTTTAATAGCATCCTCAATCCATGGTAACTATCAATGTCGTTAATTCCATCTCTGGACTACGTATGCCATAGCAAACCTGGAGGTTTTGTGTGCAATAAAATACGTGCAGGTATTTTGGTCCTTTGACATCTAAAGAATTTAATAACGGTATACTGTAGGTGCTTTAAAGTTGGGCTACTCTGTCTCCAAAATCTTCAAATGAAGTTTCTGTAGATCATTTTTCTCCTAGACTACCTTCAGTTTTGCTATGACATAGTTCAGAAATGGATAAAACGAAAGTAATAATAACCTCTGGAGTATTAAGAATACTCTAACGGTTATTGTTAACCAATTTGTTTTCGCCCGCTATTAAATTTTTGCAATTCCCATTTCAAAAGTTCGCAAAGATTAACTCCTGTGGATTTAAAAATTGAATAGAATCAATTTATGATAAAAGCGATGCAGATAATAATACTTGCGGATAAACTTTCACGAATTTATTTTGGATTGCAAAAAAAGTTACTTTACAATATGTAAATGTGGAAGGGACACTTTTATTTAATTATATTGATTATCCTTTTTATTTGTTTGCGCCGCACCCGTGTGATTGAATCTGCGTTCGTATATCAGGTGTGATCGTCGTAAAGTGTCGTTGTAGTTTGTTACGTCATGATGGTCATGTATGGTCTTAGTGCTTTGGTTGGTCCGTGTTGTATAGCCATTGTTGTCTCTATGTGATTTTATGGCTAGTTGGCGGTAGTTCGGCTTGAAGAGTGGACGTTCAATCAGTGTATTTGACTTTGACGCCAACAATCTGTATATATGTCATCCGTTTATACGTCCTAGTGTAGCCTTGGTAATGATGATGTTTGTGTATACATAAAGAAACCCACACAGGGTTTTCTTATAAGATCCTAATAAAACCTGGTTCCAGAAACTCATCAAGGGTCATGTTTATGTGTTGCTCTACACCCGTTTACATAAGCCATTACCTTATTTTTAAATTTAATCTCACACGTTTGGTTTGTTTAAGTTGATTAACGTGGTATAACCGGTTAATTTTTCGGTGATGATATTTTCAAGGGATATTTTCACGGGGATGATATTTTTACTGAATGATATTTTTAAGGGATGATATTTTCGCGAAATGATATTTTCACAGGGATGATATTTTCATGGTGATGATATTTTCACGGGATGATATTTTCACGATTTCGTGGGTCATCATCATTGTGACCCGTCAAATATTTAAAAAATGGTTGAATTAAACACACTCTTGAAGGCAATTCCGAAATTTCAATTCGCTGAAATTGAATTTCCTATTTTTTTTCTCCCGAAAATAACTATGTATAGTTTTTATCATGAAGTTTGATATTAACTCACAAGCTGTCAAATAGTACAAGACTCTTTCATATTTGGGTATGAAGGATGAGGATATTCTACCCGAGTGATCACAAAATGCTTTTAAGACATTTTGTGATCCCTCAAATAGTAAAATAACACTATCCTTCATATCCAAATTTAAAAGAGTATTTTTCTCTCATAACTCGACGTTTTATTGCAATTTTTTTCTATGATTTCCCGCCATTTTGAAATAAATTAGAAAAATAGAATAAAAAATCCTGTTGCTTGTATCTTAAAGAAAATCCAGCCTAATTTCTGAAAAAAAAATGTGAAAATTGTTCCGAGAAAATAGTAATTTTGTTAACGCGTGACGTCAAGTGGCTGCATTGCATTGGTAGCCATGCAATACAGCCTCAGTATTACACGTGTAGGTAGGAGAGAAGAAAAGATATAAAAATCTATAATAAATCACTGACTTAGGATTATTAGTGATAATATTGTGTTTCCTCTTTTTCAAGGTGTGTATGTCAGGAAACCTTGCAACTCAGCTGAATTGAAAAAATAGCAATTATTTGCACTTAGCGCAGACGATCTCTTCACTGCAAATTATGGCATCAAAACCTCATGCAAACAGGTAAGCATTATTTAGATTGATTACAAATGAGTCAGCATGCATATTGATATATTAAGTTTAATTGTACAGCATATAAAATCATACTGATACTCCTTAGAGTGAAATGAGTCAAATAATTATTTAGGTGATAGTAGGAACATGATGCTAATTATTCTCGGTGTAAACCATATATGCTATTAAAGCCACACTATACGTATCTACCAACAAAAAGTCAAGTTAGATTCGACCCCTGATAACTGTTAGCATTTATTGATGTAGATGAAATTCAGTTACATCAAAGAATATCTATAATCATCTCTTAATAACTTTGGTACAACAGTTGTTGACAGTCGATTCTTGTAAACATGCCTTCATTCTAAACTAGTTCCATAGATGTTACGATTATTGCCGAACGAAAGAGTTTGGACAGACATTTCGTAGTTACGCTAGTCATCTGACGTTCTCCCCAACGACGTAACAATGTCAGCTAACTTCGGCTCGTTTGACTAGATGGGACCCACTATTCAATAATTATTTGATTTTTGATTTAAAAGTTTCAGAATCATTATCGCTCATCTTGACTTCTGTTATGCGTGATTTACAACAATATTTCCCCCCAGAATTCTTCTAAATCATGAAAACAATCAAACAGATAATATATTGGGACTTAAAGTATTACACGCACTGATGTATAGGCCGCAGGGGATAGCACAATCAGGCATGTTCTATGATTTTGTAACTTAAATCCCAAATACAATACATACAATGTACATGTCACCAACACTGACAGATTGATGCGAGTTATCCGTCGATATTAAAGTTTAATGTGCACATGTGTGGGTGTATTTTGATGTTTCATTTTGTCACAGAGACTCCCATTACTCCAATGATATTCACGATCTGCATTATGAGTGCATCAATGCATCATTGACTTAGTGTAGTATTGCCTATTTACATGAATGGACAACCTGTTTACACCAAGTTATAGTGTGCAGTTGAAAATTGATACTGCCGTTAAATTAACCAGACTAGCTAGTTGTTGAATAAAAAAAATAAACGTCTGGATAATTAACGGAAAAGTGAAGAGCTATTGAGTTTTTGTTGTCTTTAGGGACTATTTTTTTCATCACATTGACATTTTTCATCAATTATTATTTGTTTAAATGATCCAAATGCTTCATGTGCAAGAAAATAAGGTATATTGAAATACTTTTGCACAAGAAGAAGATATTTCAGCTATTCTCTTGCTGTTTTTTGCTTTGAAACAGCTTTTGTACAACGTATAACCCGATCATTTTTCTGTTGGTATTAATTCCAATAACAAACAACCAAAAACAAACAAACCGAATATCGATATTTTGGGACATGGCTGAATAATTAAAATCTAACATGACCATATAAATATTGCAGAAAGGCAAAATTCGATATGACTGTGTTGATATTGATGTTACCTGTTTTATATTTGCAGACTTCAGTTGCTGTCGACATTGTTTCTCTTGTTCCTGATATTAGGAATATCTGTATGCTTTGTGTTGTATAGAGGAACAACTTTCTCCAGCTTAAAGCCTCCTTTTCTAGTGATGAAGAGCATTTTTGTGGCTCCACCTCCTCCGAAACCAAAACCAGTGAAGCGAGTGACATATTACAACAGACCTGCATGGATCAGTCAACACGTGTTTGACACGTGCGAGGACAGGTGTGTCATGATATCGTCACCATACTACAAGGAGAGTGACGTAGTTGTGTTTCATGCGCCGGATGTACACCGAATGGAGCCGTTAAAGAAATACAAGGGTCAGACTTGGGTTTTCCACGATATGGAGCCGCCATTTCTAGTGCCAAGTTTTAGAAAGTGGAAACGGTTATTCAACTGGACGCTTAGCTACAGACGAGATGCAGATATATTTAATCCGTATAGTTATTTCTCACGCAAAGAAACACCTAGCAATGACGACTTTCGAAGTATGCAGTGGACGAGCAAGCAAAGGAATATCGGATGGATAGTGTCACATTGTGGTGTAGCAAGTCAAAGACTTAAATATGGACAAGAACTTCGAAGATTTATTGATGTCGATGCATATGGTCGTTGTGGTAAGCTTCACTGTCCAAGAGGTCAGTGGAAGGAATGTTTGGAAAAATATAAATATTATGCATCATTCGAAAATGCGTTGTGTGTAGACTACGTAACGGAAAAGAGCTTCCGAATATTTGAACGGGAGGTAAATTCAATACCAATAACCCGAGGAGCTCCGGATTATTCAATCTACCTTCCTCCGGGTTCTTTTGTCGACAGTAGAAACTTCTCCTCCATCAAGAAACTTGGAGATTTTTTAAAGAAATTATCAGCTGACAGACAAACATACATGACTTATTTCAACTGGCGTAGGTATTATAAGGCAACCGATATGATTGACAGTAAAATGGGGTTTTGTGAACTGTGTCGGAGGTTGCACAACCCATCGCAGAAATACGACCGTCTGTATGAGGATATTGACGAGTGGGTAAGACAAGACGGACTTCCAAGACACACATGTCGACCTGTAGTAGATGTTATATGAATTCATTGTTATACATATTGCAATATAATTAGAATACAGATCCTTAATATCGCTCCGTATGATAAAGGATCTGAAAACATCCCATATTAGGGTTCACGTTGTGGTGACCTTACGAATTGCAATTAGAATTTCGGAAGTGAATTTCAAGGGACGAAATAGTTTGAAAAATATGTCAGAATTATTTTCGGGTATAGTCATCTCGCCATTGAGCACGCTAAAGTCAATTGTATATGTATACTGGGACGAAATGTCGTTTTCAATTGATGTAGCTAGATGTAGATACTGTATTTGATCTGAAGTACAGGACGCGGTTGCTCAAAAGATGATTAGCTTAATCACATGACTAGAGAAAATTTCAGTTCTTATTTGCTGCAATGTTGGTAAATATATCTGCACTAAAATCAAGTAAGTTCTTAAAATCCTATAAAAGTTTGTAAGTGTTTAGTCTTGATTTGAAAATTGTCGTTAAACTTTGTTTAGCATTATCATCTTTTGAACAAATGGGCCTAGATGGTATATATGTCACCAGAACGTGACCGCTTGTGGGATGTTGTCAGATCTTTTATTAAACGGAGAGATATTAAGGATCCGTATTTTAATCAGATTGGACATATCATTAACATATTTGTGATACATGTAGTTCTTGCCACCAGGCTAGATCTGTCTGTCTCCAGTTTCATGAGTATTCCTTAATTTAGGAATTCAATGGCTTAAAACTTTGCAAAGAAATGCATTACAGATGTTTACTAAGAACCTTATGTGTGAGGAATCTTAAAGATGCTCCACCGCCGACAGAGCATAAATTATATTAATCATTTGAAAAATAATTGGTGTTTAATCGTGTACATATATGCCTAATTAACACAAAAAATAATATAAAATAATTTATTTTGCCTTTAGTGCATGCGCAATCAATACTTAATTCCATATAGGATATAGTGTCACGGAATTTTTTCGGGATGCAATTAATTATTTTTCATATTTTTAACTTGAAGTAAAATTAGAAGCTAAAACTTTTCAATGGTGGTAATGGTGTAACTTTTGTAACAGAAGGAAAATACTAAATCGTCTGCTCCTGTTTTTTATAGTGAAAAAATACCATTTGTCAGCTGTGGAGCATCTTTAAGTAAATTTTAATCCATGAAGTTAAGCAATGTTTGTGAAGCTAACCCCTGATCAGCATTCCTTATCCTAATGCTAATACAGTATATATACTATATTACCGTATAGATGGTTACTTTCGCAGGGATGCTATTTTCGCGATTTCGCGGGCCATCATCTTGGTCGCAAAATTTTTGATCCGTGAAATGATAAGGCCAAAAAATATGTCTGTTGAGGGTTGCCCGAGTCGACCGACCCTAAATTTTTACCCTCGACCCTAATGGTTTTTTCCACTTTTCTACGAAAATAAATTCATCTTAGAGCGAAAGACACTAAAATATAAAAAAAAAAATCCTCCCGACCGACCGGCCCAATGTTTTTTACCAATGTAACCCTAAACAGACATATTTTTTGTCTTAGAATTGGTTGAATTATATATGCACTTCAAATCAAATCGCGAAATGTCATTTCGGCGAACTTAATTTTTTTATTTCTTTTTTTTTATCCCGGCTATACGGTATATTCCTGTAATTCCAGAGATTTTCCTACGCTAGTGGTTCATCCAAAGTGAAGTATGTGTTCCTATTCTCGCTTTTCTGCAATTGCATATTACCGAGTTATCTGCCATTGCTTGTAGGCGTTGATTGTAAACGTCATCAGTTTACGAGCCTAACGTTATACTTTCCAGAGAGAAAATGGCGTGATTTTCGTTAAAAAAATGACATCACAATAGATACCTACCCGCAAGTACGTAATATATAAGCATTGATATCACTCTTTTTGTTAATTCCATCGGGGTATGACAGAAATTTTGTTTATAAACGCGTAGCAGATCCTCTCTAAAGATTGCAAGCAAGATTTATTTCAGACCTAAATAAGATTATGAATTAGTGGCATCAATGCCTATGATAAATTTCCCAGAATACTTGATAAAATAAAATACGTTTACACGTATGATTCCAATTGATTTTCCAACGGATTATTTTCCCAAATCAATACATTACGCCAATCTTTCTATCGTACTGTCACGATAACGTCGGATTTCCACGCCATTCTCGTTTTTTTTTTTTTTTTTTTTTTTTAGTGGTATGAAAAAAAAATGAAAAGGCCAATCACAAAGCCAGAATTATTAAATTAATGATAACTCTACAATATAAAAAGACGGAACACGGAAGCAATTGTATATGTCATTTACGTGTGTGAGAGAAGGTGTGACTATTCTAAACTTAATAGAAATCTAATCGCTCTCATGTAATGGCTGTAATAAGTAATTTCCTGTATGCTTTTACTTTAAATGAACTTATTTTCGTGCACGTATTAATTTAATGGTAGAGCTATAAGCTTCTTGAATTATCAGTAAGAAAACTAGATGTAAGATTTTGACGGTTTCGACAAAATTACGAACAATAAAACTCTTAAGGAGAGCTGAAGTTGGTTGCGAGTTCCCAGTTCCTAATTCCGTTTAAAGATGCTTCACCGCCGACAGACCATAAACGATACTCATCATTTGAACTATAGTTGGTGTTTAATCGTGTATATGTATGCCTAGTTAATACAAAAATAATACGAAATGATTCATTCAGCTTTGGTACTTGCGCAATCAGTGCTTCATTCCATATAGGATATTGTGCCACGGAATTTTTTCGAGATATTTTTATCATGAAGTGAAACGAGAAGCTCAATTTTCACAATGGTCGTGATGGTGTAAAGTAAGTAACATTTGTAACCGAAGAAAAATGCTTAATCGCTTGCTCCTGCATTTGATAGAGAAAAAAATTCGTTTGTCAGCGGTGGAGCATCTTTAATAAACGTAACTAGGAACGATGTGTATAATTTAGGAGAATTGCAAATCGAACTATACATCGAGTTGTAATCATAATAGGTTCTTTGGGGAAAACGTGGAAATTTATCGATAAAATGAAGGAAGCATACTAAAACATTGCTTAGATTATTTGCAATAGGATGACTCAGGAACGTCTTATTTTTCATCTCGGTTTTTGCCTTTCTTATCGATTAGCTTTAAAGTAATGTGTACCAAAACTGGATGAAATTTTGGCATGCTGTTTTTCTTCTGCAATACAGATATATTAAAGTGAGCAGTCGGGCAAGGATGGCTAAAGTCGGTAAAGTGGTGTGAATGTATCCAGTATAATTTCAACTGGTTTTCTTTGCCCGACTATTCACTTTAAAACCATAAACACTTTTTTTCAGAATAAATTATCCTGTCAAAAGTAAATTTACTGAGTGATTTTGCGACCCGCTTTTTAGTCCTATTCTTACTGCAAATTGTACTGAGAATATCTTCTCATTATGCATAGTGAAAAAAAATCCAACAAACTTCATAAGGTTTGGTGAATTAAGATGTGAAAAATCATTCAAAGGTACAGACAAACATGTATGGTGCTCTATAAACATTGGTTACAACTCCGATTTTTTAGCAATATGAAAGTTTTAGTTTTTATGCAATATATATGCTTAGTTAAAAACACACCTGCAGTAGTCACTTCATAATTACATGTGCTAATTTTGAAATAACACTGAACAAATGCCAAATGAAATTGTAGACCACAACTTCACTTCATGGTCTGACTATATGCACTCATTTCGCTGAACTGTAGACGTAAATTATATACAGTATTTACATTTATCTGTAATGATTTTGACAGTACTCCCATTTTAACTCATTTGTTTGTACAAAATTAAAACATGTGCATTGTAACTATTGTTATTGGGAACATACGAAAAAAAAAACAGCACATGCAAAAGGTGTCACTTTAAAATCGTGAATCACTCCTAATTTTTTATTGCATATACATCATTTCAATAAAATGTAAAAAAATCGTATTTTAAATTCAATTTTATGTGGCAATGAAGCACTATATTTTGTTGCGTTTCTTGCGTTTCAATTTTACAATTTTTGTATTAGTTGATTTTTAAGTATTTTTATGTTTATAGCTTATGTTGCCATTTCTGTTTTTTTCTTTATTTTTTTTATTTTTTTTTTCATTTGAATGACTTTACCAAAACTTGCTAAGTTTACAATTAACTGACATTTACATAATGAAACTAATTTATTGTAACATGCATTGTTATACTTATCCAGTTATTTTATGTCTAATAAAATATGTTCAGCTTAACGTCAGTTGGTGGATATTCCAACACAGAATTTGTTCGTGTTTGATTTATTCAACTTTGGTATGATCCTGGGAAAATGCATATAAGACTACAGCCAGCTGACGAGGGGTTACGTATGTCCACCATTACTAATCTGTGTCTTTTGTACAAATCTTTAGGATTGCATGTGATAAAGGTAAATAATTTCAGTGCATAAAACATTTATTTCCCTTAATTCATCCTCAATACTCCAGGGGTTCCGATCACTTACGATCTCTATACATTACCCTTGGGCTATCTCAGAGTAAAATTGAAGACAGCTCCATTATGATCTATCACATTTGCTTCTCTTTGCTTTTCTCCGTCAGTACTGACCATTTTTATCCATCAGGGTTGCTTCCCTCGTTTCTCCTCTCATTTCAATAGAAGTAAAACAAAGGGAAGTAACTATGATTGATCAGAGTAGTAAACTTTTACTTATACAGATAATGTTTGAAATATATCATTTAAGGTGGTTCGATACAGTTAGGCCTAATAATTTCCCCTCGTTTAATTTTCTTTAAGATTTGCTCACTGAAAGATTGGTTGATAAACTGTTTATTAAGGCTTTTATTTGAAATTTGACCGTGCGGTTTTGGAAATATTGCACTCTCAATAACCCTACTCTACCGTGTGTTTTTCTCAAAATACCGCGGTGGCCGAGTGGTTAAGATGTCCCGACATATTACCACAAGCCATCCACCTCTGGGATGCGGGTTCGAATCCCATGTGGGGCAGTTGCCAGGTACTGATCGCTGACCGGTGGTTTTTCTCCGGGTACTCCGGCTTTCCTCCACCAACAAACCTGGCACGTCCTTACATGACCCTGGCTGTTAATAGGACGTAAAACTAAACAAACCAAAATCAAAATACCATTTTACACACATATTTTCAAAGCTTGGTAATTGACTGAAATATTGCAAACAACAACATTTTTTATATTAATATGTAAGTTTATATGGTTATCAATGACCTCAATGTCGTTTCCACTCTTAAAAATACATTAATTGTGAATTTTTTACGCGAATGCGTGTAAATGAGGCCTAAAAATGGCCAATTTTTGCATTTGAATTTCAACTTAAACACCTTATTTCAAAAAATTGTGTCGTTTAATTTTCTTTATTTTTTGTCCACATAATTAGACAGTTGTTTGGGTTATGATGAAAGAATATAAAAAAAATGACAGCGGAATTTTTGAGTAATTAGCCTTTCTATACCCCTACCCCCTAAAAAATTACTTTTTTTTCACAATTATATTATCAGACCGAAATCGAGCGGTAATATTTTTATAAACAACATCTTATATATTCAACATAATAAAGTTTAATAGTCTTATAATATAAATTGTTATACCTGTTAAATTTATGTCACGATGCCACCGATTTGATGCTATACAAAGCTAAGAAATTGCACAAATAAGCTATTATTTTGCCTGGATATAATATCTGAGAAATGAATATGGAAAATATGAGAAATGAATATGGAAAATTTCATGTAAAGATTCCACTTTGATTACCCTTTAGACAATTCATGATTTTATATTGTTTTAGCGGAAAATATTTTATCAAAATCTATTCTTCCATCGTCAAGATATCTTAGCTTCAATAGTCGTTTGAGGCAGATATTCAAGCATAAATTTGAATTTGGCGCCAAAACTGTAGCGATGAAAAGCGTCTACGTGACAATGATCGAAGTTGATAACTTCAACTTAATCACAGCAATGTCGATAAAATCGATGTCATCATACACAAGTGTATATCTTTGTATGTATTTTTGAGAAGATATCTGCTATCTAATACATGTTGATATATATTTATTATCCTAAGTAAACTAAAACAGATTTTTGGATACTCAATATAACCTATACGGCAAGTGTACAGTAACATTACGCCTAAGAAAAAAATCTCTTATTCTGAATCCTCGATCTACGTTCAGCTGATTACTGTAGACAGGTAAATAATTAGTCTATGCCTACATGTACTTGTTTAGTTTCTATATCACAGATATAATACTGTTGTTGACACTAGTTTACGTGTGCTTTTTCATAAGATAATATTTGATCAACCGAATCCGAGTACTTCCATGCATTTTCAAAACAGGAAATACATGCATCATCTAATTACAGTAGTATGGCCTATTTCCTGTCGTACATGTATCATGTTTAGCTAATATGATCTTCAATAAGCGCTAACACGTTCGGGAAACACGACTTTATTTACTGTATACATATACGTAAGACATAGGCCTAACAGTTAACTAGGGGCCTACTGTAGACATATACATACAAAGTACGCAATATTCAAATATACTAGCTTGTAACAAATTGAACGAAAAGTAGAGGTGGGGATATGGAGAGATGGCAATATTTCTGTGTCTGTAGTTTTATACTAGAAGATTACTCGGCAAAATTGGAATATCTTGATTTTATTATGCATCTCCCTTGAAACACATGTATATTAAGTGTCAAATATTCACAGTTTAACGGAGTTGAAAAGAAAATGTTTTAATCACTTGATTGTTATGAAATCCCATTTTATTCAGTACAAGATTGAGTCCGTTTGTATGAGTTATGTAATTTGCTTCTCAAAAGATACATGTTGCTTCATGTTATATTAGCCTAGACAAATTCAAAGATCTGACAACATTATTTTTTCTAGTATGTCGAAACTGTGTCCTACACCTACCGTACAAACTTTGATTTTCACCCGGTATCAAGCTTTCGGCAAACCGAACTAAGTACAATATCGACAAATACTTCATTTATCGACTATACTATCCTGATTTTAACGTTAAAAGGTAAGATATCGTTTGACGGATAATATATAGATCGCTGTTCTAGTCACAAAAGAGTTTTCATGTGCAGTTCCGAATGGCGCATTCGATCACTATTCGGAACGTCCTTAAATACATCATACTGAATCCATTCAGACTATTTCAGACAAAATAATCATGATTTATTTTTTAATTGTGTAGTATTGCAATCGTTTGTTCTAGTCTGTTTTCATTTGCAACCTCCATAGAGAACCTTACATGAGTGTCTATGTAATATATAGATGAAATTTATTAAACGAGTTCAATAATTTGATCATCCTCGATATTCCAGGGGTTCCGATCACTAACGATCTCTACACCCCTGGACTATCTCATAGTAAAACTGGAGGCAACAGAACAGAACAGGTAATTTAGTCATTTGATGTACATCAAAAGAGCCGTATAACGGTACACTGTGGTTGACTGTGTGGCTTTGATGTTAGGCGTCGCTCTCTCTGTAGTCTTCAAAAGAAATCTTTGCTGGCCTGTGATTGGCCAAATGTTTTCCGCTGAACTGCCTTCAATTTCACTATGAGATAGTCCAGGGGTGTAGAGATCGTAAGTGATCGGAAGCCCTGGAATATCGAGGATGTAATTTGATATACCACGACGATATTTCGAGTTGTTAGACACCATTCATACCGAAATGATTAAATCTAAATCCGTTTTAATAACAACGTCAGTAGGACAAAAAGTGTAAGGTAGTATATTTACATTTTCACTGCAGTCCCACTATGTAACCTTACCGAACGTAGTTGGCAGTCATATAGAAAATTAACTTCAAGTGCTTATTATGACGTCATTATCATTGTGACTTCATACTTATCGTGCCTAGCGACCACGGAAGACGGCTGTTCAAATGGCTAGTCCATTCGTGACGATAACGAATGATTATCATTATAGAAGCTAAATTCCTTGGGATTTCATCATAGAATTGTAACCAAATGTGAATATTAGTCGGCGTTCATAGTCACTATGAATGCCAACTGAACAGGCAAATTCAACATGAAGCCCTAGTGCACTTCATGGAATTTGCCTCTGTCCAGTTTGCATTCATTTTGGCTATGAATGCCAACTGAAAGACGTTCAATGCTTAAATGAATTCGGTTGGCAACGAATATATATTCGTTTATGGAGCGTTATAGCTTATATTCGTTCACAACTGCGTCCGTACTACTGTATATATCCTTTAGACGGCCGCCAAGATTCGAACCTGACTCGATTTTGATACATGTAGTAGGTTATAGCAAATACCATTTAAAAGCAGTTTGCATCTAGATTTCGGTTTGATGCCATTTTTACAATAACAACAAACAGTACAGACTTCAAACAAGCAAAAACAGTCACCGGAAGTTCCCTTAAGATCTTTTCTATCGTTTAAGACCATCTGGATACCTGTATCTTGATAAATAAGCTCACAACGACAGGTTTCCGGGCACACATTAAAATCCGGATTTCAGACCTCAAGTTTTGATTTATTTGGCCACGTTCAAAGGTGATTTGTGACGTCACTAATGTATTGACCGAATCGATATTGACATGTTATATAGTGATAAACATTTACTTTTAAAAAAACTCGTATTTAGTTTTCAATGGTCTCAGTGGGGTTCCAGAAGGGTACATGAAAAGGGGCAAATGCATAATTACGCATAAATACATTACGGCCGTCCAAAGGATATGCAGACACCGCTCTGACAACTGCGTTCATACTACATATATGTGTATGTAGTACCATATACGCACTCAAAATGAGGATAAATCGTGATATTTACATCTTCCCTGTTTTGGTTTAAGACAGGACAAAGTTGATAGCTATGGTCGTCGTGGTTGCTAGGTTAAATAGACTGCGTATACGCCAATCAGGATGTAAATATTACACGAGCAAAACTACTGGATTGCAGACAGTCTATGTAATATTATAAGACTCTTTCATATGTGGATATGAAGGATAGGGATATTCTACCCGAGGGTCACAAAATGTAGTACAACCCGAGGCTTGCCGAGGGTTTTGCAACATTTTGTGACCCCGAGGGTAGAAAATCGATTTCCATACATGAAAAATTGCGCGATATTTTCAACAAAAAATTCAGTTGTTAGCATCTTTTATAGTAAAACCAGTCAAGTTTGTGAAAAAATGCTAAAATTGGGTAGCAATGAAGAAAAATAACAAAAAAAAAAGACATTAAATTTGTTTTCAGCTGAAAACTCACATGATGATTTTTTAAACATAATATTATCATTTCTCGATCACCTCACAGTAATTTAGCAATGTATTTTAATTAAAATCACGGTTACCTCTAGTTCTTGGAAACCAATGGGTTGCATAACCTTCAGCATACAGTTCATTACCTCTTTCAATCCAACCTTCATACACACAAGAATTATCATTACCAGTTGATAAAATCTAAAAACTCTTTTGATAAAATGTGTCTTTGATCCCCTACAAGCGTTCCAGAACAAAATAGAAATACTCCCCACATTGTCCTATACATATGCGTTAGGGTTTCCGTCGTTTTATGGTCTAGGAATAGAAAACCTTTGGTACTATTGTCACTAAAGCCTGGGTTTCTCATGTTCGGACCATTCGGGTTTCTCCCATTTGAATGTTGAGGCATCTGGGTTCTCCATCTTGCATGGCGGACTTTGCGTGGCTCATCTTGTTGTTAACACGAAGAGGAATTCAGTGCTGTGGTGACGTCTTATTTTGAATTGAGAATGTTTTAAATTGAGTGCATACATTATATGTTTTATGAAAGTTTGTGATGGTGAAAATTACAAGAAATACAAATTTTATCGATCATACAAAAGATTCGTATTTTTTTATATAAATACATGCGTTCCTATCATAGTCTGATTTTCAACTATTTGAATGAAAAGTGGTTTTATTTAAAAGTAGATTTGGTACATTAGAAAGTGAATTGATGTTTTATCGAAACTGTTAAACATCGAAGTTGTAATTCATTTCATTTTAATTTCGGTAAAATAATCAGTGGTTTCTCTGATTTCTCTCTGCAGGTAATATAATGGGTATGTTTACCAGGCAGATCGCCCAATTATCTAATATACAGTCACAGGCTTTAGCGCCTTACTGGTACTTTTACATATGGTAATTATTATAATCCCTCTTTATAAAAATCGTCATCAACGGACACAGTTGACTGCACACACGTGCATAGGGTAATTGTAAAAGGAATGGTTTTGTATAAATGGTAATAAAAGACTTTATCATATTTTTCTTCCTTCTTAAAATCATAATGTTGCAGTACTTAACCAACTGATGTATCGCATTTTCCATTTTAACTTAATAAAACATTATTACCAGTTTCGTTTACATTTTAAATTTTAATCGCATGGTTTTGAGGTGTGTGCTTGTCATGGTAATCTCTTCTATAAATTATATTTATAGCACTGAGTTGTAGAAAGTTTTCTTTTCTTCGTAACTAAATGCGCTGAGAAATCACTGAGATATGTGATATACATATATATGTGTATGTCTTCACTTCTTGTATAAAACACTAATTACAGGGGACTGTGTTATGTTTTTCTCTACAACAAATATCATAGGGAGCTGCTATTTATCTACGACTGTCTTAACTAAAACGCATACTAAGTAAAGTAGCTATTACAAGGAATAGCGGGCAATACCAATCTGGTTTCCAGCCTGATTACTCTACTGTACATCAAATGATTGAATGATCACAATAAATTTATGTGAAAAACTAGAAAAAAAAATGCAGCCGCCTTGTTTTCTGTGATATTTCTAATGCGCTGTCAATAAACAGCTATGGTACAGTTGGAAAACTTCAAAATTGGTTTAAAATAAATGCCTGTAATCGCCGACAGCAAGTTAATTTTTGTAGGAAATACTAGGACCGTTTTGTATTATTTTTAATTAATGACAGACCTGGTGATTTTATATTGTTTTCGGGTGAGCCTTGACAAAGTCCTCACAGGCCTGTGTCAAAATATGCAGGTCCATCAAGATCTATACTTCAAATAATTACTTTCACAAACGGTCAAACCGTATACCTGGCGGCAAACGAAAACAGCAAAGTACAAGCGCAAATGCTGGTGTTCCGCAAAGGTAAGCTTTAGGTCCATTACTATTGATTATGTATATAAATGACATATATCTGATAATTTTGAAAGTCAATAAAACTATTTGCGAATGCCACTTCATTATCATGTTCTGAAGGTCATTTCTAAATACTAAAACCAAATTAAACCATTACGAAATTGATGGTAAAATTCAATTTCTAGACAACAGAAGCTCTACTTATTTCCAATATTGAATTACATGGTATTGCTTAAAACTGTAATAATGTTAGTATAGAATGTGTTGATAGCCATAAGCACCCGGGAATTATTCTGATGCTAACTGTATATGAAACAATCATATCATTTTTTTCGGGAGAAGTACATGTACGCGTATTTCGAACGCTGAAATATATTTTGACAGTACAGATCTAGAGTACTGATCATGAGTACTGCAGAAAGTCATTATATTTACATATCAGTTTAGAACAGCAGCACATCCTCGATACTCCAGGGCTTCCGATCACTAGCGATCTCTACACCCCTGGACTATCTCATAGTGAAATTGAAGGCAGTTCAGCCGAAAACATTTGACCAATCACAGGCCAGCAAAGATTTCCTTTGAAGACTACAGAGAGAGCGATGACTAATAGGAGATTTCAGAAAAGATGGCGTGACGTCACAGAAAGTTTTACATCCGGGTCCTCAAAGGTACAAACACAGTATGGCGACTAATAAAAACAATAACAGATACGTACATCGCTGCTACACAATCGGATACTTTGACAAAAGTATACACATTCATACTTGCAAATTCCGATTTTAAATTGTTTCTTTATTGTTTCAGAGGTTACAGACATTTATATTTTTGTATTTACAATTGTTTATTGCTGATATATTAATATGTGTAGTGTTGAATGAAGCCAGCTAAATGTCGGGCCGTCACAGTACCCGTTTTTTCTTCACATGGTAGAAATCCTAAAAGTTTTAGAATCATTGATATATTTCTGTTTTATAGTAAAACTGTTCACATTACTAATAACCACTGTGAACCACATTGCCAGACGGATGCCAAATCACCTCAGCGGTGTTTAATCTGAAAATGTAATTAACCAACACATATCTCAATAAGTCTTGTACTAGAATACCCTTTTCCGGTGTATATCTTCCTTTAATGATGCTTTTTTTACACTTATATGCAGTTTCGCAATGTACATGCTAAAGGGCTGCCGAGATCTCGAAAATTAAAATGGTGAAATCGTTCAGTTTATAATGCTATGTAGAGTTATATTTTTAATGTCAGTCGCTTTTATTCCATGGACCTGCTAGTGAAGTCCAAATTGAAGTGATATTTACTAAGACCAAAAACTAGGTAGAATGAATCATCGTAATACTGGTAAATGCCGACAGGACACATATTCGAAAATCCTAAAGATACTAAAAGTTTGTTTAAAATCGATACGTACTAAAATGACTATAATGTCATACAATAAAAATTTCTGACCAAAAAATTATTTTTTTGCTGATCTATAGACCGGCAGTACTGAAATGTCTAAAAGCAAACATGGTGACATCACACATAAGGCACAGTCTGGTGGGATCTCATTATATAAACTTGTAACAATTTCTGGATATTTGCAATATTCTGTCATATGTTTTACTCATAAGTGGCTAGCTTAGGCCAGAAAATAAACCTCGTAATGCATATTATATTTATATCTATATTATTGTACATATTTTTATTTATTTTGTAAATTTAATGTAACAATTATCGGATGGTCGTACTATTTATTACAATAAAATGTAAACAAAAATCGAAGCGGCTGTGTTCCCACCATGTTAATGTGTACAGATATATATACAGAGTTGTACCTTTGAGCGCCCGGATGTACCTTTGTGTGACGTCATCGCCATCTTTTCTGAAATCTCCTATTATGTAAACTGTAACTAATCCTCAGATCCTTATAGGCTCTGGCAGTGCTAGCTTAGTCCACTAAACCTGCCTACATGTAGTTTTTTTATACATTTATTTTGTAGTTTGTCTAATGTCCCAAAAATATTTCTAACGCGCTACATTGAATATGTCTGTATCCCATTGCGTTCATACCACCTTTAACGCAATCAAAACACTGTTCAATCTCTATATATACCATAAGAAAGGTTATGATCTGCTCAAATGCTAGCTGTGATTACAAAAAATACAAATAATTTTGAATGAAACCATATAATGTATAGTGTAAGCCTATAGAAATATCAAAGTAATTTCACGTCTATACTCTGACTAAATAAAGTGTGAAAAGGTAAAAGATCGAATGAAATACCGGTTATAAATACATGTATATGAATCTATACGTGCGAGAGACTTCACGCATGCGTAATCCGAACAGGAAGTTTTAAAGGTAAATCGTACCGATCTCGCTCGAGTGGACAGGTGAATGGAGAGTATACGTCTACAAACCAAGATTGTGAGCCTGTATTTATAAACCAGACGTGTCTCGTGTGTTGTGGTTGACTATAATACCGGAATTTGTCGATGTCATTTCTGCGAAAATTTGTTGATATTATGTGAGAGACAGTCGAAATGTCGGCGTTTTTCACCTGATAGTCTGCTACGATATCGCCCCAGGTAAGTTGAGTGTAAGGTTTGCAGTGGCTGACAGTGTGTACAGGTGTACTATCTGTAGTGTCACACCTGTTTCCCTAATTGACATCAGAAAGGTATACCCCTACTCTAATCATAATTAACTAAACAAACTGGTATATTAAAATATGAAGCACGCATACTAGCAATGGCAGGTCCAGCGCCTGTGCATGACATCATTGTAACGTCAACGTTATATCACATCAGAGATTTAAATATAATACTATTTTAGATCTCTGATCACATATGTAGCTATATAGATGTACATCGTTCATTCACAAGAGGTTGATAGTTTATCAATAACATAATATAAATATTACAAAAATAAGTTAACTCTATATAAAAACACAATCAAGGATTTATAAGTGAGAAGGATTCGTGACTGTCTCTTTACATTACTAAACACCATGCGAGACGCCTATGAACCGGGAATAAAAACCGTTTTTCTCAACAAATACTTGTCTTATCGAGTCAAACGAAACGCCATTGTAAAGTTTATTAAATTTCACAACGTATATTACTTGCTTTAAAGACGGAATATTTAGAGGATATGTCTTAAATTTTCGTTAAAAATAGTCGACAGCTCATGAAATGACGGCCCCGCTTCAGAAAGTAAGACGGTAACCCTCGCACCCGCAAGCTACATCAAAGGCTGCGCCGGCGGATATCAAAGGAAAATCAGTCGTCGCCCAACGTCACGGTCAGTGCACAAACACAAAAGCGCCTGCCTTGGACTTCCCCAAAACCCAGTGTGACTTATCCTTCTCATATACGTCCTTGACACAATATAGGGGATATTTCTTATATATACAATTATAATAACTATATGCTATATATTATTGACAGAATGTCAAGCTCCTATATACGGTTGTAGTGAAATGGTTATAAGTGATAAAATATGAAAATCGAAACAAAAACAAAAAAACGAAAAAAACAGGGAATATGTCATCAACATAATCTTATTGAGGAAGTTTTCATATCAAGGAAAATGAAAAATTTCTTTGTTAAAAAAATTCAAGGAATTATTTGTCCCAATAAGTGCCCAGGGTTCTTTAAATTGAAAACATAAACAGACACATTATAGAACCTAATTTGGACTTACATTTCACAAAGAAATTGAGCCATTAAACAATTTGCAAAAGATATAAAAAGAGAACCACTACACACCTTTCATTGTTTCAGTCTGAATTTAATAAGAATTTAAGTAAGTGAAATTTAACCCTCAAAAAGGGGAGGGTCGTTTTAGGGATGGGGCGGGTATTGGGTTGATTACGGTAATCTGATTTTTGTCATTGTTATATTATACTTTTACAGTTATTTATAGAAATGTAAATTTCAGCTTAATTGTTCTAATTTTGGGACTGGATTGTCAAATTTGTTAAATTTAATTTTGCTTTTAATTTTGCTAGATATTTTGGAGTCAATGGGCTATGTAATAAATGCATCTGAAACTACATTAGATGGGTACATGTATATTTATACTGTTTAATTACTCCCTATTTACACTGGAAACTTATATTCAAAATCCACATTAAATGCAATCAGCTAAGTTCCAGAAACTCTTAAGCTATTAGTTATAATAACTGTGCAAAAATATGATGTTGTGGTGGTCGAATGTGTCATGACATATTACCTCAGTGAAGCCCTCCACCTCTTGGTCACAAGTTTGAATGCTATATAGGGCAGTTGCCAGGTACTGACCACTGGTCGGTGGTTTATTCTCTGGGTGCTATGGCTTTTCAGGTCCACCACATAATTCTGGCACGTCCATAAATATCCCTGGAACCAAATATCTATACATGTATTTCCAGTACTTTAGGATCATCAGATATGTCTACATCAAAAATCAAAATATAAAAATAATGAACCAGCTACTTTTGTAGGATTTACAAAAAAATTATCTGAAGTTAAGTATACTAGATTTTCACTCTGCAGTAGCGGGCTAGTTCAGATGTCTCTAAATATAACTTCAAGCCCTCCACCTGTGGGTCGCGAGTTTGAATTCCAAGTGTGGCAGTTGCTAGGTACAGACCCCTGGTTTGCTCTGGGTACTCCGGCTTTCCTCCACCAACAAAACCTGGCACACCCATACATGACCCTGACTATTAATAAGGTATTAAACTAACTATATATAAACTCAAACCCAAAGCTCCAGTACTGTGGAGATGTAATGGGTTGGTTCTCAAAACGAGCTAGAAATAATAGTCATTCCACAGGAACTGCGCAAGTCCTAAAACTAAATGTCTGGCCATAGCCATGTTAGGTATGTGTTTGATTTATTTGTATATTTCATCCTTTGTAACATATTTCCTTGATCATATACTATTGTGCATGTATATATAAGAATGGCTTAAAATGTGGATTATATGATAGAACTGTACTTTACATTTAGAAACATACATATATGTACATTTTGCATAACCTGTATAACTACATTAGTTATCTCCCCTTTTGGTACAATCACTATCACGTTTGAGATGGCACCATGACATAAAAAAAATCATTTGTTAACTTATTCACCCCTGAAATTCAATAATAGACTGATCTAGTCTTTGACTTGGACCAGCCTAAATGTGTCTACAAGGGTAAATATGTTAATTAAAAAAGTAGAACCTGCTCAATTTATTATAACAAATGACATGTTAACAAAGTATTAATACAGAGCTTCATAATATCTTCATATTTGAAATGACTCTCAGGGATCAATCTAGCTCTGATTTATTACCGTTTATGGATAAATTTCCCCTAAAGGAATGAATTTGCCTCTTGCCTAAAATTCCCCTGAAGATTTAAAAATTCCCCATTTGAAGCCTAAAAAATGACCGTTTTTGTAACACAATTTCCCCTGAATCATTAAGCACCTTTTCATGTTTTTCAAAAATTTAAATGCTCTAGGAAGTTACTGTGTCGAATACAGTAAACTGTTTGTGTCCTGAGCCCCAGTTGATGACATTGTAATGTCACGTTTGTGTTTTGTAACGTATTATCCCTATTAGTTCTAGCTGTTTAACACTATATGTATATTAAGTACGTAATGTAGATGACAGTTGTTTTGATGGAATTATATGGTCTGTAAGATATTACAAGTCCGATTATTAAATCATACTGCCGTTAATTACCATAGAAACTTGCTCTATCAGCCTGGTCTTACTGTACAGTGAAACTTAACTGCCTTAGCAACTACCTCTGTATAAAGACTGTCTGCTTAATAAGAATCTTTTCCAGGATACTAAATGACCAATTTCAGCACACAAAGACTCTGTCTCTTGGGTGGTCTTTATAGACAGGTTTGACTACAAGACTCTTTCATATGTGGATATGAAGGATATATAGGGATATTCTACCCGAGGGTCACAAAAGCCTCGGATTTTACAACATTTTGTGATCCCGAAGGTAGAATATCCCTATCCTTCATATCCACTTATGAAAGAGTATTTTTCTTTCATACCTCGATGTTTTATTGCAATTTTACAACAATATTAATATCCCACCATTTTGAAATAAATTCGAAGAAATCCACGGCTGAAAGTCAATTTTTCATACATAAAAAATTACGTGATATTTTCAACATAAATTCTGTTGTTTGCATCTTTTATAGTAAAACCAGTCAAGTTTGTGGAAAAAAATGTAAAAAAATTACCGAGGAAATAGAAATTTCGTTGACGCTGTGACGTCATGAGGCTTTATTGCATGGGTAGCCATGCAATACAGCCTCAGGCGGCATGAGTGTATTGCCCTAGACCAGCCAGTATTATGCCCATAGGTAGGAAAGAAAATACAGTAAAGCATGCATAACAGGGCATCCATTAGACCCTGAGAGTATGGTTTTGACTGCCAAAAATCAGAATTGACTCTTGAGTGTGAAGCACATATCTATATATCATATGTTTTGACTCTTCAGCTTTCTGAGAAATTGTGATATGACTCCAGATACATCTAAAAGTCAAAGGTCAACTGGATCATGCTCTGGTATAAATACTATCTGCTTAATAAGACCACTTTTCTAGGATCTCAAATAGCTATTTTCAACCTGTACATAAAGACCACCTAAGCTTGCTGGGTATATAAAGACAATTTTTCGTCTGTCCCTTAATAGGTGGTCTATATACACAGGTAATACTGTTTATAATTATCTGCAGGGATCAATCTAGCTCTGATTTATTACCGTTTATGGGTGAATTTCCCCTCAAGGAATGAATTCCCCTCTGGCCTAAAACTCCCCTGAAGATTTAAAAATTCACCATTTGAAGCTAAAAATTGACTGCTTTTGTAACACAATTTCCCCTATGACTCATTTTCCATTATTTTTTTAAGACTTTTAATTGCAAATTTCTTTTTATTTATCATACAGCTACTGCATATTTTATGATAAACTCAAATTTTTCATTAATGAGCTTAAAATCTTGCTCTACTAAATCTAAATATAAAATAAGTTGTTTTACAGTCCTTTTTCATGAAAATGAATATAATTTTGGACCAAAAAAAGAAGATTCAAATTCCGCTATATTTCGCCAAACTTTTCCCCTATTTTGAAAAAGGGTAGATTGATCCCTGAGCTGTATGATGGTTTGTGTCTCACTCTGTTTGCAATTAAAAAACTTTATTTTAAATTCATGCCAGTCGAAGTACAGACTGACTCAACTAAACTTGCTATATATATTTTATATTGTAAAATCTAAAAAATCATAAATAATTCCCAAAGTTTTATTTACATATTTCCATATAGCCACATGGCTAACATCCGATCATGAGAAGCATCACCCTGTGTCCATGGTCCACTCTCATCCACCCTGTTCTGACTATAGTAATTTAATGCTTTGCTTTTATATATATATATCACAGGTCGGGAAAATTATGGTCTTCTGTATATGGTTTAACTGCATTCTGTGTTTTAATTTCTGGATATGATACGTAATAATTTAACAAAATAACTACATAATAGGTAAGTCACTTTAAATCGGTTAATTACAGGTAAATATAGTATTGACCTTATACAAGTAAATAGTCTACAAATAGAGATAATATCCAGGATATATTTACTGTACATGTATTAGACAGATGAGATATATCTATTGGGAGAAGAACGGACTCAAATATTTGACGCGCCCCAACCTAAAATTCTCTGCTACTGCGTGATGTATATATTTATATACCTGCGAATAGATAACGTGTCTATATTTAGAAGGATAAGTAGGTAGAGTGACCTTTGACCTCACGTATATAAGCTATTATATATAGGTGTTAAACCGCTTTATGGTGGGATAACAGTGCATTAGAGATAATGCTTTGAACACAGTGTATATTATATATATGAAGTCACTCAGAGATTTGAATGTTGGGTTTGTATTGAAATACACACTGGGAAGTCTGTTGAGGCATAGTAATATTTATTGAGTACATCTACAATTTGAAAAAAAAAATCACCTGCTTTCATTAGGTATTGAATGAGGCTATTGTTTAAAATACTATAGTGATAAATATAAAAGGGAAAATATAAAATTTTCTGATGAATAAGTAGACAAGGAAGTAAACCAGCCTTTAAGCTTGATAATGAAATCATGCAATGATTTTACGGAAATTGATGATCTTAATCTTGTACAGGTGTATTCTATATGCATATTTTTGTGAGAGGGGTGTGGTGGCCTAGTGGTTAAGATGTCCTGATAGCTTACCACAAGCCCTTCACCTCTGCATCCTATGTTTGGATCCTATGTGGTGTATGTACAGACTGCTGGTCAGTGGCTTTTCTCCGGGTACTGTGGTTTTCTTCCATCAAAAAACCTGGCATGACCTTAAATGAACCTGACTGTAATAAACTATTCAAACCAAACATTCCATTCAGGGATTAATTTTGGAATTAATAAAAAAATAAAACGACCAACTGGAAGCACGAGTTGACCATCATCAATTTTGAAAATGTATATATTTATTACAGCTAAATAATTGTCATTTCTCAGATAATGTTGGAAGGATCTTTTCTGAAATCCATCAGAGGGAAACTGAAGCAGTGTTATATATATAATTATATATATTATAATATGAGCCGGAGCGACTGCAATAGATCCTCAAATGTTTGACATCAAGATCCTTGAAGGATGTTGAAATTATTTGGCCAATATTGTCTGAAATGCCAATAAAAGTTTGTGAATGGTACGTGATGTAGCAAAAAACAACATGTAGTGATTGTGGGTTGCATGTTAATGACCATAGACTCTTCAATGTACATTGTATATGGTCAACTAAAGGATAATGGTTAAGAGGGAGAATATGCCGCTTCCATCCATGAGTAGGTTGCATCCGGACCATTCATTCCTTATATAGATAAAATGGCTAATTGGCCTGTATGCCTTATATGGTAAGATTTATTGACAGCTCTGACCTGAGGTCAGGCCATGAAATATCAATAAACTTAAAGGTTCTCAGTCAATTGTTTGTCATCACAAGTACATGTGTTATTGATTAGAATCATTATCCACTGACGTCCATATTCTGTATTCTGTGTAACAGCCAGAGTCATGTAAGGATGTGCCGGGTTTGATGGTGGAGGAAAACCTGAGTACACAGAGAAAACCACCGACCAGCGATTATTACCTGGCAACTGCCACACATGGGATTCAAACTCTCGACCCAGAGGTGGCAGGCAATTGTGTCGGGACATAGTAACCACTTGGTCACCGCGGCCCAAATCGTGTTTGTGAGCAAAACAAATATTGTAAAAGAGAAGAAATGATTATGTCATTAAATAAATAGATAATAAATAGATAGACAAAAACAAAACTAAAACAAATCTGCAATCTCAAGTGCTTTCACAGCTACCACTGTTCTTCAGGTACAGCAATCAGGATCTGCTGAAGAACAGTGGTAGCTGTGAAAGTGCTAGAGATTGCAGATTAGTTTTAGTTTTGTGTTTTCTATTTTAATTCCATCACAAGGATATTCAACATTTGTTTATAATATATATATGTAACTAAGATTAGTACTATATTTTTAATACATGCAGGTGCAATCACATATACAACTTGTAGCCATTTATGTACGGTAAATGTCGCAAACTCTTTATTAGCCAATAATGGTGACTTAATTTTCTAATGATGTTGGACTCAGATGAGATTCTGAGAGATGAGACAAATCAGATAATCAAACTAATAATTGCTTTTGTTAATTGATTTCTATGGTAAAAGCTTTCAAAGACTTTGATTCATTGAGGCTCAATTTAAAGATCGATCACATCGTATTTAGTGGTTATATTTTAGCTGATAGCATGGTCCTCCCAAACATAACACTACTAAATGGTTGACCTTGGCTGTGTTACGACATTAACAACAGTCAGTTGACAGCTAGGATCATGTTACTCTGCAAAGGTTTCAAAAAAACAGCCACATTATTCAATGTAGTACACCTTGGCCTGTATATGATTTCATCACACTCGGATGTAAGGCTAAGAATATTTGAATATCACTGAGTCATTGACCTATTGTACAGTACATGTATTTAAGTATAACCGATATGTACTTTCAAGGTCATGACAGTTATAAATGTTGAAATCATAATACCTGACTATCTAATAACAATTGAGCTAAGAAAACTCCAAATATTCTGAACCTTGAATTTCCTGAGAAATTAAGTTCTCGGGGTAGTCTTAATGTTAAATTATTTCCAAACCCTATGTAAATGTTTGAGTATAAATGTTTATAAGCTATTGTGTGCTTACTATACCTGTACTTATATAAATGTCCTAAGTATACATGTAGTTACGGCTAATTAAGTAATGTTTCATAGAGTTTTAAGTGTCAGAATATGGAATCTTCTTTTTTATTTTTGGCAAAGAATATACATACCGTATTCATCATAACTTTAACATGTCTCCCTGTTTCTGGAGAAGGAGTTGAAGTTGTATAAACGCCCTCATTCCATGGATTTAACGATATATTTTACATGTGATGCCTCTGACATCAGCGTTGTATCCAATATCACATGAACTTGTGAGGCTTTTACATGTGAATCATGACATCACAATGAGTCTGAAAGCTTAAAAGGTATACCCACATATTTAATGTAACAGATAGCTTAAAAGGTATACCCACATATTTAATGTAACAGATAGCTTAAAAGGTATACCCACATATTTAATGTAACAGATAGCTTAAAAGGTATACCCACATATTTAATGTAACAGATAGCTTAAAAGGTATACCCACATATTTAATGTAACAGATAGCTTAAAAGGTATACCCACATATTTAATGTAACAGATAGCTTAAAAGGTATACCCACATATTTAATGTAACAGATAGCTTAAAAGGTATACCCACATATTTAATGTAACAGATAGCTTAAAAGGTATACCCACATATTTAATGTAACAGATAGCTTAAAAGGCATATACACATATTTAATGTAACAGATAGCTTAAAAGGCATATACACAAATTTAATGTAACAGATAGCTAAAAGGCATATACACATATTTAATGTAACAGATAGCTTAAAAGGCATATACACATATTTTAATGTAACAGATAGCTTAAAAGGCATATACACATATTTAATGTAACAGATAGCTTAAAAGGCATATACACATATTTAATGTAACAGATAGCTTAAAAGGCATATACACATATTTAATGTAACAGATAGCTTAAAAGGCATATACACATATTTAATGTAACAGATAGCTTAAAAGGCATATACACATATTTAATGTAACAGATAGCTTAAAAGGCATATACACATATTTAATGTAACAGATAGCTTAAAAGGCATATACACATATTTAATGTAACAGATAGCTTAAAAGGCATATACACATATTTAATGTAACAGATAGCTTAAAAGGCATATACACATATTTAATGTAACAGATAGCTTAAAAGGCATATACACATATTTAATGTAACAGATAGCTTAAAAGGCATATACACATATTTAATGTAACAGATAGCTTAAAAGGCATATACACATATTTAATGTAACAGATAGCTTAAAAGGCATATACACATATTTTAATGTAACAGATAGCTTAAAAGGCATATACACATATTTAATGTAACTGATAGCTTAAAAGGCATATACACATATTTAATGTAACAGATAGCTTAAAAGGCATATACACATATTTAATGTAACAGATAGCTTAAAAGGCATATACACATATTTAATGTAACAGATAGCTTAAAAGGCATATACACATATTTAATGTAACAGATAGCTTAAAAGGCATATACACATATTTAATGTAACAGATAGCTTAAAAGGCATATACACATATTTAATGTAACAGATAGCTTAAAAGGCATATACACATATTTAATGTAACAGATAGCTTAAAAGGCATATACACATATTTAATGTAACAGATAATGTGCCATGAGTACAGAATTAGTCAAAATAAAGCTGATATTTTTTCGTGCACAACTAACATTTTGGTTTACTAATAAGCGCCCCCTCTTGGTTACATTTTTTTTAGCGCCCTGGGCGCCAACTACGGCAAATGCGGTGTCATCAAAAAAGTGTCCCCCATTAAAAAAGTATCTGGATACTTTTTTGATGGGGGATGCAAATTTGATATGACAGCGGAATCCATACTCTGCCTACATTGCACATCATGCAGACACCGTTAGCACATTGTGTAGACTTCACATTGTGTAAACATGCATACATGTGATTTCACACAACTATGCATTCTATTTCGTTATGCCTTCGGCTTGCGAGGGTATCAATCAGCATATCCTTCTGTATACATCGTATACACAACACCACGCACTCGAAAGGAAATATATACCCTCTTAGCCTCAGGCTATATCTCATAGAATGCCTCTCATCCATCATATCCTTGAGGATACTTGGATGAGGGGGACATGTTTTCTTGATTAACATTGTTGGAATAGGAGACAAAGTTTGACTTTATTTCATATACCATGTTCAAGGAGGTAGATACCAAAAAAGGATACATTATTCGACCCAATAAGCGCCCAGGGCGTTTAAAAAATTGAAAAGGTGCTAATAAGACATAATTGTTGCAAATCTAGACAGTTTTGTGTAGTTTTGGTCTTTATTTATACATGTGCAATTGAAATCGAGGCCTCAAAAAGTGGGAGGGGCGTTTATAGGGACATGGACACTTTGGGTCGAATACGATAAGTCACTCTGGGTTTTGAACAAATACACCATGAGCGCTTTTGTATTTGTGTTATTTGGATATGCGTCAGCCCAAACTTTTGATATATAGCTTAATGCGGGTACAAGGATTCCCATAATCTTACTTTCTGAAGTGGGCAGTTATTAGATGAAATTGTAATTTTTAGCTCGCCTATTCGAAGAATAGGGGGAGCTAATGTTGTCGCGTCGGCGTCAGCGTTGGCGTCCCATTTCACGTTAAAGTTTTTGAGCAAGTTTCTGTTTCGTCAATTGTTTAAGCTTAAGTCATCATAAATGTTTATGATTTTATTAGGGCAGGATCAATATATTGATATACCGATATGTATCGGTTTTCATAAGCGTATCGAATATCGATACGCAAACATGCTGTATGTCGCTGTATCGTTTTAATACCTCAACCTACTCTTTTTATTATAGAAAGAGGAAATTCCAAACAAAATTTATACTTAAACATCATTCAAATAAAAGCATTTCAATCAAAAGGAAGTGTTTAAAGCATGTGTCACCTAGATGGATTAGAAATGTTTTTTCATAGCTAAGAATATGAATTGACAGAAATTAATCTACATAAATGGTGAACCAAATCAAATGTTTGGTAGGATTTTGCCAGGTTATAGAATGTTTTATCAAAATTGTCTTTTATCATCACAATATTCAAAACACTATGATCAACTGAATTTGAAAAAAGAGGTCCAGTATATCGTCAATACGTATCGTGTATTGTTTCAGTGTATTGTCAATACGTATCGTATCGTTTTAGACCTTCCAATACCCAGCCCTAGATTTTATTTTCCTAATGTGTATGGATGCTGAACGTGATAATACAACCAATTTGGGGTCCTTTAGGGATTTTTTGAGTCTGTTAATTTGTCATATTTCCATGTTAAAAGTTTTTGAGCAAGTTTCTATTTTGTCTATTGTTTAAAGTTGTATTTCTGGTAATTTTCACTGTAACGATATATTGCTTAAACATTTGATATTTGAACATGCACATGTAACTTATTGAATAAGCTCCCCAAAAGAATATGTCGGCCTATAAGAGCGCCGAAATCTAGGGATCATATATTCCTGGTTTTGAATACAGCGCCTTCAATCACCGCCATGTTCAGTACCTTCGGCTTTTGTCGGCATTCCAAATCGTACCGCGTGACTTGTGTCCACACGTCCTGCACGTGGTGATCCAGGTAACTAGCGTAAGCGCACATGTGTTTGTTTACGTTTTCCTTCTGGCTAATATGAGCAAATCGTGCTGGTATATGTCCACAGAGCGAGTATTTGAAACATCTAATTCACACATTGCCGTAATTCAATATCAGTGGCGTAGGAAGATGAAACGTAATGGGGGGGCCAAAGGTCCTCAATATTTTGTAACCCCCCCCCCCCCCCCCCCCCCCCCCCCCCCCCCCCCCCCCCCACCCCCCCACCCCCCCCGCCGCACCTACAGGAGGAGATTAATTCAACACACAACCATATATACTTTATATACTTTTTTCATATATCATTAAATATAATCCTTGTACACATTTATAGACAGTGGGGTCGCTAAAAGGAAATTAACGAAAACTGGCCAAATTAGCGTGTGAGCGCCGAAGGCGCGAGATTTTGGGGTCTGGGGGCCGACTCCGGGAAAAATATTACGATTTAGAATGGCTGAGATGAATTTTACAGTGTATTTTGATGATTTTGCGAGCGCCCGAAAGCGTGAGATTTTGGTGTTATGGGGGTTCGGGGGTCTTTCCCATGAAAAAATATTACGATTTAGAATGGCTAAGATGAGTTTTACAATGCATTTTGATGAATTTGCGAGCGTCCGAATACGCGAGATTTTGGAGTTTGGGGGGGTCCGGGGGTCTCCTCCAGGAAAAAAATTACGATTTTAGAATGTTTAACGATGTATTTTAATGATATTAAAGCGTTCTTACCATGGTAATTTTTCGATTTAAAGTAACCTGCATTTAAAAATGTTAATTGTGATAATTGTGTCGTCATATCATTGTGCAGCCCTGCTCGATTTGAACATACTGGCTTCACACCATCGGCACATTGTTTTGTAACTCAAAATAATAATGAATTAATTGTCTTGCTAAGACATATAAACAAAGTAATCTTTTAAGAGACATTTTTGAAATACAAATGCAGTACGTAGAATCCCTTAATGGACATTTTTAGGGTAGTTCATGTGTATTGAATTACTACTATTAAAGGTTTGAACATTATGTGCTTGAACGTTTTAGGAAATGCGCCGCACAGCGGAAATTTTTTTAGAATGAAGTACGAAAATTGTGCAGGAGGACTCTTTTTTCTTTCAAATATGCATTTTTAGAACATTTCAGTCGGCGAAAATGGGGGGGCAAAAAGACATGTTTTGCCCCCCCCCCCCCGGCCCCCCCCGCTTCCTACGCCCCTGAATATTATGTGTATTAAATATTGTAATGTGCAAGCATTATTTTCTTTGTAGATCCAGTTTGCTGAGGTCAACCGCATGTTTTGTTTATGAAAAAAAATTGTTGACATTTGGTTTCACAACTCTCGTGTTACTTCAAGATTGTTGTGACGATGTTCGGAAGAGTTCGGAATGATTCGGCATCTTTGGAGCTTATTTTTGACGTGTACACGATAAAAAGATTTTTTACTTCTATAATTAAAAATACTTCCAGTGCTGCAACTTTATAAAAAGTGGTAAAAGTAGAAAGTTTAAACCTCGGACAGACGGGGGAAAATGTGTATAACACTTAAACAGTTTTTACTATGACAAAAAGAGCGAAAGTGATAGACCATATAACTTTAAGCTTAAGCTAAGTCATCATAAATGTTTATGATTTTATTTTCCTAATGTATATGGATACTGTACGTGATAATACAACCAATTTGGGGCCCTTTAGGTTTTTAGCTCACCTGGCCCGAAGGGCCGGTGAGCTTATGTCATGGCGCGGCGTCCGTCGTCCGTCCGTCCGTCCGTCCGTCCGTCCGTCCGTCCGTCCGTCAACATTTCCTTTAAATCACTACTAGTCATAGAGTTCTGCATGGATTGTAACCAAATTTGGCCACAAACATCCTTGGGGGAGGGGGAACAGAACTTGTATAAATTTTGGCACTGACCCCCCCGGGGGCAGGAGGGACGGGGCCCAATAGGGGAAATAGAGGTAAATCCTATAAATCGCTACTTGTCCTAGAGTTCTGCATGGATTGTAACCAAATTTGGCCACAAACATCCTTGGGGGAGGGGGAACAGAACTTGTATAAATTTTGGCACTGACCCCCCGGGGGCAGGAGGGGCGGGGCCCAATAGGGGAAATAGAGGTAAATCCTATAAATCGCTACTTGTCCTAGAGTTCTGCATGGATTGTAACCAAATTTGGCCACAAACATCCATGGGGGAGGGGGAACAGAACTTGTATAAATTTTGGCTCTGATCCCCCAGGGGCAGGAGGGGTGGGGCCCAATAGGGGAAATAGAGGTAAATCCTTTAAATCGCTACTAGTCATAGAGTTCTGAATGGAATGTAACCAAATTTGGCCACAAACATCCTTGGGGGAAGGGGAACAGAACTTGTATAAATTTTGGCTCTGACCTCCGGGGGGGGCAGGAGGGGCGGGGCCCAATAGGGGAAATAGAGGTAAATCCTATAAATCGCTACTTGTCCTAGAGTTCTGAATGGAATGTAACCAAATTTGCCCACAAACATCCTTGGGGGAAGGGGAACAGAACTTGTATAAATTTTGGCTCTGGTCCCCCAGGGCAGGAGGGGCGGGGCCCAATAGGGGAAATAGAGGTAAATCCTTTAAATCACTACTAGTCATAGAGTTCTGAATGGAATGTAACCAAATTTGGCCACAAACATCCCTTTGGGAAGGGGAACAGAAATGTATAAATTTTGGCTCTGGTCCCCCGGGGCAGGAGGGGCGGGGCCCAATAGGGGAAATAGAGGTAAATCCTTTAAATCGCTACTAGTCATAGAGTTCTACATGAAATGTAACCAAATTTGGCCACAAACATCCTTGGGGGAAGGGGAACAGAACTTGTATAAATTTTGGCTCTGGTCCCCCGGGGGCAGGAGGGGCGGGGCCCAATAGGGGAAATAGAGGTAAATCCTTTAAATCGCTACTAGTCATAGAGTTCTATATGAAATGTAACCAAATTTGGCCACAAACATCCTTGGGGGAAGGGGAACAGAACTTGTATAAATTTTGGCTCTGGTCCCCCGGGGGCTGGAGGGGTGGGGCCCAATAGGGGAAATAGAGGTAAATCCTTTTAATCGCTACTAGTCATAGAGTTTTGCATGGAATGTAACCAAATTTGGCCAGTATCCTTGGGAGAATAAGAACTGAGTTTGTATAAATTTTGGCTCTGGTCCTAGGGGGCAGGAGGGGCGGGGCCCAATAGGGGAAATAGAGGTAAATCCTTTAAATCGCTACTAGTCATAGAGTTCTGCATGGATTGTAACCAAATTTGGCCACAAACATCCTTGGGGGAGGGGGAACAGAAATTGTATAAATTTTGGCTCTGGTCCCCCGGGGGCAGGAGGGGCGGGGCCCAATAGGGGAAATAGAGGTAAATCCTTTAAATCGCTACTAGTCATAGAGTTCTACATGAAATGTAACCAAATTTGGCCACAAACATCCTTGGGGGAAGGGGAACAGAACTTGTATAAATTTTGGCTCTGGTCCCCCGGGGGCAGGACGGTTGGGGCCCAAGAGGGGAAATAGAGGTAAATCCTATAAATCGCTACTTGTCCTAGAGTTCTGCATGGATTGTAACCAAATTTGGCCAACAAACATCCTTGGGGGAAGGGGAACAGAACTTGTATAAAGTTTGGTTCTGACCCCCCGGGGGCAGGAGGGGCGGGGCCCAATAGGGGAAATAGAGGTAAATCCTTTAAATCGCTACTTGTCCTAGAGTTTTGCTTGGATTGTGACCAAATTTTGCCATAAACATCCTTGGGGGAAGGGGAACAGAACTTGTATAAATTTTGGCTCTGACCCCCTGGGGGCAGGAGGGGTGGGACCCAATAGGGGATTTATAGGTTAATATAAAAATTCCTTCAGAAAAGAAACAATGAACCTGTATTCAGAACATTACTTGGCATTTCAAACCAGGTGAGCGATACAGGCCCTCTGGGCCTCTTGTTTTTTGAGTCCCTTAATTTGTCATATTTCCATGTTTAAATAGTAAATACTTGAACATCAACTTCTTCTGAATAGGCGAGCTTTGCTGTTCTCCAACAGCTCTTGTTTAATGAAAACTCAACACATTTCTTCTAAATCTTCCGTCCTTAAAGCAAGGATTGGATGCCGTGAAATTACTTTACTTTGGTGTTTTAGTTGACTCGATAAGGCAATTTGTATTGTTGAAAAAAATGGTTTTTATTCCCAGTTCATAGGCATCTCATGTGGTTTTCAGTAACTTAAATAGACTGTGACAAATATCCTTATCACTTGAAAATCCTTGCCATGTTTAAATTAAACTTGAGAATAATTTTCTTAGCTCTAGCTCTTACTCAGTTTTTCACCCTATTTATGTAAATTCTAGTTTGTATTCATGCAGAAATGTCTGTGTTCCAAAAAATCATTATGCAATCTTTAAACAAATTTTATGTAACTAGTGAGATTGATGAGTAAAAGTATTTAAAAGAACTTGATAACCCTATGTTACCTGTGCTTACCTGTGCTTACCTGTACAGGTACATATTCTAGGTTTACCTGTTCATGTGCTAGCTGGCATCCAACACTGCATGACTGTTCACTATCTTTAAATAATTTGACGAGGACGGTAGTTCAGTAAAATTGTCTCTTTATTTGAAACAGGTTTGGCTTATCATCGTTCGTTTTAACCAGGATGCTTAAAATATGTATAAAGGTATAAAACCAGTTTTTGAATAAACAACTACATAGATGAATGCTAGCTAACCAGGGTGTATAAATCCAGTAATTCATGTAGGATTTTTAAAGGTGAGTCCAGAACATTAGTTTTCTAACTTTGATATAGTCCCAGTAAATAGAGATATATATAGTGGGTTTCCAAAATTTTGGTGAGTCCCACAGGAAAATCTAAGATCAGGACTCGTATAGGCATGTTCGTAAATCACTGAAATCTGTGTAATGATTTTAGGTAAAGCCTCCTGAAGTATTATGATTGAAATTCATGCCCAAGGCTATAGACTGGCTACCTCAGATTCTAGAATATTGAAAAAAAACCTCTACATTTTTTGTCTCTGCTAGATGTCTGATTCTAGATTCCCAACTAGGGGAGATAATCTAGTGAAGAACACTGCTGTGAAAGTCTTATATCTACAAGTTAAGGTCTCGGATGGATGATGCAGTCTACCCAAGCCAGCTGGCAGTGCATTTTTCCACTCCTATATTCTATTTGTTGCTGCATGTGACCAAACCCAGTGTCTTAGAGCTGAGGTGAATAAATCAAACCTGTGTATAAAGACTACCTCTAAAAAAGGCAAAGAAATATATTTTTTCTTTATATAGCCAAATTGTCTTTAAACAAAGGTCAAGATCAGATATTGCTTATTCAGTACCAAAAGAAAGTCGTCCTTTTATGCAGGTGGTCTTTATACAAAATTAGTTGCTTGAAGGAGGGTTAAATCAATAACTCCTGACATTTCACAATGGACTGATCTAGTCTTTGATTTGGAAGAGCCTAAATGTGTCTTCAGGGGTGAACAATTTATAATTGTACAGGTACTTGACAGGTGATGCCAATATAGTAGAACGAGATGTTGTGTGTTAATTGTTTGTTTGTTTGATTAATTAACATCCCATCAACAGCCATGGTCATGTAAGGACAGCCTCCCATGTATGCGGTGTGCTGCGTGTATGTTGTGCGAGGTGCGTGTTTTAGGAGACTGCGGTATATATACATGTTACATGTTAATTAGTCCTCTTCCAAAGGAGGAGTATGTGTCCGTGATTCTGGATTAATGGGGCCATATTAACTGCTGCATCATATGACAAAAGTAGTCCACTTGTGATGTCATTTCTAATAGACAGAGTCATGTAGGCGATAAACTAGTAACTTAACTAACATTTCTAATGTACATGAAGTGGGTGTCAGAGGTATCCAACGTCCTGAGGGTGCTGGTCGGCGAGATTTGGAGGAGGAATCTGAGGTAGATACAAGAAGTATTCAACATTTCTAATGTTCAGTAGTCCATCTATCTGTGCATTTTTGCCCCACAACAGTACAAACATTATAACCCAATGGATACAAAATTTGTATATTACGTAGGCATTATGAAATTGAGAAAAATTATCAGCACAGAAAAGTTTCAAATACATTGTATACTGGTATATTAGAACCATTTATATGTGTCGATACTGTGAAATTAATTAAAAAGCAGTGAAAAAGTTGTTTGCCAAGAAAGTGCAAATTTTATTCATTGTCAATATAAGGTGGTTTTTGGTACATACATATACATGTATCTACATTTAGGGATGTCTGTACCTGTATATGTACCGTATTTGATCCAATAAGGGAACAGGGCGTTTGAAACATTGAAAAAATGAATAGTTACTAATAAGACGAAATATTTGCAAATCTATACAGTTTTGTGTAATTTTTAGGTCATCTGACCGAAGGTCAGGATGACCTATTGTCATCGCGTTTCGTCCGTCATCGTGCGCCGTGCGCCGTCCGCCGTCCGCCGTCCGCCGTGCGCCGTGCGCCGTGCGTCGTGCGTAAGACTATTTATACAAAAGCCTACTCCTCCTTCATTCTTTGATGGATTTCATCCATATTTGGTTTGAAACATCATTGGGGAAGGACAATCATATTTTATATAAATGAGCCTGGTCCGACCCCTAGGGGCTGAGAGGTGGGGCACCAAAAGGGCAAATTTTCTTATTTTAAGCTTTTAAAATCCTACTCCTCCTTCATCCTTGGATGGATTTCATCATCCATATTTGGTGTGAAACTTTATTAGGGAAGGACAATCATATTTTATATAAATGAGCTTGGTCCGACCCCTAGGGTCAGAGGGGCAGGGCCTCAAAAGGGCAAATTTTCTTAATTTTAGCTTTAAAATCCTACTCCTCCTTCATCCTTGGATGGATTTCATCCATATTTGGTGTGAAACTTCATTAGGGAAGGACAATCATATTTTATATAAATGAGCCTGGTCCGACTCCTAGGGTCAGAGGGGCGGGGCCCCAAAAGGGCAAATTTTCTTAATTTTAGCTTTAAAATCCTACTCCTCCTTCATCCTTGGATGGATTTCATCCATATTTGGTGTGAAACTTCATTAGGGAAGGACAATCATATTTTTATATAAATGAGCCTGGTCCGACTCCTAGGGTCAGAGGGGCGGGGGCCCAAAAGGGCAAATTTTCTTAATTTTAGCTTTAAAATCCTACTCCTCCTTTATCCTTTGATGGATTTCATCTATATTTGGTTTGAAACATCATTGGGGAAGGACAATCATATTTTATATAAATGAGCCTGGTCCGACCCCTAGGGGCTGAGAGGTGGGGCACCAAAAGGGCAAATTTTCTTAATTTTAGCTTTAAAATCCTACTCCTCCTTTATCCTTGGATGGATTTCATCTATATTTGGTTTGAAACATCATTGGGGAAGGACAATCATATTTTATATAAATGAGCCTGGTCCGACCCCTAGGGGCTGAGAGGTGGGGCACCAAAAGGGCAAATTTTCTTATTTTAAGCTTTAAAATCCTACTCCTCCTTCATCCTTGGATGGATTTCATCCATATTTGGTGTGAAACTTCATTAGGGAAGGAAAATCATATTTTATATAGATTAGCCTGGTCCGACCCCTGGGGTCAGAGGGGCGGGGCCCCAAAAGGGCAAATTTTCATAATTTTAGCTTTAAAATCCTACTCCTCTTTCATCCTTGGATGGATTTCATCCATATTTGGTTTGAAACATCATTGGGGAAGGACAATCATATTTTATATAAATGAGCCGGGTCCGACCCCTAGAGGCTGAGGGGTTGGGCTCAAAAAGGGCAAATTTTCATATTTTAGCTTTAAATTCCTACTCCTCCTTCCTCCTTGGATGAATTTCATCCATATTTGGTGTGAAACTTCATTAGGGAAGGACAATCATATTTTATATAAATGAGCCTGGTCCGACCCCTAGGGGCTGAGAGGTGGGGCACCAAAAGGGCAAATTTTCTTAACTTTAGCTTTAAAATCCTACTCCTCCTTCATCCTTGGATGGATTTCATCCATATTTGGTGTGAAACTTCATTAGGGAAGGACAATCATATTTTATATAAATGAGCCTGGTCTGACCCCTAGGGTCAGAGGGGCGAGGCCCCAAAAGGGCAAATTTTCTTAATTTTAGCTTTAAAATCCTACTCCTCCTTGATCCTTGGATGGATTTCATCCATATTTGGTTTGAAACATCATTGGGGAAGGAAAATCATATTTTATATAAATGAGCCTGGTCCGACCCCTAGGGGCTGAGGGGTGTGGCCCCAAAAGGGCAAATTTTTCTTATTTTAGCTTTAAATTCCTACTCCTCCTTCCTCATTGGATGGATTTCATCCATATTTAGTGTGAAACATCATTAGGTAAGGACATTCATATTTTATATATTTGAGATAGGTCCGACCCCTAGGGGCTGAGGGGTGGGGCCCCAAAAGGGCAAATTATCTTATTTTAAGCTTTAAAATTCTACTCCTCCTTCATCCTTGGATGGATTTCATTTATATTTAGTGTGAAACATCATTGGGCAAGGACAATCATGTTTTATATAAATGAGCCTGGTCCGACTCCTAGGGGCTGAGGGATGGGGCCCCAAAAGGGCAAACTTTCTTATTTTAAGCTTTAAAAATCCTACTCCTCCTTCATCCTTGGATGGATTTCATTTATATTTGGTGTTAAACATCATTGGGGAAGGGCAATCATATTTTATATAAATGAGCCTGGTCCGACCTCTAGGGGCTGAGGGGTGGGGCCCCAAAAGGGCAAATTTTCTTAATTTTAGCTGGCCCACTTCCTGTTTTCAGGTTTCACTCTCTGATCTCAATGAAAATTGGTCTATAGGGGTTTTAATTGATGCCGAACAACGTGCAAACATTTTCGTAAAGATTATTGTATTCCAAGATGGCCGCTGGCCCACTTCCTGTTTTAAGGTTTCAGTCTCTGATCTTAATGAAAATTGGTCTATAGGGGTTTTAATTGATGCCGAACAACATGCAAACATTTTCGTAAAAATTTTGGTATTTCAAGATGGCTGCTGGCCCACTTCCTGTGTTGGGGTTCATTTCAGATCTCAATGAAAATTGGTCTAAAGGGGTTTTAATTGATTCAGAAGGGGGAACTTTAGGTGAGGACAATCATATTTTATAAAGGACCAGGCTAAGACCCATGGGGATAGTACGGCGGAGGTCCAAACTGGGAGCTTAGCTGAAATTTGGCTTTAAAATCTGACTCCTTATATTAATCCTTGAATGGGTTACAACCATATATGGATGAAGGGCAACCAAGTTTTTTCAACAAATGACATTTACCTATTTCAGAAACTTACATATTCAACTAAGGAGTTCCTTGTATTATTTATATTAATTGTTAACCACTACTTTATACTGTGACTTTGTTGTTTTGTGCCATGAGTCAGATGACCGTAAAGGCCCATGGGCCTCTTGTTTTTTAATATGCCTGAGCAATTCAAATTGAGGCCTACAAAAATGGGAAGAAATTGGGTCGAATACGATAATACATGTAATTATTATAAACATCCTTTTGTCCTTAGAAATTTGTCCTCCAGACGTATAACTTCTCACCATAAAGGTATTTAACAGAATTCAGTACCTGATACAAGAATTTTAAAGTCACTGCAAGTTATTCTTAGCAGATGAAAAGATCTATTATCAATAGAGAAATATTGTCAGAACCTTTATTCATCTTCAAATAGATCTCCCATTCAACACCGGTACCAGTCAACACTAACAGCTGCTTTTGAACATCACCATGCATTATGGTTTATCTTAACTGAACTGTCACAAGGCCTGAATGCTTGAACTTGTAAGCAAAGAGATACTGAAATTTGAATTCAATAGAAAGAAAACAAAAAAAATTCTACAATGATACACAAAGCAATTGTACGTGTTCATGTTTTGTTTACGATGATATTGCCTTTATTTATAGTTATCCTTAAGTTACAGTGTTCATTTACCGTATTCAACCCAATAAGTGCCAAGGGCATTTAAAAATGAAAAAAAATGCAAAGGTGCTAATAAGTTGAAATTGAATAGCAAATCTATACAGTTTTGTCTAGCTATGGTCTTTATTTATACCTTGGCAATGGAAATTGAGGCCTCAAAAAGGGGGAGGGGTGCTTTAATAGGGACATGGGCGCTTATTGGGTCGAATACAGTACTAACAATGTCTACTAGACTTGTCAGAGTTTTGGTCAGTATATATCATTTTTAGCTCAGTCTGTGTTTGATTGAAATCAATTTAAAATTTTAGTAGACCTTTAGAAGCTACGTAGGATCTGCTTTTGAATTGAGGTGAGTGAAATTGGCTTCAAAAAGGGGAGGGGTGCTTTAATAGGGACATGGGCGCTTATTGGGTCGAATACAGTACTATACAATGTCTACTAAACTTGTCAGAGTTTTGATCAGTATATATCATTTTCAGCTCAGTCTTAGTTTGATTGAAATCAATTTGAAATTTTAGTAGACCTGTATGAGCTACGTAGGATCTGCTTTTGAATTGAGGTGAGTGAAATTGGCTTCAAAAAGGGGAGGGGTACTTATAGGAATGGGGGCTTATTGTGTCAAATACGCTAGACATTAATTATACCTGTATAGTGAAAGTCATTTTGCTTTCATATCAGGTATTGTACATGTACATACGTTAACCGGATCAGAACGAGAAAGTCAGGTATATCAATGAAGCTTAAATGAATGATAATCACTTAATATATAAATAAGTGTATAAGTACCATATTATGAGTCAGCTGAAAAGGTCAAAGGTCAGGTTAAATGTCGGGTTTAATGTCGGGTTAAATGCCTCTGAGAGACAATTGAGTTATCCTAGATACAAGCTTACAGACCAGTATAAATGTAGAGGGATTGGACTGGGTTGATCATCGATCATCAGTGACCAGGTAGCTCAGCGGTAAAGCATTTGGCTAGTATTCAGAGGTCCTGGGTTCAAATACAGGTCTGGCCGCTGCATTTTCTACTCTCCTGTTACATAGGCACATATTCTATAATAATTCTGATCAAGGCCAGTATAGAGGGACCATGCATGGTGGCCGAGTGGTTAAGATACCCAACACAATTACAACAAAACCTCCTCAGACCTCTAGGTTGCGAGTTCGAATCCTATGTGGGGTCAAGTTTTCTGACAAACTGATAGCTGGCCGGTGGTTTTCTCGTGGTACTCCGGCTTAATCCTCCGCCATTAAACTGGTATGTCCTTGAAATGTTGATCCACAGTGTAAAAGTTGCGATTTTTCCAAATATGCTAATTTAAAAAACCCTTTTAAAATTCAGTTAATTACATTTTAACCTACGGGATTGCACGGCACAGTGTACATATATTTATTAACGTGGGACAAAGGAGTTATGTCAACAGTGTGTAAAGAGATATTGTCGGATGATAATTTTTGTGATGGATAAATGACAATCATTTTAAGGAAGAAATTATAAGAATTTCACAATTGGCTGAAATGGCCAGGTTAAGTTTTGGTTCAAGTGTTGAAAAACTTAACCGCAACAACTGACATTGCTTTCTCCAATAATTTTGGTTAAAAATTGTTGACGAGGAAAATTCTGGATTTTGAGAATTTTAAGAGGCTCAATGGACCAAACTGACCTATACAGGTTAAGGTTTGCTGTTCTTAAACTTAATTATCTTGGCTAAGTTTACTTTTCTACTGAATCGTGATAAAAGCGTTTGGTGTTTTCTTCAGTGAAAATCATGATTTCTCTGGGATATCTCAAGCCCAAAATTTAACAACCATGCCGTCCAATTAATTTAACATGTCTAATTATCTATTTTTGTAATTTCTGAATTACCTGTCCGTGTAATTTTTGAAATATAAAAAAATGTTCTTTAAGGTATGATGGAAATAATTAAAGTAGGATCAATTGATTAAGCTAGAATCCAAGCGTGGGGGAGTTGGGCTGCATTAGTTCGTGTTGCACCGACTTTAATTTCCAGTTGATAACAATGTGCCAGCTGTTGCTTTAATACTCAGGTAACACCTGTATTCAGGTGACAATTACAGCTTGGTTATATGGAGTCTAAAATGTCAATAATTCATCAACAATTGTATCACCAAGGAATCATATTTTATTAATTTTGAATATGTAAGATAAGAGATGTCCTTATGCACAGTTTGTAACAAAACAATAAAGAAATTTAGAAAACCAAAACAATCTTTAACAACAATGGTTGGTTTAATGTCTATTCTGTCTTTTCATATTATGGATATACTTGCGGGTAAAAAGGTATCAATTGTGATGTCATTATTTTGTGAGTAATATTCACGTCATTTTCTCTTAGAATTGTATTTGATATCACACTCGCAAACACACGATATCACAATCAAGAGAAGATAACTCTGTAATGTGCAAATACTGAATGGTCATTTATGAATGTGCCAGCTTTATTGTTGGAGGAAATCTGGAGTAAATGGAGAAAATTAACTGACCAGTGGTCAGTAGTCTTGTCAAGCAACTATCGGTACAACCATAATGAGATTCAAATTCTTAGTTGGACTTGACAAGTGGCAATATATGTCATGATATCATTACCTATAACTCATTGCAATAATGTATGTATGAAGACATGGACACATCTATGGACAATATATGTAGATATGGACACAACTATGGTAAATGACAAATATATGTAGATATGGACACAACTATGGACAATATATGTAGATATGGACACAACTATGGACAATATATGTAGATATGGACACAACTATGGACAATATATGTAGATATGGACACAACTATGGACAATATATGTAGATATGGACACAACTATGGACAATATATGTAGATATGGACACAACTATGGACAATATATGTAGATATGGACACAACTATGGACAATATATGTAGATATGGACACAACTATGGACAATATATGTAGATATGGACACAACTATGGACAATATATGTAGATATGGACACAACTATGGACAATATATGTAGATATGGACACAACTATGGACAATATATGTAGACATATGGACACAAAACTATGGACAATATATGTAGATATGGACACAACTATGGACAATATATATGTAGATATGGACACAACTATGGACAATATATGTAGATATGGACACAACTATGGACAATATATGTAGATATGGACATAACTATGGACAATATATGTAGATATGGACACAACTATGGACAATATATGTAGATATGGACACAACTATGGACAATATATGTAGATATGGACACAACTATATATGACAATATATATATGTAGATATGGACACAACTATGGACAATATATGTAGATATGGACACAACTATGGACAATATATGTAGATATGGACACAACTATGGACAATATATGTAGATATGGACACAACTATGGACAATATATGTAGATATGGACACAACTATGGACAATATATGTAGATATGGACACAACTATGGACAATATATGTAGATATGGACACAAACTATGGACAATATATGTAGATATGGACACAACTATGGACAATATATGTAGATATGGACACAACTATGGACAATATATGTAGATATGGACACAACTATGGACAATATATGTAGATATGGACACAACTATGGACAATATATGTAGATATGGACACAACTATGGACAATATATGTAGATATGGACACAACTATGGACAATATATGTAGATATGGACACAACTATGGACAATATATGTAGATATGGACACAACTCTATGGACAATATATGTAGATATGGACACAACTATGGACAATATATGTAGATATGGACACAACTATGGACAATAATATTGTAGATATGGACACAACTATGGACAATATATGTAGATATGGACACAACTATGGACAATATATGTAGATATGGACACAACTATGGACAATACATGTAGATATGGACACAACTATGGACAATATATGTAGATATGGACACAACTATGGACAATATATGTAGATATGGACACAAACTATGGACAATACATGTAGATATGGACACAAACTATATGTAGATTGGACAATATATGTAGATATGGACTACAACTATAGACAATACATGTAGATATGGACACAACTATGGACAATATATGTAGATATGGACACAACTATAGACAATATATGTAGATATGGACACAACTATGGACCAACTATATGTAGATATGAGACACAACCTATGGACAATATATGTAGATATGGATGACAACTATAGACGAATACATGTACAGATATGGAGGACACAACCAACTGATATACATGGACCAATACATGTAGATATGGACACAACTATGGACAATATATGTAGATATGGACACGAATCTATGGGACAATATATGTAGATATGGACACATCTGATGGACAATTATGTAGATATGGACAGCTATGGACCCCCATGTATATATGGGACAAACTGATATACTATACACGTAGATTATGGGACACAAACTATGGGAACAATATATGTAGATATGGACACAACTATGCGGACAATATCCTGTATATGGACAAAATCCATGATGGATACTATAAGATATGGACACAACTATGGACAATATATGTACGATATGACAATTAACTATAGGGACAAGATATGTAGAGTATGAGACTTACACTATTGGACATATATATGTGGTCTCTATGGAATACTAGTAGACATAGGACACATCTATGAGACACACAATATAGGTAGATATCGGACACTACTTATGGACAACCAGATATGTAGATCAGTATTGAGATACCACAACTATGGGGTCCTATTACTATCATGTAATTATGACTCACTAACGCTGAGGGAAAAATCAATGTTGATATTATGATCACAACTATTCTGTCAAGATTATATAGGAGATTCTCCCCAAAGCCATTATGGAACAATATTTGTTAAGGCACCTGAGAAGGACAACAGCTATGGTCAACTACATATCTATGTAGTTGATTGCGGACATCTATACAATGGAATTATACATATGTTGATTAGACGAAAAGGGATATACTACAATATATGTCCGTGTCTTGGTACAGACATTACATATGTACATATTATCAGCAGAGTAAATACACAAGCTCGATGGACAATTTCGGATGTTTGATTTGGACTCAAAAAGAGCTATGGACATTATATGTAGTTTGGAAGCACAACATATGGACAATATATGTAGATATGGACACAAACTATGGACAATATATGTAGATATGGACACAACTATGGACAATATATGTAGATATATGGACACAACTATGGACAATATATGTAGATATGGACATAAACTATGGACAATATATGTAGATATGGACACAACTATGGACAATATATGTAGATATGGACACAACTATGGACAATATATGTAGATATGGACACAACTATGGACAATATATGTAGATATGGACACAACTATGGACAATATATGTAGATATGGACACAACTATGGACAATATATGTAGATATGGACACAACTATGGACAATATATATGTAGATATGGACACAACTATGGACAATATATGTAGATATGGACACAACTATGGACAATACATGTAGATATGGACACAACTAGATGGACAAACATGGAAATGTAGATATGGACACAACTGTGGACAATATATGTAGATATGGACACAACTGTGGACAATATATGTAGATATGGACACAACTATGGACAATATATGTAGATATGGACACAACTATGGACAATATATGTAGATATGGACACAACTGTGGACAATATATGTAGATATGGACACAACTAGTGGACAATATATGTAGATATGGACACAACTGTGGACAATATATGTAGATATGGACACAACTGTGGGACAATATATGTAGATATGGACACAACCATGGACAATATATGTAGATATGGACACAACTATGGACAATATATGTAGATATGGATACAACTATGGACAATATATGTAGATATGGACACAATATACAAAAATTGTGACTTTTTACAACGAAAATCTACCAAAATGAATGTAAACTTAATCTGCTGTTTATTTATACTCTCCATTAGACTTGTTTCAACATGTTGTGATTACCAGGGGGTATTAGGGCTATGGTGGTCAAGTGCTTAAGACTGCTGGTTAATGGTTTTTCTCCGGGTACTCTGGTAACTATTGTTTGTTTATAGTGTTCAGTTCTGATGATGCTATCAATTTTATTCTATATTATAAACTTTCCAGAGATCAGATGTCAACGATATAATCCCTAGCTATCATGAGTAAACATTATTCTGTGCTGAACAGTAAACACACACCCACGTATTTGAAATAGTGTCTGAACAATAATACATGTACACCAATTTATTTTGATCAGTGTATATGGATTGATTATATACATAATTTATCTCTCACGTGGGTTTAAAATTATAGTGACATAATTCAATAGGTATTTGTTGATGATAAAATCCATGATATAATTTAAGCCCTTTCACTATATTACTAAGAGTCCTTAGACGGACACAGAATTTTCAACGATTCCATTTTGGTTTACCTGAAACCATCTTATGTTCAGGGTTTATTTAAGCTGGTTCAGGTACCGGTGGATAAAGGTGGATTTAAACTCTTGAGAAAACTCAAAGGTGTAATTTTTTTCATCTTTGACTTTTCCAATTGACAGAATTCAGGCGAATTGTCCCTTAATTTGTTCAGAAAATTACCATATTCCTCCCAATAATTGCCCTGTATTTATCATTTAAAGTTCTTTAAAATGTTTGAAGTGTACATATTTGATATTTGACTTAATACACATCATTAATCATGAAATATATTACACTAGTAAATACAGAAGATCATGATACTGATCTTGGATATTTGTTTTTGTTTGATTACAGCCAGGGTCATTTAAGGATGTGCCAGCTGGTTTATTAGTAAAGTAAAGCCAGAGTACCTGGAAGAAAACCACCAATCAACGGTCCTTACCTGGCAACTGCATGTCCACGTAGGTTCGAACACTCAACCCAGAGGTGGAGGACTTGTGGTTATATGTCGGGAAATATCAACCACTTGTCCACCACAGCGCACCTTAATTCGTGACAGCTAACTGAAATGGATATAAATTGTAACTATCAATTTAAGGAAATTTGATTTCATATATTTCTATGATAAAAGAATTTGTTAAAAAAATAAATAATATTATTCTTCCAATGCTCAAAATGGTATCATGTGAACATTGTATTAATTGCACTCTCATATCATAACACTTCATTGAAAGAAAAGGAAGAAAACCTGTATCATAACTCAAACAATCGGTTGAGAAGACAAATACATTATTATTTTATACCAGAAATTTCTACATGTTAAACATGGATATTTTTCACTTTTATCCCAGTACAAACACGGGATAATTGACCTTTTGGTAATTGCCTGTATAAAATGTTAGGTGGTGAACAGCCACAGCTGTCACACTTCTAATTAATTTGACATTTTATTATTGACAGTCATGAAATAGGTGATAACCCATCACAATGTAATGCTGTATGGATATATCAATATCTAGATTGTAGTGTTAGTATAGAGATCATACACATGAAGCATGTGTATATAAAAGATGATTAATGGAAAAAATAATGACTACCACGGACATTCACTACTGGACACGTCCATGTTATATATCTTATTGTATTTGATACAATAAGCGCCCATGTCGCTTAAGAAATTGGACAAAATGAGGTCATGCAATAGGACCAAATTAGGACTAACTTTTCACAAAAGTTGCAGCTATGTCCATAAATCAATTTGCAAAAAATTTATAAAAGATTAGAAACCGTTATCTGAACTTTTTTACCTGAAATTGTAAATTTGGTTTACATGTGTTCCAGTGTGGTTTATAAGCTGTAAAATATGGCACATAAATACAGTTTTCATATTCAACTGTGAGTGTACGACGATGATTGTCATTATGTTTTGAAATAGAGATACATGTTAGTGCAATTGAGGCCTGAACAAGGGTGAGGGGGCGCTTATTGGATCAAATATGTTAATGTTGTCAGCTTTATTTATATAGTTGTAGCATGCCATTAGAGCAACAAGTCCACTAAAAGCTAGATCACCATACCTACCTGGCCCTGATTTCTCGAAACAAAAGTGCAGACTTAAGTCAAAACTTAAGTTTTTGCTCCTTATGTAACTTAAATGAAAATTTATGACTTAAGTCAGTTTTTTATTTAAGTTTGTTTCGAGAAATCGGGGCCTGGTTGGAATTATAAGTCAAACATCTATTCACCATAGATATCTTACACATTTATACAAACATATGAATTTGTTGGTGGTCTAATATAGATAAATCTTACCGTATTTTACCCAATAAACACCCAGGGCGCTAAATAATTCAAATATGTAAGTAATATAGGGTGATTAATAGGACCTAGCTAGCCTTTTCATAAAGTTATTGTACAAAATAATTAAGTCATGAATCAATCGATCACTGCATAAAAAATCAATAAAGAAACCTTTAACACAGTCTTCATTGTTTCAGTCTGTATTTGATTCATTGTAAGTGAAATTAAGCTCTAAAAGTGGGGGGGAGGGAATTATTGGGTCATATACAGTATTATAATATAATGTGCCAATTGTCTTTATAACGGCACTATGAGGATACCGTAACAAATAAAAACTTCCCAAAGACATTTTGTCTGAGATCAGTCAGACTTAAACTCTTTGGTCTAAACTCTAGCCTATTACCATGCAAATATACAAGTCTAACCATATATTGGTGAAACAAGTATGTTACCATTTCACCAGCCAATACCTTAAGGACTAATTGTATTACACTTTCAATAAAGAGCTTATCTCCATATGGCCCTGCAATAAGAACCCCCTTCTGTCATTAAATCCAATATCATTGATAGAATTAGCTGATATGTGCTGGATATTTATTTAGTGTTATATTACAGGTGTTGTGATGTACAGATCAACATGTTAGATGGACTTAACATAAGCTACTGCAGGATCATTGTATGGTTATTAGGAGACCAAATTACTCTAATATCTGATCTCACTAGCTAGTAATACATAATATGAACATCTCTTATTTCAGCAGACACATAGGGGAACTTCTACATCAAATATATAGATATAATTATGAGAGGGGTAAGGGGATGAAGAGGAGGGGGTGGTGTAGGGAGTGAGGGGGATGAGGGGGGAGGGGGATGGGAGTGGGATCTAATTACCATAAAAGAGATGATGATAACAGGGATTTAAAAGGATACTCTGCTAATAGTGTGAATTTTGGTATCAAATATTACCACGATAGACTGGATTTCTAGCTTGCCTTTCGTCCGTGGTCCGTCCGTCCAGCCGTGGTTTGTCCGTCCAGCCGTCTGTCCTTCCGTATGTCAACAATTCTTGTTACCGCTATTTCTCAGAAAGTACTGAAGCGATCTGTCTCAAATGTCATGTGCAGGTTCCCCTCGGACCTCAGTTGTGCATATTGCATTTTGGGACAAATCGATGAACAAGATTGCCGAGAGGTAGCCATCTTGGATTTTGATAATTGAAGTTTGTTACTGCGATTTATCTCAGAAAGTAAAGAAAGGATCTTTCTCAAAATTCATTTGTAGTATGTAGTAAAAGTTTGAAAAGCAGAGAAAAGATCCATCTTCCCACTGTCAGATGTAGATCATTCTTTTGTGGGTGCCAAGATCCCTTTGGTATATCTTGTTGCGGAAAGTAACCAATTTTTCTGATTGCGATAATGCATCTTGTTTTTGTGTATATAATGATTATTAATTCGCAGGGTTCCGAGATCCAAAAACGACGTGGGTAATGTTCAAATTATCATTGATTAGTCCCACCATCCGATGATTATGACTCAAAGTTATACTTTAATTACTCTTGTCGTTTTGGGATCCCGAACCATTGTATTGTATTAGACACACGTACCTCTTATATTGTGACACTTAAAGATTAATTCTTATTTGTAAATTGTATTTTCATGCTTGATTTCAAGAAGTATAATGGTGATAATTTGATAAACAAAGACATTCTTAGAATTTTATGCTATGTTTTCCCAAGACACTTAGTGTTTGTGGCATTAAAACCACATAAAATGATAAAACTTAGGTTTGATTCGGATGAAAGGATTATTTTGTCGTCTTAACCCTCATGTTAGATTTTGAATCAGGTTAAGCACTGCATAAAAATGGCCATTGACACCTAAAACATATCATGATAAGGTTTCTTAGACTGCCAACACATTATTATTATTACGCTTATGCGATTAATTGATCCATAATTAAATACTTTGTGCATGTCAAGAAATCCCTAAAACATAGCAAATAATTTTTTGAAACTAATACAAAAAATTTACTATAGTAATATTTACATTTTTTTTTTTATATATTTCAGGCAGGTACAAAGAGTTATTTCCCCTGAGAACACATGACACAGGATGAGGACCTGCGGTTACCATGGCAGTGAGTAAATCCTCACTGGAAGACTACTGGACCGAGTTCCATGAGATAGAGAGTAACAAAGACCCAGATGAAGAAGAGGAAGAAGACGAACTTCCAAAAACCCCAGATGGTAGGTTATGGTTTGACTCGGACTTTAGTATGGACTGAAAATGAATTGCCGTTTGTTACATAAAGGAATATAGTAAAAAGTGAAATTTAGATCTTCGACCCCCCCCCCCACCCCCGAATTTGACATCGTTTTATGACCTGCAAATTCCAATGAGCAAATCCAATTTTTTACGCAGAACTAGCTGTGGTAAATGTTCCCAGGCAATAATTAATGACTTTCAGTTAAAACACTAGCTAGATTACTGTCGCCAGTGTGGACGACTTATATCCCCTGCTGCACAAATTTAGTAATAACATTATTAATAGGTGACAATTGCAGAAACTTATATAGTTTACTCAACTCCCCTTTATTTCAAGGTTCTGTGTACCAAATTTTATCAAAATCTGTTAAGTAGTTTAGGAGGAGTTCACCAGACAAAGTTATGTCTACAGACAGATGGAGGGGTATGACGACCCAATTCTAGTATAAACCCCTTAACTTTGTTGTGAGGGGGTATTATAAAAATGTCATTGGAATATGAGTTTGGTACAATTTTTCAGAGTCCCAATACTTATTGGTGTTTGTTTTCATGGATTAAATAAGGATCTAAGAGTATCGAAAACAATTCATGAAAGTTTGACATTCTTGTATAAATATAGTCTTTTTTATTAAACATAAATATTTCTACCCACATTAAACATAAATATTTCTACCCACCAAACAACTTGAAAACCAAAAATTATTTGTAGAAAGTATCTATATAGTAACATTTGATGTTATATAGTTTGAAGATGTTTATAAAACGTGAAATATGTAATAGCAATATATATAATTATATACTTTAAAATACAGAAACCTGTCTTATAAGACCACCCAAGGAACAAGGAAAAGTGACTTTAAATTACAGATCAAAATGTGTCTTAAATAGCCATAATGAGACCACCCAAGGTCTTGAGTCATGAGGAAAAGTGACATTAAATAATCCAAGATCAAACCTCATGATCGTTATTAATCAGGGGGTTGTCCGCAAATAATGGAACCACTTTGACCTTTATTTCTTCTGGGAGGGGGGTCTTATTTCGGGAAACGGTATAAGCAGGTAGTCTTAATACAGAGGTGGTTGATAAGGTAGGTTTCACTATAGTACATATATTTTTTCTGTATTCACGTATCTATAAATCAAATTTTATGTTTGACAGGGGAACAGGAAGCTAAATGGCTAAAGGAAGTTGGATTGGACGCCGTCGTCAATCGAATCAAAGGTAACTTTGTTTATCTATTAAAAACTAAATCATTTATGTCATTTCAAATCATGATACATTGTATTTACCTTCCCAAATTTCTCTGTTTTTATCTTAAGGCAACTATTTTTGTTCTTTCTTGTACATAAAAATTAGATTAATATAAATACTAAATTTTAAACATGTACAGTGGACTGTCGATAATCTGGGCACCCACCACCCAATCTCACACTGTTATAATTTGAATTGAGAGTATTTTTACCTTCTGCTGAATTTCACCAACAAAATCAATGATCAAATAGATTCCCTGATATTTCGGTCGGGATTGTGAGTTTTCCAGACTATCTGTATCCTGATATGGCCAGTCCACTGTATATATATACATCTATAAGGATGATTTAAAACATTTTATGATTGAACATGCATCTGATGCATAATTATGTTCATCTGATCATATTTTCATTGCATATCGTATCTTTTTAACACTTTTTCTGCAATAACCAGCGACTACCTATAAATTTCAGATGTGAATCATGACTGTTTTTGTTCAAAACATCGTCTGATTTTAGTTTTTGCCCACATATAAGTCGCACTGGAATAAAAAATTAGGCTGCACTCTGGATTTCCAGAGAAAAAAGTAGCAGCTAGCTTATACTCTGGCAAATACAATACAATAATAATAAAAACTTGACTGTAAATGACTGTGATATTAAGTCATACAATTATGATAAAAGAGACATGAAATTCAATTATCTAAATATTGGTATCAACACAGATGGACACGGGGTGACCGATGATGAAATGGAGGCTGTCACTGCGACCTTGACCTCCAGTCAGGCTGCGGTTGTTAAGCGACGTGTCGATACACTTAGCACCACGATGCGAAAACGGCAGAGACAGAACAAAACTGATGTGAGGGATATATTCCCAGCTCAGCAAACGGTAAATGGGGTAAGTATATACCGTACAATTGTTTATTTTCGCAATTTTAATTTTAAACAAGAAAAATAAATAAGAAAAATGTTTTAGATCGTGAAAATATTATCCCTGCAAGAATAACTGGCTATATGATAGTCAATAATTATTTTTGAGTTGAGATAAAGTATCTGTATCAAGATTTACACTACAGTACAGATTTTCCATTTAAAGTTTACTTTTGAACAATTTAAAAAAAAAAAACACTCAATATGCAAGAAAAATGAGATAAAACATTATGAACAGAACAAAAAAATGAAAGTTTTGCATTGAAGTAAAGATGTGCCAATTTCAGTCTGTGACGTTAACTGTTTTCACTGTTAGCCCTTTGGCCTATGTTTTACAGCAAGTATTAGGATTTGAAAATTTGAACAGATGTAACATTCTTTACTAACATTGGTCCCATTCAGGGCCTATATGGGAGTCCAGGTTCGTTTCATCGTCTGTCAGGTGAACGACAGACAACCCCAGATCATGTGATTCTACGACAAGGCAGCAAGTCCAAAGAGAGGTCGTTTATGAGGAAGGGAGGTTACTCTATGTCGGGAAGGAGGACTGACGAGGCTGCTAGTCCAGAACCCATAGGTAAATAATTATGAGACACGCCAACAGTATATATTATTATGAACATTCTTCATCCAAATTTATTTAAATGCCAGCTATGTCTTAAGTATGCATACAAATAAGGGGAAATAATTTTCTTTGAAAACAACATACCGGTAACCTGTATGAAACATAATAAGTAAAACAGCAATAGAATTCCAGATTGCTACATTTTCAAAGTAAATCGTTGCTTAGTATAAACAAAATTAATATGATTCTACCCTACACTTATTTATATACCCCAAACGAAGTGGAGGGACATCCAAATGTAGTTTTTTGCTCTGCTTCTTATATTATAACGTTATAATTTGCAATTCAAAAGTAGGGGATTAATTGGCTTTGTTCCCAATTTTTTTTATGTATCTGCTTATAACAGAGTTATCTGCCCTTGCGAGTAGTTGTTTATTTGTGACATCAAGTGTTTGCAAGCATAACGTCATACATATCCAAGAAAACAATGTGAGTTTCGCTCACAAATAATGATGTCACTGTGGATACCTACCCGGAAGGGAGGTAATTCTGTAATATTCAAAGACGGAATACTGGGAAGCAAATCACTACATTTTAGGGGATGATATTGATGTTATTTTTACATGCAGGAATAGAAATGTTGAGCGTTCACCCAAAGAGATCGTATCACCAACCCGATGGTCTGCCGCCAATATCTGATCACGAAGATATCATGTTCGAGTTAAAACAGGATGAGCCTAGTCAGGGCCAGCATCGGGTAGGTAAATCATTGGTGTGTACAGATTTGAGGCTTTAGCTAGTACGTGGTTGTGTAGGGGTATTATATGCATAGTAAGGGCCAGCACAGGGTATGTTTATTAGAATGTCTAGAATTGGGGCTAACATTGGGCAATTTCACATGTTTATGCATAGTCAGGGCCAGCGTAGGGTACGTCCCTCAGTGACTGTCCAGAATTTGGGCTAACATGGAGTAATTTTACATGTTTATGCATAGTCAGGGCCAGCGTACATTGCTAGATGTGTTCAGAATTGGGGCCAGCAGTTCTATTAATGTGTGTACAGAAGGAGTTTTCTCTCATATTTTCTTGTGCCAATAATACAAATAGGCTTGTCTGGGTTAAAACACCATAACAAATTTATTTCACAAAGATGAGAATGCCTAATACGGTAGCTTCGAGATACCAAAACAATATTGGTACAGTATGTTTAATCATCCATTAGTCCCACCTTCTGGTTTAATATATTATGACATCACGAAAAAACAAATCAAAATACGACGGCACAATCACCAGAAGGTGGGACTAATCTAATGTTATTTTGGGATCTCGAAATCCCTGTATTGTGATGCTGTAATGATTACTTGACGTTTTGATGCAATGTAATGTGGACTGTTGAAAATAATGTCATCATACTAGACAAATGTCAAAAGGTATAGGTAATATTTCTCTTATTAGAAATGTGATATCAGAGAATAATACTCGACTCACATATTTTCATAGTGGGAAGCATTAAATTGGCTAAAGATTTTTTACCTTGGATTTTACTGAACTTTGTGACTCCTCTATAGGAAAGTTCCTATCTTACATGCTCAAGTTTCTTCCCAATGCACTTCTTTGGATTGGCTTTCTTTGTTGTTAAGTCCTGAGTCAAGGTCACTATCCACTCAATACATATGTGATGTTTTCAAAAATTTCCTAATTTTCTAGATTGGCTTTCAACAAGGACCTCATCAGAAGATGGGAGATAATTTACCTGTGAGTTATACTTCTTTTACATATTTAAAAGCACACTTCCTGTTCAAAACAAAAAATAAAAATATTTTTGAAAAGCAATTATAACATAAAAAGATTTATATTGATGACCTAAGATGAGGTTACAACACCAAACAAATACAAGATTTCCTGTGCAATCTATTTTTACAGTGAAAATTCATTTTTCATTTCACTGTTATGCCGTCTGGTGCAGAACTAGTCAACTCATGCACTGTTATTAGCTAAGGACGATAGTGGAAACGTAATATGACCAGAAATTTTAAAAATTTACATTTTATTTATTTTAATTCATTTGTTCAGAAGGTAATGGTAAGTGAAGTATTAATGTTCAGTTAACTTTACAAAATTATCAATCTCGTTTACATTCCCGTTTTAAAAATCAAAAGCCATCTCCGAAATGCAGTAGTTGTATACAGCGAGTGATGTTTGTTTTACAGAACTTTACACTTGTACAAGATAAGCTCGGCGTGACTCAGATGAATGATCTAGGTACTAGTGACATGTGTCAGATCCGATCGCTTGCTCTCCTAGAACTCACCTCATTGTTTGATAACCATAACATCACCTACAGACACAGAAAGGCCAAGAAGAGAGTGAAAGGTAAAGGTCATGTAATAGCAATCTCATTCAAATAAGGTTATTAAAGTTATTCCCACCACTACGATACTCTATGATAAGCCTATCAACTCACGGTTCAGGTCACTTCACCATAACCCCTATGATTAGCCAATCAACATGTCGTCTATGAAATTTTCGGTGTGGTTGATTCTCTCTGAAGTGTAAACGGCTACTTATACGTCCCAAGATGTTCCGATTCTAGGCCAAAGGTCATGCTGAGGTGACCCCGAACAGGCAGTTGTTAGATCTTGTATTGGAGCATATCATAGGGCATCGTAGTGGAGCGGAATTACAAGTCTGATTTTTATTATATTGGCTTAAAAACTAAGCAGATTTGTATTGGTAGTACGTACCTGATTATGATTTTTCTATCAATTTTTTGTCACAGTATAATTACTTCTAAAGTGTTGTAAATGTTTTCCTTAACTGTGCTGATCATTGCTATTACATGTGAGTCATTGCCATCTTGACCATTTGCTAAAAATGTTTAATTGTTATGAGAATATTTGTCATATCAGATTGATAATTAATGAAATATGGAATGGTCTCTTGTTAAAACTGCATTAAAAGCTTTTAGAATCTTTATATTTTTATTTTAGAGTAAATATTTTGAAATAATTCCTGATGTTGGTGCTCGTTTCAGAACACGGCCTCTTTGGTGTCCCATTACAAACACTTTTAGAACACGACAGGAAAATAGATTCCCGAGTCACAGTTCCTATTATCTTTCATGATGTAAGTGATTTCCTGTTAATAAAGAAAAACCTCAGTATTTAATTCTTCTTAATTATTTGCTTTTCTCGAAATAAAAATTTCCTTTAATTACCTCTCCTTCCCTGATTAAATCCTTAATTATCTCCTCTTTGGCAATTAACACTCCTTATAATCATATCCCCTTCCAGGAATAGGATTATTCCAGGATTAGCAATCCTCTTTTAAAATTACACTTCATAATTATATCCCTTCTCTATAATTAACATTCCTTATAATTGTCTCCCTTCCTTAATCAACATGCCTCATAATTGTCTCCCTTCCTCAATAAACACTCTTCATAATCATCTCCTCTTCTCTATCTAAGGGGCCGCACTGGCCGAGTGGTTAAGATGTTCCGACATATTACCACAAGCCCTCCACCTCTGGGATGTAGGTTCCAATCCCATGTGGGGCAGTTGCTAGGTACTGACCGCTGGCTGGTGGTTTTTCTCAGGGTACTCCGGCTTTCCTCCACCAACATACCTGGCACGTCCTTACATGACCCTGGCTGTTAATAGGACGTAAAAATAAACAAACCAAAAATCCCTATCTAACACTTCTCTTAATTATCTCCCATTTCCTTTTTAACATTCCTCATAATTATCTCCCCTTCCACAATGAACACTTTTATAAGTTTTCTCTCCTTTCCCATTTAATGCTCCTTTTACCTATCCCCCCTTAATACAATTATTATTTTTTTCTTCTTCTCCATTTAACACTCATTTTACTTATCTCCCATATCCTTTTTAACACTCCTGTTAATTATCTCCTCTTCCTCAATTAACCCTCTTCCCTGTTTGTCCAGAGAATTTACAATCAACTCCTATTCAACTAATTAAAGTATTAAATCGACTATTAGGACTTGTAAATGATAAATGATATTTTATGATCCTTTTCACGCTTGAAGCTTGGTAAATTCCAAAAAAAAAATGTAACTTCATTGTTTAAGATTTCTTTTTTTTTTTCATTAAATTAATTATTTATTGTATTTAATAGCTTGTAGGATAATTAAAAGTTCTTCATCAAAGTTAATTAAAGGTATTGTTATGAGATATTTTCTGTTCAATCCCTTTAATTTGCAAATGCATTCTGATTGACTATAACTTCACATTATTATCTGTTGTGAACTTATCCTCACCTTTGCTGACGAGAACCTTTTTAAATTTCCCAGATCATTCATTTTCTTGAGTCTCACTGCCTCAGCACAGAAGGCATTCTCCGAGTCCCCGGCTCCACAGGTAGAATTAAGGTAATGTCGGTTACTTTACTAATCCTACTTTATATTGTTTATTTGTGTCTGTTGAATTGGAGGATATCTATACAATGGGTTCTGTTCTTAGTCATGAAACTTGATAATAATAACTTTTATGTCTTTCCACACCAGTGATCTATTAGTTTTAAGATCCTGTACTATGATTTAGGAAATAGCTGATTTTATGTTATTTTGTTATTAGTTATGTTTAGGTAAGATCAGAAAAAAAAAAGATCAGGCTCTGATATGACGTTTCCATCTACCGAGACAATCGTGTGATGTCATGATCAATGTTACCTGCAAAACCACAATTAAAATAATATGTCTTACGATATTTATGACATTGCTATGTGGGGAATTCCCTTCTCTCGCTGGATAAGGGACTGTTATCAGGCTTACAGAAGAAACAGTCCTTTGAGAAAAAGGACAGTGGGTCACAAGGAAAGGGCGATAATTAGTCTGAAAAGACTATTTCATAAACCTCTTCAACAAAATTTTTGCTATTAACTACGTTGGACGGTTTCTGTGTAAGAGAAGCAAAATCTGAGGCTTGGATGTGATGTTTCCATTTACAGAGACAATCTTGTGATGTCATGATCAATATTATCTGTCTTACAATAACAATATATATGATATTTCTGAAGAAGCTAGTTAATATAAGTGATGAATAAATTTGTTTCATGTTTTACCTCACAGTTATATATATATATATTTGGAGTTTAAAGTTCCTGCATTCATTTAGAAATAAATGCTTATTTTGCATTTTCCCCAGCAATTACGAGTGGAGTTAGAAGATCGGTTTTATAGTGGTGCTATATCCTGGGCACAGATCATGCCAAACGATGCAGCAGGGCTTCTCAAACAGTTCCTTAGGGAGTTACCAGTGCCTCTTCTTACCTACGAGTATATAGAGGCCTTCGCACAAGTAGAAAGTAAGTTAGAGTCATTGACCAGTTTGTCTGCATTCAGACCAGACAGTCTTGGAGTATAATGACAATGATAGTGAATTCTGTAGATCAAATAAAGGATACATATTTGCATATTACAGGGTTATCTGCCCTTGCAGATAGGTATTGTTTGTGATTTCATGTAATTGCCAGCTGTATGTCATACTTTTTAGGTCATCTGACTTTAAGAGTTAGGATGGCCTATAGCCATCGTTCTTTGTCTGTCATTGTCTGCTGTGTACTAGGGTATATATACTGATATTTGACCTGTAGCATGCTGGGATGAAGGGCTCCAAAGTTAGTTCAAATGAATGACCTTGATCTTCATTCAAGGTAAAAGTCAAATAAACTAAAATCTTCAAACAACTTCTTGTCAATAACAAAAAGGTTTGAGACCTCAAATATTGGGTCTGTAGCATGCTAGCATGAAAGGCGACCAAGTTTATTCAAATAAATGACCTTGACATTCATTCAAGGTCACAAGAGTCAAATAGACTAAAAACAGAGTGAATCAAAAGTTTTGCCAATGACAAAGACGTCTAGAGACCTGATATTGGGCCTGTGATAAAAGAATTGTCCCATTTTTGCCTTTAATTGATTAAAAGAATAGATAAAACAGCTTCAGCTGATAATGACAATAGACAAACATATCTTTTGTTTTTGTCTGTTTTAGGTATCAAAGAGAAGAAGCTACAGCTGCAGGCTTTATGTTTACTTATAATATTACTACCACCTGTTCATCGGAATACTTTACAGGTAAAATGTCTGAGGAAGCAGGAAAGCATGGATTGGTTTTTGTGAACATGACCGACTGTAAAACATGGACATATCTTTTTAAAATCAGAGATGTAGGGTAGTTAGATCAAGGTCATGGACATTCATTTGGTGGTTTCATTATCAGAGGCTTTGTTCCTTCAGTGATTTCCACCAAATTTCACACATACTTGTATTTAAAAAATCAAATGATGAAAGACAAAATGAGTTTCATGATTGTTGTTTCATGGTCAAGGTCAAAGAAAAGCTTTGTTTGCAATGAAAAAGCTTCCTTTCTTCAAACATTTTATTGCACAGCTTGTACCTTTTATGATAGATTTGTGACGAGTTAAGGGTTTCATTATAGTGAAGTCAGGGTTAAAGTCACTAGCTGCTGACATCCTCGATACTCCAGGGGTTACTATCACTGTCATTATATCCACCCCTGATATATTCCATAGGTGTATAAAGTGACAGTGATAGTAACCCCTGGAGTATCAAGCATTCTTCTCAGACTTCTCAAAGGGGTTCAGCCACATTCAGATTTTAACTTGTTTTATCTGTGTTATTTCAGATATTACTAAGGTTTCTACAGAGGGTGGTTAGTAAATGTCGAGAAAACAAGATGAGTTTAGCAAATGTTTCCATGATTATGGCTCCAAATCTGTTCCTAACATCTAGTAGTCCGTCCAAGTTTAAGGGAATTCAGGAGCGGGAGATTAGCATGGCAGCCGGAACATCCAACATTGTCAGAATGTTAATCAAATATCTGGACATCCTTTGGACGGTATTATATATTTCTATACTATACCTGAAAATGGTATTGGTCAATTACCTATCATGCAATTTAAGACAGTCATTATTATTTTTAGTTTTCTGAATTTGAATTTTCTGAAGTTTTTAAACAAAGAATAAGAGATTAAGCCAGGTTGTCGAGTTATAAGGGTTTGTATTGACCACGTTCCACTTCATAAATCTTAATTTCCAATGAATAGTTAAAAAAATTCATATAAAAAATACATTGAAGGTTAAAAATGGAAATCCTGATCATTTTCCAACAAATAATTGTGAGAATTACATTTTTGACAGGTGCCCACATTTTTAGTACAACAGATGAGACGTCAGAACGAAATATCGCAACAGAGGAAAAGTCGAGACAAATCTGTAAGTTAAATTCATTGACTGTTAGTTGGTTCATTACTGGTAGGTGGAATATAATATTTTTGCCATCCTGCAAAATTACATGTACAGAAATTGCTTTTCCAGTCGTCATGTGCCACCCCTCTTACAAAATGTCTGTATAATGTGACAAATATTATAATACATATATATTGTCAGTTTAAACTGGTTACAAGCGTAAAAACTCTCCATGCTGTGAAGCTCTGTTTGCATATTGAATACTCGGATTGGTATACCATAGAACAACAAACAGTGAATTGAGTGGCGATCATTGGCTCACTTCTTTATTAAAGTGGCCGCATTTATTAAAATTTTCTTTTAAAAACATATACATCCAAATTATCATTTAACAATCTTACATCAGACATAAAAGACCAATTTTACATAAAAGTAAATATGCAAAGGTGAGCGGAATATCCGCCATCTTCCTTCTGACATAAAAAACCACAATGTTTTCAAAAAGTAATATGAAAGGATGAGCAGAATATCTGCCTATTTGAAACCAATATATACGCTTAAACAAAAAACAAATGAGACATCAAATAGGGAGGAGAGGGAGGGTAAGCACAATACGATGAAATCAAATGTGATACAATGTTGAGTGTCAAACAAAGATGGCGATCGTTGAAAAAATTTTCTTCTTGTGACATGATGTCTGTGGTATTGACCAATGAAAATTGACCTTTAACTTATGACCCGGATGTTGATACCATATATGGCATGCAGAGAGCGCGAAAATTCAAACTAGTTAATTATATATGTATAACTGGTATGCAGTTTACAAAAATACGTTTGTTATTACAAACTTCAATTTTTGCCATCCTGCAAAATTACATGTACAGAAATTGCTTTTCCAGTCGTCATGTGCCACCCCTCTTACAAAATGTCTGTATAATGTGACAAATATTATAATACATATATATTGTCAGTTTAAACTGGTTACAAGCGTAAAAACTCTCCATGCTGTGAAGCTCTGTTTGCATATTGAATACTCGGATTGGTATACCATAGAACAACATGCGCATTTCATTTGTGTTGTATTGTTACCTGGGCAGGATTTCAATGACTGGAAATTCACTTTGACATACATCATGACTCAACCTCAGCATACAATGACATGATGTCAGAATTCTATGACATTGTAACTAAATAGCTGCCTCTGCTCGATTTTTGAACATTTGACATTGTTGAGATTCTTCAAAATGTAGGTTGTTGTAGATAGGTGGTAAAAACTGTCTTAAAGGATGATGTATTGTTTGCGCCCTTCTTGGCCCCCAAATTCATAAAATTTTAAAAACTGTTATTTATTGATAAATTTGTTGTATTTGAGATATTTTAAATTAGTACATCTCTGATTCAATCATAACGACTGTTTTCTAATTTTGCAGTGGTAGTTGCCATGGTAACCATCCAAAATACACATGAATTATTAAAATGTGGAAATTTGGACAATTTTGGCCTTTTTTTTTGTCTAACTATAGAACGCATCCTTGAACAAATTCATTCACCTATTCACAATGGTTTTTTTTTAGAAATAAACCAATAGATTGTGTCCTTAGTATTGTTTGGAAGCTGGTAATACAAGACAAAAATAATATTTTGAGGTCATTCATTTTGTTTACTTGTTTTACAGAAAATAAAATTTCTCTCTAAGAAAGACAAGTCAGAGTTATATAAAAAGCCTGCCATAGTTCATGAGGTAAGTTTATTTCTCCAAAATCTATACTTGATTTATTATATATTTACTGAACTAAGAGTTAAATCTAACAACTCCTCGTTCGGGATCAACTCAGCATGACCTAGAATAGGAACATCTTGAGACATACTAGTATCCGTTTATACTTTCGAGAGATGATTCAATCACACTGAAAATTTCATAGGCGATAAGCTGATTGGCTATAATCATAGGGGTCATACTGAGGTGACCCGAACGAGGAGGTGTTCGATCTTGTATTAGAGTGTATTGTTGAGAATTGTAATTTAGTAAAATTACAAGTCTAATTTTAATAAGATTGGAAAGATTGTGCTCAGTATTTTGTATTTGTTTTAAAACTATTGTAATAGGGTGATTTTGAGGAAGGCGTGATTCGTGTACATGCTCCTAACCTGACAAAAAGTTCTACAGCCATCAGACTGGACAGACGAATGACCGCTGGACACATTGTGGATAGGTTCCGAAATTCTGACGGTGCTCTGAAACCAGTAAATGGGAGGTAACTATCACATAAATGACGACTGTTTAAACATCCATTCTTAAACAAGGAACGGGTTTATAGTGTATGTCATGCATGCAACGTCATGTCCCATTCGATCCTCCTTTACAGATTACCTGGTACACTATGAAGGCGGAGACATTCTTCTTATCTTACATATATAATGATTTCAAATTTTGTTTATATGGAAGGTCAGTAGTGCAATCATTAAATTGTAAAATGTGCCTAAAGATCCCTTTATAGTTTTCTGATAGGGTAAATTATTCTGTTTTTAGCTCACCTGTGCAAAAGATTGGCATGGTGCAGTATCTGGCAGGCCTGATAGCTGGCTGTCAACTTTTTGATGCTGTGAAACAGCATTCTTAGGTACGCTCGGAGAGCCTGTGCACATCAAAACAATGAAACCACTCCACGATGCAAATTAAAAGTTGTTTTGTTCATTTCACGTAATACTTGATGGTATGAAAAAATAAAACCCCAATATTTAAATCCACAAACATAGATTTTTTACATACATATACACCATGGATGGAGTGTTTTAAGTGTTCAGTTGGGACTCTATGATATTTGTATTACTCCGAGAACACTAGTCTCCCGAAAATTACGAACAACGCCGTCTTCGCTGTCTTCCTCTGCGACAGACTTTCGGTGGATTTTGGATTGTGTATGTTTATTCAAATTTTACGTAATTCATGCTAATGATCGATTATTGTAATCAAATGTTAGGAAGGTAACTGCAAAAGAAAGTTTTCATAACGCTTATAAAGTTTTTTGTGTTGGTTGTATTGACGAACTATATCTGAGATATTATTGCGCAGTGAAAGTTAATAGTTTTGAGTACGTGCCTCCTCCCTTGATCTGTCACTGGGAGTTCTGTCTTGTTTATCGACAACTGCAGTTTATTGAAAGGGAAAAAGTACCAAATCTATCAACATAAACTTACAAAATATAATGATAATGTATATCTATTTATGAACGAGCAACTTAAAGTAACAAATGAACTTATATTGCCGTGTAATGTACGGTAGCCTTATGAAGACTTGCTAAAGTCTGATGTATTGCAGGAAGTTTTCTTGATGATAGCGTTCTTATGAATTCAAAAGAAATTTGAATGTTATAAGTAACCAAATAATGTACCTTTTACTTGGCAAAAATATATGGCCATGTTTTATTATAAGTCAAAAGTCGGCAAAGCAAAACTCACGATAAAATGTTCTGCACGATAATATTTCGCCAACCAGTTTCTACTGTTAACGTTAGGCTTACGAAGACTCGCTGAAGTCCGATACATTACATGAAGTTTTCTTGATATTAACGGCTAGCGTTCTTGTGAATTTAAAAGAAATCCGAGTGATATACGTAATGAAATAATGTACCTTTTATTTGGCAAAAGAATCTGGCCATGATTTATAATTAGTCAATAGTCGTCAAAGCAACCCATGTTAAAATCTTAACAATATATTATCATTGTATTGTTTTCAGGGAAAACACCAAGAGGACTCAGTTACAGCAAGGTGTCTATTGTGATCCAGATAAAGTTTCGTTTGCAGAGGAACATACATACCTGTATGAAACTGGAGGAAATATAGGTGAGTATTTAACTTACCTGTATGAAACTGGGGGAAATATAGGTGAGTATTTAACTTACCTGTATGAAACTGGGGGAAATATAGGTGAGTATTTAACTTACCTGTATGAAATTGGGGGAAATATAGGAATATATTACTTACCTGTATGAAACTGGGAGAATATAGGTAAATATTTAACTTACCTGTATGAAACTGGGGGAAATATAGGGATATATAACTTACCTGTATGAAACTGGAGGAAATATAGGTGAATATTTAACTTACCTGTATGAAACTGGGGGAAATATAGGTGAGTATTTAACTTACCTGTATGAAATTGGGGGAAATATAGGAATATATTACTTACCTGTATGAAACTGGGGGAATATAGGTAAATATTTAACTTACCTGTATGAAATTGGGGGAAATATAGGGATATATAACTTACCTGTATGAAACTGGAGGAAATATAGGTGAGTATTTAACTTACCTGTATGAAACTGGGGGAAAAATAGGTGAATATTGAACTTACCTGTATGAAACTGGAGGAAATATAGGTGAGTATTTAACTTACCTGTATGAAACTGTGGGAAATATAGGGATATATAACTTACCTGTATGAAACTGGGGGAAATATAGGTGAATATTTAACTTACTTGTATGAAACTGGGGGAAAAATAGGTGAATATTGAACTTACCTGTATGAAACTGGAGGAAATATAGGTGAATATTGAACTTACCTGTATGAAACTGGAGGAAATATAGGTGAGTATATAACTTACCTGTATGAAATAGCAGGATTTACAGGTGAGTATATAATTTACCTGTATGGAACTTGAGGAAATATTTCTAGGTGTATATATAATTTACCTGTATGACCTAGGTCTATACATAATTTACAAGTATGACCTAGGTCTATATAAAATTTACCTGTATGAAACTTGAGGAAGTACCCTTATGTTGAACATAAGTTGGCTGTTTTTATCCATGTCTTTTCTTCAGTTTCTAAACCTGGAACTTCTTCACAATTGTTATTAATAGGACAGAAAATAAAAACCAAAAACAAAGCAATATATTAAGTTGTATATTTCTTTACAGGTGAGCGATGCCTAGATCACCAAACCAACATGCTGGCACTCTACCACGTGAATCCTAATGCAGAGTGGGTTATCAAAACTAGTAGCCACAGATAGTATTGACATAAAGTCTAGCTTATAGTTATTAATTAATACAAATTACCATACATACAATGTCGTATTCCTCCTAATCGCAGCTATAATGTTGGTCAGAAACCATGGAAACCATTTTTATACGTTACCCTCATAGACTTGAGTGTAGTTACCATGGAAACTGTTTTTCTACAATATTCTCATGGTTTTGAGTGTAGTTAATTATCATGGAAACCATTTTACTTCGACGTAATTTTCATTGAATTAAATATGGAAACAAATTTACTACAATAAAAAGCCATATGTGACGAATTGTAATTGGTTACTTCAAAAAGTATCACCAATATCCTTATTTTCTTGAAACCTTTAATGAGTTTCCTTAGAAACCATTCTTTTATAATATGTATATTCTGAGTATTGTACTTATTCTCGTAACATTATGCGGCCAAAAGGTTGGTGAGTTTCTATATAAAGCTATATGTTAAAGTATATATCCTCTTAGCTTTAAGTGAACAGTACATGTAGCTCTGTTTCACAATGGCGATATCTCTAGAACATGTGCAATCACCAACAACATATTGAACTGACATAAGTCTAGTGTAATGAGGAACCGTATAATGTTTTTACCATATACAGTTTGGAGGTATTGTTTTCTACTGATGAAACCCCATAAACCTTTATTACACTTTATGACGTAAATGTTGTCAACATTTTGAAAAATTTCAACTCACAAAAAAAGAAAAAGAAAATATCACCAAATGAAATTTCCAAAAAATATTACGAAGGTTATTTTCTGTAATTTAACGAGTAAGCAGTATAATCCTATAGCTCCTGGAATGTGGGAGATAGTGACGATTGTTTTCAGCACCGACATGTTAATGGTTATAGTTTGGCGTATCTGGGAGTTAGGGGGTTATTGAAGAAATTAAGGGCAAGGAATCATATTTCTACAGAAAACAAAATGGAAAATATTATTTAGGAGTCCAGGAGTGTTTCAACAAAATAACCAACAGTTGGCATACATCATGGTCGCCATGGTTACTTAGAACACATTGTAAAATCACTGTGTATACTTTTAAATCCTGCATTCAATAAATATGGGATTGATGCGGAAGGGAGTTATTAAAAATTGTTTTTGAGGGAACAAGGTAGGCTGCTTATCAACTAGAAAATTTGCGGTAAAAAAAATGAATGCTTATTTGTCAACCAAAGATTGTATGTAAAATGAAGGCTTATTGGTTCAATTCAATAAAGCTAAACTACTTACTTTGGACACATTCTAGGGGCATAAGAAGTTATATTGAATACACCATGTATGATATAATATGTGAATTACATTAGCTTTAACTTCGAGATCTCAAGAAGTAGATTATAGAGTTTAATTACAAAATAATTCATAGGATGATGGCTGCAATTGGATACTATCTCGTGACTTGAATGTAATGTTTCATGAATTATCACATTTCCTTTATTATTATGTCGACATTGTGATCTAATAGATCAATTATGCATTGTCTATAATAAACTAACAGTGTTGATATATGGCTCATGAAATTTTATTTTTAATTTTAAAATATTTATCTTTCAGATGAAGGTTTTCAACAATACAATAATTAAATAGTCTCTTTGTGAATGTTTGACTAATTTCTCGTCTCCATGTTAAGGAAAATCAAACCAACAAGGTGATGTCCGTATTTTAGCTCATTCACACTATCTAGTCAGTTAACTTTTCTTTTGTCTGAAGATATAGCCAAACATTAAAAAGACTTTTGTTATGTACGATTTTGCTGTCATCAATTTTTTTCAACTATAAAACTTACCTTGTTGTTGTGTTGGCTTCTAATGGAGTTGGAAACATGGTGCTTGTTATGATGGAAGTGTAGCCAATGTGCAGCTTACCGACCTTATTGTATACCCTTACATTTTGTAATGACTATTTATAAGAAAATATATATTTAGCATAAGTATAATGAATTATACGACTCTGTTGATTATGATAACATTTTATTAATGTACTTTAACCTTCTTATTAGATAAACGGTAATCTGTTTAAATACATGCATATAAAACACAGATTGACCACCATGGAAATGAGTGGTTTTGTATTAATAAGAAGTACAAGCTATTTTGATATTAAACGAAGAAGAAAACTTGTCTAATAAATGGAAATTGTGTTAATGAATTTGCCTTATTAAGTATAATTAAGGATGTGTGTTTCAATTGTTTTGAATCTATTGTTCTATGGTGTCTTATTAAACATGATATACATGTACATCAATTGTAACTATATCTATACAGCATGTGATGTTTGTGCCTACGATATGTACCATACTAGATCCAATAAGCGGAAATGATGCTTAAAATTGAACAATAACAAGAAGGCCTTTATAGAACCAAATTTTGATCAGCAATTTATAAAATATTGCACAAAGTTAGCCATGAAATCTTTTTCAAAAGTTATCAAATACAGAAACATTTGTTTTCAGTTTTCCAGTTCTCATAATTGTTTTTTATTTGAAGTGAAAATAGTTAGGTGCACTTACATGGACGGGACACATATTGGGCCGATTACAATATAAAATGTTTTGTGTACACATATCAAGTATCCATTACATTCCACACAAGGTTTAGGTTTTTTGACATTTGATCATAAGCCCTCCACCTACAGGTCTTTGCTGACATGGGTAACTCAAGTTACTCCAGATTTTCCTAACCAGATAAATCTTAAAAGTTTTTAACTGACCACCTCTTTTAATGCAACGTAAAACTCTCCAAAAAACAGCAACAAAATAACTTTTTTTTTTAATCGAGCTTTGCTATCTGCAAATAGAATGAACAAAAACAATGAAAACATTACTTAAACAAGAACCGGTATGTTATAAATTTATATATTTCATATTTAATGCACCAGTTTAAGAAATATGAAAGTTTTGTTGTAACTTTATTGAATTGTACTCGTAACCGGTATGCCTTTTACGTTACAGACTACGTGATATTCTACATGTGTAATACACTAGCTAAAACATATTGTCATTATCCATTAAGTGTGATATCTGCGCTGATAAAAAAAATAATTATGAAAATATGTCTCCTGTATTCTTATCATTTATAAAAAAAAAATGATAGATAAAAACACACGATTATTCACCCTTTTTAGGATAATTTAAGTTAATCTTTAAAAACTTTAAAAACTTTATAAACTTGTATTTTTTTTCTTGCAAACTGAAATCAGTAAATTGAACCACTGAAAGTTAAATTACATATATTATACAATGTGGTACTATGTACTAAAATGTTACAATGGATATTAAAAGATACACAATAATATGTTATTAAATGAAAATATACTTGGAACAAAAATAAAGTGTTCATTTCACTTTAATTTGTTTAAGTCAACGTCCTATTAACTGCAGCCAGGGCTATTTTAGGCTGTGTCAGGTTTGTTGATGGAGGAAAGCTGGAGTACAGCGAGAAAAATCACCAACCACAATTTTCACAGATTTAAAGTGGTACTTACGACCAAATCTGTCTTAGCGAAATAAAATCTTTTTATGCAATATTAAACTTTAAACACCAATTACCATATACCTAAGTATACCTACGCTTATACTTTTGTATTAATTATCAATTAATTCTGCAATTTTTATGTTATATATGTTGCTGTCTCTGTAATAATATTTGCCCTTTTTGCGACAATCATTTTGCGTGTAAATTGCATTGCAGTATTGCATCAACACAACTCTTGATACTTATATATATATAATGTCATCTATTGTATTTTCATGCATATCAACGTAATATATCATAATTACTAGGGTTACCTTCATAATACAGATTAACAAGCATATTACATTCAGGTTGCTATTTAATGTTATTACCCGAAAGTGTTATAAAGGTGCTACTCTGCTGACGAACATTTTTCTCTATCAAAACCAGGGAGAGACAAATTAGTATTTCTCTCCAGTTACAAAACATTACTTACTCTATAACATTACCACTATTTAAAGTTTGAGCTTCTTATTTTAATTCAAGATAAAAATATTAATAGTTATCAATTGTGTCCCCAAAAAAGTTATTTATATTGTATTTGTGTTAATTAGACATATGTTTACATGAGTTATCACCAATAATTTTTCATGATTAATATTGTTTATACTCTGTCCGCAGTGGAGCATCTTTAAATATGCACTCAAATCCAGAAATGCAAAATAAAATAAATGAATTATAATTATAGTATATATATCTATGAAATGATCTGATTAATATAAAAAAAAAATATTTAAAAAATGTTAATGCATCTATCTATAAAGTATATTTATTATTTTTATTAAATATTAAAGAAAAACAATTTAACAAAGCGAGACATTTTATTGACTCGTGCCCTTTCCGGGCCTCGAACTCACAATCTACGGCACCCAATCGCCTAGCCAAACATTCCTGCGCCTTCTACCACTGCGCCACATCCACATTATTTCTATTAGAGATAAATGTTGGAGCACTAGATCAGATGTATAACGAGTTGTCTAGGTAATGAATATGTAAGTGACATCACTATAATTACAAACTTACAATTAGAGCTCTCTTGTAAAATATTTTCTATCAGTCAAGAATTAATAGCTTACAGCTTTAATGATTATGAAATATTCTTCGTTATGTTAAGCAAGCGAGGTCATAGCATTGACCCCTGTGATCATATTGTTTGTATACTTTGTAACTATATTGTGTATTAAACTGTTATCAATTTTGAAGGTCTTATTAGTATTTTTATTTTTTAATCATGTTATGTGGGTTTAAGAACACAAAAAAATGTCTATACTGTTTATTATAAACACGGTACTGGATATTGAAACAGGTATTTCAATGCTTTAGTGTTTGAAAACAGTATTTTCAATGTACGAGGAACGCATATTTCATAATGTTCATAACATACATTTTAGAAGTTGGTTTTCACGCTGTTTCTTTTAGAAACCATGCACCGTTTGTAATTCACTTGTTACAGGGTGTTTGGCGCGCTATTCATATAATAAACCAAATATCTGGACAAAAGAAATTCATTATTCACCATATGCAAATTGTTTACGGATATGATGCTTCATCAATGAAATAAATCTCAAAAATGGTCTACGCTAAAAAGTTGATACCTCTGTAATGGTGCAAGGATGTTGGTGACTTCAGGAAAATAAATTTAAATATATCCATTATTAATGTTCCTCGACACTAAAACAGTTAAGTTCCGAATTACATAAACATATGTATGTCACAGCTGTCATGTTTAGACTATGATATTGATAACAAAATATTTCAGTTTTTATTGATATTCTTCATTTCATAATTACAGTATACAAACATCATACACATATAACAACTCAACGATATTGTTTTCTGACATTTTTAATTTTCATTTTGGTTCATTTTAAAATAAAAATTATTTTCAACATGTAATGAATTTCACTAAAACTACAGGTACACTATTTAGTGAACATAATCTTATTTACATAAATTAAAGTGACTGAATACCTAGTCTACACACATACCTGTGTACTTATATATGTACGAGTGAAGACAACAAAACATGTCGCAAAATGATAGTACATGCATCAAATGTATGTGCCAGTTACCTCCCTTAGTTTTGAAAAAATAACATTGGTGAATGGTCTGGCTTAGAAAGATATTCTTAATTCAAATATTGCGCTTTCTCATATAATCTTTTAAATATGCAATTGGTAGTATTATATATTCTTCTGTACACATGTGATTGACGCCTTATGTTGGAATAAAATGTTCATGAACTCGACCTTCCCAATGAAATATGTAAAATCTATCACACGTGACAAAAGATTGATTCACAGTTGATTTGTTGAACTAAAGAAAAAGTTCAACCTGAACCAGGTGTAAATGTAGTCATTACCATTATCAGTAGGTAGACAACAGAGATTAACAGAATCTGACATGGGCTTGTCAAGTGAATAGGGATATCTCAACCTGAGTGACCGACTTTTGCTTGGCTTGCCGAGGGATGATGGTCAAAATCTATCACGAGGGTTGAGATTTCCCTGTCCATCTGACTGGCCCATGTAAGATCCTTTTTCTCCCATAATTTAACGAGAAATGGTGAAAATTCAGTCGACATGATCTTCGCTGTCGCCGTATGTATTGATGACATCACTATCTAGAGCGTGTGAGCTGACTTTTCCCTTCCCCGGTAAAAAGATAAGATTCATATCTTTTTCCCTAGCAACCGCGGGTTAACCCTCTCAAGTATGGGAAAAAACACAGCTTCTGTGTGACTCCATATTTTAATTGAACGTTTAAAACGACTATCAGATAAAATTGATTATGACATCTGTATATATGTATAAACACTTAAGGTGTTAACACCATCGGCTTGAACACACTATTTCATTTTCAAAAGCATAAATACATCACTTGGTCATTGTTAGCATTTAGTTAATTAAATAATCTATGACTTTTAATAACATATTAGATTTTAAGATCTTTGTATAATCTCCGAAGAAATTACCTCATTCCAAATACAAAATGTACTCCTATTTCCTGTTGAGAGTCTAATACTGAAGAATAACTTGTTATGTGTTAAAAAGTAGTTCACTGGGATGATTCCAAATTGACCAATAAGTATTATCATTGTTTCATTCAATCACTAAAACCCCAGATCACTGAAATAATAAGAAAATCACAAAAGTCCAATCACAAACCAATATATCCAAATTTGGCAGTTTTTCTCCTCGTGTGATACAATACAAGTCATCACTACATCACAAAGAACAGTTACTAAATCACAAAGAACAGTATGCTAATACTTCCTTATTCTTTTTTTTCTGAAAAACATTTTATGGACCAAAATTCTTTCTTTGGCTCAATCCTAGACTTCACTGGTTATTTCAAGAATTGGGTCGTTTTAGATAAAATGAGATACTTCGATCTGTACGGTTTGATTGACCTGAGGAAAAAATTGGTCATGTCCTTTGAATTGTATATGCCTATAGATTGGTTATGGGGACGGTGGTTTAAACACAATCAATTTCCAGGGTTAAGAGATTCAAAAGGTTTCATGATTAGAGTACTTAATAGGCATTCAATTTATTATGGGATATGTTTAATGAAATTAAGATCTGTAAGATGAAATTGTCAACAAATATATCTATCAAATCTCCTCCTATTTCACAGTTCAATTAATTTTGTGGTTAAAATGAGAGTAGAAAATTAATATCTTGTCTAGTTTAAAGAAGGAATGTACTATTCTATCCTCTCAAGATAGACACACTAGATCAATATACAATTTCAATAGCGTTAGCAAAAACAGACAGGATCTCTGTTTCACATTTTCGATTTCTAGGATAATTCAATACATAGAAGGTAGAATTGACAAAAGACATCATTTTTTATTCATACATATACCATGAATAGAATGAAAATTAATTTTTTTCAAAAAAACTAACACAAAATGGAAAAGACCAGCACTATACGTATGTCTCAGATATAGTACATTTATAAATGACAAGCTTGTCAAGTTCATGCTCAGCACTCGCAATAAAATCTATAAAGCTATGCACACAAATGATTTCCAGAATAGCTTCCCCTAAGTATACAATTGCAGCGTTTCCATACATTAATTTAAAAAAAATTTAATTCTCTTAAAAAGGAGTTGGTAAGCGACAACCCTTGGTGTGCAAAGAAAATTGTAAATGTCACTTCATAACAAATTTGTATTAAAGCCTTTGCATTTCGCAAGCATTGTAAAGATATATAAATTGTCATAAAAACATTTCTGTAAAGCTATGATAAGCTCAGGAAGTAAAGCTAGGATGAATTTAAAACTGTATTAAAGATACATGTTTCTGAGTGCTTTCTATGGGTAATTTTTCAAGATTTAATGAGACAGAATCATTGCGTGTTAGCTGCTTCTTCATTCAAAACTAACTTTTTTCTCATTGATTTCAATGAAACGTAATGGAAATCAATAAAAGAAACAATTAAAAAAGAAATAAAAATTCTTTCATACCTTATCAGACTACAATGAAATGGCAGTCATATTATGAAAGGAAAAACAAACACAAATTATAATTAACAATGTCTAGCAAGTGGCGATATGATGAACAATGCTTAACGTATTCAAAATAGTCTAGGTTTTTATCCTCACATTTTGTTTGGTAGTTTACCCCAGGTAAGTCTTTTTATCTTGAGTGCGTGCAGCCAATTAGTTATGCAGATGAATATTGTGTGAAATTGATGTAACCAAAATCTAGAACATCTTCATTTCTCACCCAGTAATTATGTTTTAGCTATCATATCACTGATTAAGATATCGAAGATATACCATTCCTCCGAGGACTCCCAGTTATACGGTATAAATCATTTTCAGTTGACAATATTAAGACTTGTTCTTCTGATCAGTAAATTTATACAAATAAATAAAATATTGGGTAAGTTTCATCAAAGCAAAATATTGATTACTCAACAATGCAAATAACGAAATGAAAAATATCTCACAAATTTCCCATGAATAACCACAAACCAAATGTTATCACTTGGACACAAACAACAATCGAAACTTCTCACAATGACCTATCAAACCATACATTAGTGGTCCATGGTATCACATGTCCTATGTCACGCGACTTCAGTCACAAAATTTTTCAGTTATGAAAGTACAACAGGTTGTCATCAATTAAAGAAAAATAACAAGTGATACACAATGTAAGTCGTTAATATGTAACTCTCATTAACACATTCATCAAGTGTTTCGCGCACCAATCACGTTTAGAAACACACAACTGAACTTAAACATAAACATGACATAGTCTATTACGTGAAATTTCACTCGCTCTAACTCCAGTGTAAAGAGTTCCAATACTATATCTCAATTCTCAGCCCTTCCCTACGTGACCAACGACGTACATTGGAGTCGTAGACTTTGTTCAATATTAATGAACTGTGGCCCGGGACATAGAGCTTTTGATATAATTCATCTATCAAATAAAATAATGTCTGCTCAACACAATCGGTACGTTAGAGGAGGATTGTAGCTTACGTCCCCAATCAAACAAACTAAAAGTTAAGGGTCCTCGACCGTAGATGAAACTGTCAGTATGCATCTGTATGATTCAAGATGAGGTCCTTAACCGCTAAAACAATGTCACAATTTTAACGATAATAGCATGTCATCAACGAACAGCTGCTCTATGGATAATGTCTGAATGGTGCGTCCATGTTACTAGAGGACGGCGTTATCTGAACCCATGGTAAATCCTTTGGTCTTGCATCCTCTCGTGTTCGGTTTGACTTTGATTTTGTACTTGCTTTACTTCTCACACTTCGTAAACTGCGAACACTTTGTCGATCGGATGCGTAATAGTTGTTGATGACAGTGCCGTCCCTCATACTTGTTTCATAGCTCGGAGGCCTCTCTATGGTCGGGTATTCGTTAGCTACGCCATCGAATGTCTGGTTATCACAATAACTACTGCTACTGTGGCCCGCATTCTGCATGTCAACTCCTGACGCCCGTGACGGACTCTTGTACATCTTCACAAACTCCAGCTCGTCGTTCGCAGGACTTGCTGTAAAAACAAAAAAAGCCAAATTGAAAACAGTTATTCATATTCATCAACATTTAAGAAAACAAGTTGAACAATTCTTTGTTGAATAACATGTAACTGCATCTGTAATCAATATTAGAAATGGTTAAATATATCATTGATACAACATATTTTATTTTCAAATTCTTTTCATATTGAAATCCAGAACTATATCAATTTATAAAACTTAAACACTAAACATATGCTTTTGTGTTTTAAAAGCTACAAATCTGTTTTATACATACAGTATTGACATAGGAATGGTTTTCTGAAAGTATTTATATATATTGAAAAATAACATATCTCATGAGCCCATTAACAAGCATGTCATCTTATTGTAATGAGCCACAACTATATCTATGTACATTCAACAGCACATCCTGAGGAATCATTAGGGAATTCCCATGAGCTACAAATCTGTCTTATACATACAATATTGACATAGAAATGGTTTTTTGTGAGTATTTATATATATCTAAAGTATTAAGACTTTAAAAATAACATATCTCATGAGCCCATTTACATGTATCTCATCTAAATGAAGTGTAATGACTATCATATGTCCATTCAACAGCACATCCTGAGAAATCATGAAGGAATTTCCGTGAGCAGTGTTCTGTTTTTCCACTATCACCAGAAACTGAGACCAATCGTACTGAAATAACGTCAATTTAGTACCAACAAGGATTTTGGTAATGTCGCATGGATAACTAATGGATTATCACCAGGAAACGTTCTGTCTAAAAAGCTGATGGATACATAAGTATACAGTACATGTAAAAATATAAGTTGAAACCAAATATCTAATCAACGAGAACAATCATATTTAAATAATTCATCTGAATAAGTAGTTAAATAAGAATGACATTTTACACATACCCGAAAATGTCAGAGAAACCAAATGTAAAATAGTTAACATAAACAGCGTAACAAACTCTTTTTGGAATATCTTACATTCAGTCCTGTTTTGAATTCATATGATGGGACACATGGAAAGAAAGACAAGAAAAACAATCAATCTTGTACAAAGTTCAAAGTATAGACAACTCATATGGTTCATTAGAAAATTTTGTTTTAACATTTTATATTACCATGATGGTACTGCTTCAACTTTTGTATATAAAAAATTGTATGCATTGTTAGTCATTAAATGTTTTCTGATGAATTAAATGTATCAGTTCCCTCCCTGTAAACACTACAAGCACTATTACAGGAGTTGTCTCCCTTCTTACTGTAAGAACTCTTCAATGAAGTTATGGTAACCATATATGTCATTCTACACTCTTTTTAAAACATACATGATTGTTGTACTGATGATCATGAAAAAATGTATTAATAGTCATTCACTACTCGCTGTAAAGTAAACAGCGGTGCTTAATCAAACAATTAAAGATTTTCATAAATTAAACAGACAACATACCATATTCGACCCAATAAGCACCCAGGGCCCTTAAAAAAATTGAAGCAGCTCAGGGGGCACTTAATAGAAACAATTCTGGACTTGCCTTTCATAAAAATATTCTACAAAGCAAAAGAAATTGCTAAGAAAAGTTTTCATATTTTCAGTTTGCATTTAATTCAAAGTAAGTGAAATTGAAGCCTAAAAAAGAGAAGGGGCGCTTATAGTAATGAGGGCGCTTATTGGGTCGAATACAGTAATCTAAAACCAAAACAAGGTCAGTTGAACAAAAGAATAATCCGTTTATACACAAGAATGTCCAGTTGAAGTAACTTGAATGTAACAGTAATTAACACAGATCTTACAGCGCGTTTTGGTTTAAAGTCCACTTCCTCAGGGCATCTTCTATCCTATCTGGGAGTAATCATGTTTACAAATTATAACTGATGTACTATAACTACCGATTTATTTCATCGTCTATCATGATAGCTATAAAACTATTTTGTTACAGAAATTTTTTTAGAAACTATATATCTAACTTTTAAAAGTTTATATACATATATATTTAAGGATACTACAGCGCCAAGAGATTTCATTATTATTATTTGAAGAATAATTGAGATTTATTCATGTAAATATATGTCTAACTAACGCACACACCCACACCCTCCCACACACACACACGAAAAAAATGATATAAAATAATTGACTTTGCTTTTGGTGGATGCAAAATCAGTACTCCATTCCATACAGGGCATAGTGTATTGGAGTTTTTCGGGACGCAATTCATTATTTTTAATATTTTTTATCTTGCAGCAATATCATTATACAATTCGCCAGCAGTGTAGCATCTTATATGTAATCAAAATAACTTAATTAACAAATTATAGTGCACATTAATGTAAAATTGGAAAAAATGACCTGTCTGCATTCTTAACCTTAACCAATTTGGCCTTTTTAATGAAATAAAGAACAATCATAATTTATCAACATTAATGTAAAATTGGAAAAAATGACCTGTCTGCATTCTTAACCTTAACCAATTTGGCCTTTTTAATGAAATAAAGAACAATTATAATTTATAAAAATTACAATACATTTAAAGGCAAAAATACTAAACGACACAGGGACATTGATTTTCAAATCTTACACTAAAATATAATGTACACATTTAGTAACTGAAATCACAAAATATTGTACAACATTGAGTCTCTACAAATTATTATGGAATGTGGAATACCCGGTACATATACACGTATTTTTATTTGATGTGTTTCAAAATTCTTCAGGCAGTAAATGGGCACATATCTTCAGTGCTCATTAATATGAATCTATAAGTTGTACAACATTTATGAAACTATCGTAAAATGAAAAACAAATTTTCTGGCAAACCATTACACACAAGAAACGGATAGAAATTCATCAAATATTTGATTGATTAGCCAATGGCGACACCAGGTTTTTTTCCCTTCAATATTCATTGACAACTGACTCAAACATAAACTTATTGTCTATAAATTGAATTTGATAAAAAAGATATATACAGGTACCTGCAACTATGTGTGTAGCTGTTTGTCATTTTAAATACAAACAAAAAACTTTTAATCAATTTCAAACTTTTAAGAATTAAAAGCAATCTGTTTTATGATTTGGGAAAGAATACATCTTCCAATTTCATTAACTGTACAGTTTACCCATACTATAATGTTTTGGTCGTTAATTAATTAAATGTCATCCATATGATATGATGTTTAATTTTTCTGAACTTTCAATCCAACGAAATGCCCATCATAAGACAGACTACAGAATGTCCTCTCCCACTACATACACATAGAGAGGTTGAAGGGTAAGGTGGGATGTCTTTCCGGAGTGTTGGTATGATGACATTGTGTCAAATCCTCCTATAAATTCAACTGCAAAATAGAAATCTTCACAATCACACGGGGAACCTGTCCATCATATTTCTGCCATAACATTGAATGAATAACTACATATCAATTATTTGTTCTTAAAACAAGGGTAGTACTATTATAATATAAACAGATAGTGTTTGCACTTTAATTTATTACCTGGTAGCTAAATTTATCAGGGTCGGTCTTAATTTTCAAACAGGTTCATCAAACAGATTTCCACTCTATTATTCCTTACACTCGCTTAGCTCTTTCGGACTCTGACTAATCTTAAACTTTATTGTATTTACATAAATGAATAGTATTAAACTCATTTCAGCTCCCCATCATTCTTTTGATTTCAACTTTCCAAATCACAAACTCAACTCACTGTGTCCATTATTTGAACATGAGATATCTAGATGATATTTGTATCTTCTTTTAAAGGCTTTTTGTAATATTACATCTTAAGAGTTTACCAGGGACTGTTCATGAGTCATTTATATGTATAGAGCTACGTCTTCAAAATAAAGATGTTTCAATTTGGTCCTAAACCGGTAAATAACCTTGTACAGTAAAAAAAACAATTATAACAAAACTAAAGCTCCCTTGCAATTGACATCATTATTTTGTGGGCACAATTCACATCATTTTCTCTGAAACCTATGACGTTACTCTCGCAAATAAATGATGTCAGAATAAATTATACCTATCCACAACGGCAAATAACTCTGTAAAATACAGGGAATACACTTATCTAACTTCTATTTCATGACAGGATTCAAACAAAGTTTATACTGCATACTATAAACAATACCTAAATATCACCCACACACAGGGCACTTGCTGCAGTTTGTTTATGTTTCTTGTGTACAAAACTTGTCATCATCCTCATGTGTATGAAAGATGCGAGGTGTGAGATATGATATATATAATCTGACATTCTTCACATGTTACAAGCAGTGTACCTGTCATCATAATTACCTTGCCTGGGAGGTGTGGGGGAGACTGGCCCAAATACACATTAATATGTGTAATCAGTAGGCGGCAGGCATGTTGATGTGATTTGGTGAATGCTGACGTTTATTATTTTATAGAACTCGGTGAAATCCCAATGCTATCCCATAAACAGATTACCAGGCAATATGGGAACTAGTGTTAGGAGTTGTGTGATCGGTGATATGTTAAATAGTCACCAAATCATTTCTATTATTATCAGCATGTATAATTGTACAAATATGTACATTGTATCATAGTTAGCCCTTAACAATATATCTATTATTATAATAGAAATATTTTTCTTCCATCAGACTTGATTACAATTATCACTCCTAATATTACATATATATCTGTATTTAAATCATATGATAATTAGAATTTAACTTGATACGACTTTATTAATAGCAGAACCCTTGCTCTTGTTTTTCAGAAATCGAAAATGAAATACATGTAACATTCTTTTTCAACAAAAAAATAAAAGCACATTGATGATGAGATCTGGAAACCTTTCAAATTTTAATGATCATGCATTGTACATGATTTTATTTTTACTTTCATTTTCCATATACAATATGTAATCAGTATACGGAAGGTGCATTTTGATTGCCTTCATTGAAACTACATTGCAAGTGTAACATTGATGAACACATATAACAACTACCAGACAAGTTAAATTGGTATCTGTATCCATCCTGTCAAAGACGAATTGCTGATGATGTATCAATTAAAACCAAATCTGTATTAAATCTAATAAATTAAATTATAGGTGAAAAGCCTATAAAAAGAAAAACAAGAGGCCCAGAGGGCCTGTATCGCTCACCTGGTTTGTAATGCCAAGTAATGTTCTGAATACAGGTTCATTGTTTCTTTTCTGAAGGAATTTTGATATTAACCTCTAAATCCCCTATTAGGCCCCACCCCTCCTGCCCCCAGGGGGTCAGAGCCAAAATTTATACAAGTTCTGTTCCCCTTCCCCCAAGGATGTTTGCGGCCAAATTTGGTCACAATCCAAGCAAAACTCTAGGACAAGTAGCAATTTATAGGATTTACCTCTATTTCCCCTATTGGGCCCCACCCGTCCTGCCCCTGGGGGGGCCAGAGCCAAAACTTATACAAGTTCTGTTCCCCTTCCCCCAAGGATGTTTGTGGCCAAATTTGGTTACAATCCATACAGAACTCTATGACTAGTAGCGATTTAAAGAATTTACCTCTATTTCCCCTATTGGGCCCCGCCCCTCCTGCCCCCCGGGACCAGAGCCAAAATTTATACAAACTCAGTTCTTATTCTCCCAAGGATATTTCTGGCCAAATTTGGTTACATTCCATGCGGAACTCTGTGACTAGTAGCGATTTAAAGGATTTACCTCTATTTCCCCTATTAGGCTCCGCCCCTCCAGCCCCCGGGGGGCCAGAGCCAAAATTTATACAAGTTCTGTTCCCCTTCCCACAAGGATGTTTGTGGCCAAATTTGGTTCCAATCCCTGCAGAACTCTATGACTAGTAGCGATTTAAAGGATTTACCTCTATTTCCCCTATTGGGCCCCGCCCCTCCTGCCCCCGGGGGGGTCAGAGCCAAAATTTATACAAGTTCTGTTCCCCTTCCCCCAAGGATGTTTGTGGCCAAATTTGGTTACATTTCATTCAGAACTCTATGACAAGTAGCGATTTAAAGGATTTACCTCTATTTCCCCTATTGGGCCCCGCCCCTCCTGCCCCCAGGGGGCCAGAGCCAAAATTTATACAAGTTCTGTTCCCCTTCCCCCAAGGATGTTTGTGGCCAAATTTGGTTACATTTCATTCAGAACTCTATGACAAGTAGCGATTTAAAGGATTTACCTCTATTTCCCCTATTGGGCCCCGCCCCTCCTGCCCCCAGGGGGCCAGAGCCAAAATTTATACAAGTTCTGTTCCCCTCCCCCCAAGGATGTTTGTGGCCAAATTTGGTTCCAATCCATGCAGAACTCTATGACTAGTAGCGATTTAAAGGATTTACCTCTATTTCCCCTATTGGGCCCCGCCCCTCCTGCCCCTGGGGGATCAGAGCCAAAATTTATACAAGTTCTGTTCCCCTTCCCCCAAGGATGTTTTTGGCTGATTTTGGTTACAATCCATGCCAAACTCTAGGACAAGTAGCGATTTAAAGGATTTACCTCTATTTCCCCTATTGGGCCCCGCCCCTCCTGCCCCTGGGGGATCAGAGCCAAAATTTATACAAGTTCTGTTCCCCTTCCCCCAAGGATGTTTGTGGCTGAATTTGGTTACAATCCATGCCAAACTCTAGGACAAGTAGCGATTTAAAGGATTTACCTCTATTTCCCCTATTGGGCCCCGCCCCTCCTGCCCCTGGGGGGGGGGGGTCAGAGCCAAAATTTATACAAGTTCTGTTCCCCCTCCCCCAAGGATGTTTGTGGCCAAATTTGGTTACAATCCATGCAGAACTCTAGGACAAGTAGCGATTTATAGGAAATGTTGACGGACGGACGACGGACGCCGCGCCATGAGTCCATGACATAAGCTCACCGGCCCTACGGGCCAGGTGAGCTAAAAATTAGAAACACATGCATCACATACCATCATTGATTGAAGAAATTACTCTTTGTTATAGAAACATTTTGAGCATAATTATTTTCTCAATACAACAGTAATTGAGAGTGTAAAATGTTATTTTGTTGATCACAGTGATAAATTATACAATAAAACACAGTGGTGGAAATGTTATATGTTCATAACAAATAACAAGAAAAAAGGCAACATGCAGAAATCAAATAGAGGCTGAACAGAAAAGTAAAATCAAATAAATAAAGAAATTGTATAAATAAAAATATTAAAACTATTCAAGACATGTTATTGAAATCAGAAATGTAATAAATAAGAAAACAGTTACAGTATTAATGTTTGTCATGCATGCATATCTTATATCATGAGGGATAATGTTGTAGTTTAATTTCCAAAGTTATATATATATATCTATTTTTTGATTGTTTATCCTAAGCAATGTATACATGTATCTCTTATTGAAATGATTTATCACAAGAATCAGTGCTCCAGTTAAGACGCCAATACAGGTTCATTGTTTCTTTTCTGAAGGAATGAGTAAAAACTGCCCCTGGGGGGTCATGAGCATTTTTCTGTTTCCCCTTTTCCCATAATTATTTTCTCAATACAACAGTAATTGAGAGTGTAAAATGTTATTTTGTTGATCACAGTGGATAAAATTATACAATAAAACACAGTGGTGGAAATGTTATATGTTCATAACAAATAACAAGAAAAAAGGCAACATGCAGAAATCAAATAGAGGCTGAACAGAAAAGTAAAATCAAATAAATAAAGAAATTGTATCAATAAAAATATTAAAACTATTCAAGACATGTTATTGAAATCAGAAATGTAATAAATAAGAAAACAGTTACAGTATTAATGTCTGTCATGCATGCATATCTTATATCATGAGGGATAATGTTGTAGTTTATTTTCCAAAGTTATATATATATATATCTATTTTTGATTGTTTATCCTAAGCAATGTATACATGTATCTCTCATTGAAATGATTTATCACAAGATATAATTAATCAGCGCTCCAGTTAAGACGCCAATACAGATAAAATAACCATTAAAATCTGTCAATTATCCCTAGAAATTGTATGAATGTGTACTTATTACTCCTGCAATATTTGTAATTACACGACAAAACTATTATGAGCACTTACACCAAGAAATAAAATTGGTAAAATCAGAATCCCAACAATGCTTAATAATTTGCATCAACTACACATGCTCTAGTTTCTGATAGATATTTGCACAATTGCAGATTGCTAGCTTTTCATCAATTACTTTACAACATAACCACATCCCCCCTCCCCCCAAGTCTGACATATCTCAGACTCACACAAAAGTGTGAATATACCTCCCCTTTCAAAAGTTTGAGTACAACCCCTCAAAAAATTATCTGGAGCACTGTATAAATTCTTTTAGTGTGAGCAATATTTAATTATTTTTATCATTCTTTGTTCTTTTCCCCAATGTCTCGCCATCATGTTCACTTTTCTGTCACACCTCTGTGCAGGAGGATGGGGCCTGTGTACGCTAGCAACTTCAGGGAGAGTGTTACAAATTGAAACTTGTCAGTGTAAGGCAGAGAATAACCTACCAACAATGTATAGGTCTCAGTGTCAGATAGGGTCATGTTCATTGTTAATACAGATCATGTGCATGTGTGATATCACTGTTGGGAACATGGAGTTTCTAGCTCTCCTGATATATGCCTACACCATCTTCCTCTTTTGCTAAAAGCAGTGCCAAAGCAACAATCCAGCAATGCATATCCCTTGTAAAAACCATTGCACTTTCTTTTTCACTACTTGCATGTTGATGATGATTCGAGTCAATCTGAATGACTTAATCTCAAAATGAAAAACAATTACCACAAATTTAACTTTAGAACAACTATTGAATTAGTCTATGTAAGATATGTATGAGACATTTTCTGACTATCCTCATATTTCCACTATTCTCTGATTGCGCAGTGATACCCAACATATTTCCACGACAACAAGGGGAGACAACAACAGAGATCCAAAGAGTAGTGAAGTGACAGCAGACTAGCAGCCCAGCTCTACAGTTACTCACAAGGTCAAGGTCACCGACTTAAACATGATTAATTTTGCCATTATCTAAATCTTTAAAAACCAAATATTGGTTAAAATGTTCATTACCATTAAATCTGAAATTCAATCTTGAAATTTTTGTTGTTGTTGTAATATTACGGAGACAAAAATAACATAACCGAAAGTACAATTTATTTAGCCTATCAAATATGCTGAGATGAAGTTTAAAGAATAATTCCGTTCAGAAATACTTCATAAAATGGATATATTTACACTGGATATGTATTTTCAAATTTTCTATGAGCCAAATATTTTCATGATATTGTTTGGTTGATTTTTGTTTTGTTTATTTTTTTGTTTTTTTAATTTTTATGTTTACGTTTTGTTTATATTTTGTTCCAGACAACGATGCCAAGAGCCGTGAGTAACTGACTGAGGTTTAGGCAGGAGCCATGAGTGATACAGACAGAAGCACGGATAGCCACTACAGAGTACACCCAAATAACACCGACCTTTTTATGACTAGAGAAAAATTGTTATCTCCCCTGGTCAGAGGGGAGATAACTCTATACATCAGAATCGTTGAACTGCCGTCGCACAACGACCCCATCCACTTCCACAGGTGAGTGATCAGAGCTCAGAGTTGTCAAAACTGAGGACGATTCATGGATGTTTGGGACTGATTTGGCATGCCCGGAATTTGACCAATCAAAACTGTCGGTGTATGAGACATAGGTCGGTAGACACCAACTGTTACGTGAGGGAATTGGTTCATATTTGGTAGTCGCATACTTGTCTTCATTGACGTAAACACATGTTGGACGTGCATATGTGCTCGATTGAGCAAGGTACTTACAACTCTCTTCCTCATCTCCATACATATACAGATTGATGCAGGAAAAGACAAAACCAATCAACTGAAATGAAAGCAAAACATATAATTCGTCATTTGAATCAATTTGATACTTTTGATCACATTACTATCATTTTTTATTACCATTACCTGTCATGATATAAACATAATATGGTACGTATATACATTTTTTATCTTCACATAATAAAACAACTTTTCTTTACTTTCTCAAAAGAAAATTCAAATGGAGGCAGAAAAATAACTAGATTGATCTTCTTATACTTATTACATAGTTTTTTTCAGCCTTTAAAGGTAGCTGCAATTGTTATATAATTCTGATTAAGGCTGTTGTGCCAAAACGTCAAAATCTCCTGACATATTGGCATTAGCCCTTCACCTCTGGGTTGTGTGTTGAAAACTCATGCATGCTGTCTTTTTAGGGCAGTTGAATGTATATAGCCAGGTACTGACCAAATATATGTGGTTTTCTTTAGGTACTCCAGCTTTCTAGTACATCCTCAAAAGCTCTGGCTGTTCATTAGATATTACATATACACAAAATGTACACTTGAAAAATTCAATTTATCCAAAAAGAAGAGAGCTTAGCATAAAGAAAACGCTAGTGTACTCACCGCCAGTAAACATTGCACTCCAGCATGTATCACCTCTACATAATAGTATTCAAGGAGACAACCTTTGATGACGTCCTCCGGTGGAATGTCCCGACTAGAATCCTGGACAGTGTTGGACAGCTTCCAGGAAGTGTTGGTGATTTTACAGCCAATACCATTCTCCAACCACCAACTTTTGTTCTTCGTACCAATACTAAGAATATACAAATCTCGTTTCTGAAACAGAAAAAGTTCAAATAAAGTAAATATACTTCTAACCAACATGACATGTTTCATCGATTTGTGAAGCTTGATGTGACTTACTGTATTACTAAATTTGTTTCTAGTTGCAACACACTTCAATTTGTATTCCATAATTTAAAGAAGCTCCACCGCTGACAAATGATTATTTTTCACTATCAAAAAAGGAGCAGACCATTTAGTGTTTTTCTTCAGTTACAAACGTTACTTACTTTACACCATTACCACCATTGAAAAGTTTGAGCTTCTAATTTTACTTCAAGTTAGAAAGTTAGAAGTTAGAAAAATGAAAAATAATTAATTGCATCCCGCAAAAATTCTGTGGCACTATATCCTATATGGAATGAAGTACTGATTGCGCATGCACCAAAGGCAAAATAAATTATTTTATATCATTTTTGTGTTAATTAGACACGTATACGGTTAAAAACCATTTATTGTTCAAGTGATGAATATCATTTATGCTCTGTTGGCGGTGGAGCATCTTTAATAGTGTAACCTGTAAAAATCGACCCCACCCTTCTTGTTTAACCCCCACCCTTCTTAATAAATTTGTCTTATTTTTGTGTGAATACCGAGAGAATCATTATTCTGTATTTGCATGTTACAGAGTTATCTACCCTTGTGGGTAGATATTGATTGTGATGTCATGTACTACTTCAGAGGGTAACATCAGAGAAAATGATGTGAGTTGCAATCACAGAATAATGACGTCACAATTGATACCTACGGAAAGGGAGGTAACAATTGATACCTACGGAAAGGGAGGTAACAATTGATACCTACGGAAAGGGAGGTAACAATTGATACCTACGGAAAGGGAGGTAACTGTGTAACATGGAAAGATGGAAAAGTTTCTGTAATTAAAACCTGTATTATCAGGAAACCTGTATTATCAGGAAACCTGTAACCTGTATTATCAGGAAACCTGTATTATCAGGAAACCTGTAACCTGTATAATCTAGAAACCTATATACTCACCACAATGACATTGGTCTGGCATCACCATTCATGATGATATAATATCATATCTCAATAAATTATACTTTACTATAAATTCATTAGATTTTGAATTTGATGAGTGTGGAACTTTTCAATCCCTAAAGCTAAGTTACATATCAAGTACAATGTACATGAAGCATCTTACAAGTGGAAATATATGCTTTCATTTCTTTTATCTATCAAATCATATGATATTTATTCCTTTATGTAAGTACTCAAATTATAATTATATACATTCAATATCAGAAGTATGATATCATAAGCTAAAATTACCACAACATAAATCCACCTCAGAACTATAAATCTATAAATAACTATATTTTACCAGTACGTAGTGAAATTTTAAAAAAAATCTTAGAAATTAGCAGTCAACTAGCTATATAACTAGCATGATTGAAAATGCCTAATTAGGGTTTAATAATTAGCATTTCTAGGGTTATACAATGCAATACATTATATTTTATGAAAGTATAAGATCAGATGTCAATTTTGATTATGTATATTGTATACGTAACATAGCAATTATGTTAAAATTTAAAATTGAGATTCAGCTGATATTTTATTAGTAATGAGGCTTCATTACGAGACACTAAAATGTTTCAATTTATTAGCTGGTTATAATTACATCAATCAAAAGTTTTAATTGGTCAGGATCATCCTTTTTATCAAATCAAATAAAAACACCCCATAATAGACTAAGGCATGTTAATCTATATCCTGAAGATCAAGTCACAGCTGTTGGATATAAAATACATGCATCATATCACTACTGGAAACTTATAATAACACTTATGTAAAGCTGCTTGATGAGGATCAGACTGCATTAAGGGTCCAAAGTCCAGACATTGATATTGATCTAGGCTGTTTGTATTTTGCTGGTATTTTGTATATATAAACATCAGTATAGCCAATGTGGGCACAACACTTAGGTATAGCTTCAAGTCACTTCAGCGTTGTTGTGAATGAAAATTAACATATAAAATAAATATAAATTTAGAGCTCTGTGAGAAAGTCATAATGGGTTTTTGAATATCCTCTCATAAGACATATTCTAATACTGAGATTATTCTAAATACCGAATGGACATGATTGAACATCACAGATAACAAATGAAAGCGATATTTAAACCCAGTCCTACATGTACACGTCCAATAGCACATACACTGAACATGACATGGGAAAAAAATAAAAATAAAAAATATAAACATTGTAGAGATGTGAAAATATGCATTAAATCATGATCATGTAGGCATTAATCTCTCAATGAAAGTTCCTGTTATCATATATATGCACATATATATCGTGGTTAAGTTTAATTTGTGTATATAATATATAATCTTTTATAACTTATATCATACACTGTCTGTTACGTACTTCAGTTCAAATGAAAACTACATTATATCTATATAATGTTGAGGTATATAAGATCAATATAAAATTAAAGATAAAAAGATAAAATGAACTATTCTGGCTTTTATTTTAGATTAATATAGAATTTGATAATTATATCCAGATTAAAACTTTTTTATTGTCTTCTACAAATTTTTTCTTATTTTGGATTGGTAAAACACAAATATTGACATGAATATTCTACAGAATAAAAAAAATATTTTCCAATTTGGTATACACTAACAACATGTACATTGTAATTTGTAAGAATATAAATAAAAAAAAACTTATGTACAGATAATTATATACCCTCTATCAATAGTGATCAATAAGGAAATTAATTTGACTGACGGGAGTTAATATATAATCAGTGAACCAGACAGCTGTATTTTGTATACTTTCAGGATTTCCCTGTCGGCACCGCCGTCTTAAACAGCTGATCAGCACATTAATTATGGATCACTGTTGGCTATATGGCTAATTTTAGTTACATACATCATCCTACGATCACACCATTGTTAACACAGACGTCACACACACACATTGAAATCTTTTTATGCCCATGCACTGATCATTGAATGTCATCATGTGATCTGTCGAATATTGCACAAAAGATGTGTGCGACAATGGCCTTGTACAGTACTAGTAACTAGTGTGCTGGCTGATCGTGACAACGGCCTTGTATAATAACTAGTATGCCGGAAGTATTTTAATTACACATGCACATGTAGAACATGTGTATAGTGTTGTAATTATAACTCCAAAGACTTACTAAGAAGTGTTTCGTCTTTCTGTTTTCATGTCCCATTATAGTTATACATCTTCATAATTTATAATTTATTTAATTAAACAAATCAATTTCAATATTGATATATGTTCATCTTAATTCATGTATTTACTTTAGGAAAACTAGAAAACATCATATTTGTCATCCAAAATATGTTTATAACCCTAGTATATCATTCATTGAAATTAATTGTAGGTGTATATGGGTACTTAATATAAATGCAATGAATTCAAAATGCCAATGTATATTTAGTATATATCAAAGAAACACAATTTAACAAAGCATGACAATTTATTGACTCGTGCTCGATCCAGGCCTTGAACTCACGATCTACGGCACCCAATCGCCTAGTCAAACATACCTGCGCCTTCTACCACTGCGCCACATCCACATCCCCAATGTATAGTATATATATAGTTCACATTTAAACATTAATGATGTGGAATACTTACTCTATTTAAAACTCCAACTTCTAGGTAGAGACAGATGACAAACACATTCCATCCCAGCCATATTAACGACCAGGTACTATACTGAAAACAGAAAAAAATTTAACATTGACGCTTAGTAGTATAATCATATCTTAAATTAAGTTTAAATAAAGTGCTACCGTATACGCCGTTATTAGCGCCCAGGTTGCTTAAATAATTGTAACAAAAAGGTGGCACTATATATAAATTTATGAACCAAATTGTAACTTACGGACAAAAAAAGTAAGCTATATTTTAACTATTTCTGCATGCACTCATTGTATATTAATCTGTTACAGTAAAACATGTTGTGATTCACATGTAAAAGATTTGCTAGTTCATGTAATATGGGATACAATACTAGAGGCATCATATGTTGCAAAACATTGTTAAATCAATGGGATGGGGCTTTTATACAACTTCAACTCTTCTCCAAAAAGTTAACCCTTTCACCACTGTAGGCCATAATGGACTCATCCAAATCAATGGATGGTAGAGTCTACTAAAGTTACATAGGGGTGAAAGAGTTAAAGGAGAGGGGTAACTTATAAGGGGAGGGGCCCTATTTAAGACAAATACGGTATGTATATATATATATATACACTGTCTGAAAACAAAAGTTTAACACATTAGGTACCATATATTCTATTTGATTCACATGGCTTACCTTGTGTAATAATTTCATGCTCAAAATCTAAGGCTATTATTCAAATTTGGTTCTATTACGTGCCCCTTCATTCCTTCAATATCTGTAATTGCCCTGGATGGGTCCTTTATTTTTTGGGGTGAAAAAGCGAAGTCAAGGACATGCATGTACAATGTGTATAATTATACAAGATAATGTTGATCAGATAATTGTATCCAGCATAGTGACTCCATTTCAAAATATAACAAAACTTGATCCACTGAGAGTTATATTGTATTTGAAAATACATTGTAAATCATATAATGACAGTGTAAGAATGAAGGAGATTTTCCCTGAAGTAGTAAATACTGAAGTTGTTAAAAACTTGAGTTTATATATATATACAGCTGTATACAGCTCGGGAAACCCAAGCTTGTTATCACTGAATTCTTCAGATAACTCAACACCTTAAACTTAACCACATACATTGTACTAGTACTGTAAGGTATATATCTCCTCCCACTGTATATCACTACAAACTATACTTACTGCCCTAATTCCATCACACAAAACGTAACCCTTGTACTATGAATACATTAACACATATATATCTGTAACTAAGGGGAATGCAGTTCACACATCAGACTGAGAATATGTATGGAAGAGGTGTAGCAATATATAGCAAAAGGCTTTTTAAAATGACAAATATGTTTCCTTCTATGCACATATATACCGGGAACATTTGATTACATACTGGTAACTTTATAATATTTCATAATTACTAAAAATTAAAATATAAATACTGGTACCTATATAAATACAGATTTCAATTATAACTAAAAAGTTATATTGTGCAGTTTATTTGGTTCGGTAAAAAAGTATGGATTACCATATATAGCTCTAGAGCTAATATCAACAGCTAGAGCTATATATCATAATAGATAATGAACATTGTCAAAGCTGGTTTTAACTTGATCAATTAGAATACTACAACCGATTGTGACAGTGACAAAATTTGCACTTTTCTAGATGCCAATTCAAAGAAAGAGTTAAAATCTGAATTGTTAGAACCAAACTCACACATTAATGCAATAAAACATACACAATTATAATCTGATGCATGATTCAGAATGAAACATAAAGGCTCAGACAGATAGGAAAAACATACTCATTGATCCCTTTATCATTAACATATGTACCAGGATTGGAATACAAGTATCAATAGTAACAGGATATGACTTTGTATGAGATAACAACTTCAAAGAAAATTAATCTCTGATCATTATTTTTCATCTTTTACGTAATATAATCTGCAGAATACCGGTATTAGCTTCAATTTTGATCCATGCAGTTTGAACTGGTAGCATATGTATGTACTTAATTAAGTGGTGATTATATAGTGAAGATTACGCCTAATTCCCAGCGGCAAAGCCTCTAAGTTTGTTCCCAATTCAATTTAATTAAACCTAAGATTATCCAATTCAAGCCTAAGATTATATTAAATTTCCCAAAATTTGGAAAATAAAATATAAAAAATCTTGCATGAATTTTATCGGTTAAGACTTTTTAAAATAAGTGTGTATTTGCTTCAGAAAAGTATGTAAACTACACTGGAAATATTAATAAATAATTTGCGGTGCTTTCCTAGGTATTTTTGGAAATTGGTGAAAATTGGAAATATTTGTGCAATAAAAGTAGGAAATTGGAGAAAATTTTAACAATGTTTGTGGAAATTTTGGAAAAGGTAGAAATATTAAAACAATATAATGCTTCTTAAAGAGTCAGTGTATGAATGTATACTCAAATACGACGCTCAGACTTGGGATTTCCGGAATTATATCGTTTTGATTGTCACACAAAATATGCGTCAAAACGCTGATTTGGGAAATTTAGACATAGATTTGGGAAAAATAAAAAGAAATACAATTGGGAATATATATAAATATAAAGACAGGAAAAACACTGATTTTATTCATTATACTTTTAATTTCATATATCATTATTTTTCTCAAATCTTGGTTTTGTTTTAGATTTTCCCAAATTGGAATTCACAGGCCCCATTACCAAAGTAGTGAAAAACCCTTGCTGTTCATTATTTAGCAAACTATCACAACTTTATTATTAAGCATTTCCTGTTGTCAGGACTGATTGTACTTAAATTGATCTGCATCATATTTTTTCCAGAAATTATAATTAACTTCAAATTAAATCAGAGAGTTGACAGGTATTCCACTATTTTTGTTACAATAAGAAACTTAGAGCTTTACATATATACCTACAAACACTCATTCAGGGGGGTCTGAACTAGTACTTTTTTTTTTAAATTGAGTTTTGGCAAAGGATTGGAAGCTTGCCCAAGGGGATTTCCGAAAAAGCCCACTGTTCAGGGCATCAGTACTAGCTAGGGCACTAGCGCATTAGTATAACGGTATATATATTTTTTCATCTCATAAATCTGATTTGACTTGGGTTGGAAGCACAAATCCATACTTTTAGCTGATTCTAGATTCAAATCACCATTTCTCAAAAATCTGAATGACATGTTTTGACTTTTCAGATTTTTGAGAAATGGTAATTTGACTCCTGGGTCAACTAGATGCCTTGATAGCTGTCATTTAGGAATATATTATAGGAGACCAATCTTTAGTAGTAAACAAGCATTAAATAATACAGAGTCTGTAGTTGTTCATGGCAGACAACCATTCCCTTACTCTGTTGTACGTTGTTTAAACTTACCACAGCAATGAATTTTGTTCTGTACTGGTAGGCACCAAATCCTCCAATAATAACGCACACTAGTTGAAAGAAATTAGCGATAATGGGTGCCCACATAAATCCCAGAAAGTCAAACACTTGTCTCTCAAGAGTGCTCAGCTGTTAAAAAATACAAAACATTCTGTCAAACAGATTTACATATATTCCTGTACATAGTATAGGAATTATATACAGTGAAACACATTTATAACAAACCTCTGGGGACCAACAGAATAACTTTGATAATGATAAATTACATAGTGTAGACATGATCTTGAGGGGGAATGAAAACTATATGATTAATCAATAATGTATTGTTTACAGATGTTCGTTACTGTTCTCGCTCTTCATAATGAGTTAAACCACATATACAGGGCCTTATATATCTACAAGTACGATGTAGTTGTGAAGGAACAGCAGTTGTGATTATGTAAAATTGAATTGTTCGCATCTTATGAAACATGTTATTTCTGCATGTAAACAAAACAACACCATCATAAAGTATTCTGCAGCAGCTCCAGACATTCCGATATCTGGACGCACAGTAGTCCGAGTATAATGTGCACACAATAACGACTATTTATACTGTTCCGTTAAGACTATGGTGGTAGGGTACCAGTACAACTAGTTGCACATTCATTGAGAAAATATACAAAATTTGTTCTCTGACATAACCTTTTATATCAATTAAATGCAAATTAATATCTGCAGGTAATTTTTTGTTTATATAAATACAATTTTCCTTGAATATTCTTTGAAAATACCACAACCAGTAAACTAATCTCTTTCCCATCGATATAGCAGAATTTTGTGGGGAAAATTGTCTTCAATTCAACCATGGACAATAATATTTTCTACATTAACGCGTTGTAACCAAGGGGGAAATGGCCATCTCAATCAGCTGATGCCAATCACGGAAGATAGCTTCTCCCTACATTATACATGTATATACGTTGATTAAAGACTTAAAGTTGTCATTTTTATACAATAAACATATTTGATAACCACACTTGGACAATTTAAGCATATATTAGAATCAGGATTCGAATACACAACATGGTTGAAATATTCATTCATAACTTACCAACTGAAGAATCAGAATGATCAGCAGGGTTGTGTAAAACGCGGCATTAAAACACTTCCCGTGCCTCCCCATTTTCAAGACTTAATTTCTAAACGTATTACATCACTTTAGAACTTATTTTCATCCATGATTACATCGTGAAACTGAAATAAATTCAATGGATTCCAGTTGCTGTCACTTCACGTAAACGGAATAGAAAACGGAATACACTGAGTCATAAATAATATCGGAAGTACCCACACCTCAGAAAGTAGTTCCTATGTATAACAAATTTCTTCCGCAAATATTTATGCTTCGAGTTTTTCCATCTTTTTCTCGCAATTAATGCTCACCCATACACGAAATGTAGTTGTCGCAAAAAATTATTTATGCATCCTAAATTGGAAAATAGTATATTGATCCACAAACTTGTGGCGGAGGAATATATTCGGGCACTGACCCGACCTTGCCCTTCAAAAACAAATAAGAAAATAAACCAAAGAATCTATCATTTGATTTTTAATGTTATTTTTGATACTTTTAAAGTTAACAACGTATATCTTTTAGTATGAAGTTAAATAATTTTCAATATCAAATCAATCGAAATCCGATCTGTCAATAATTTGCAATGCACAGGCGCAGTGAACTCTGACAAAAACTTCCGGGGTGAAAGTACACGTTGGAAGACCGGTCCATCACCAGTTGCTGAAGCAGTGAAATTGCAGTTGTGATCGGAAGTTTAAACGTGACAAATGGCAGGCGGGAAGAAAAAGGCGACTAAGAACAAAGCTCAGAAAAATAATTATTATCACGGTAATGGTTGATACAAATTTAAAATCGCGTGACAGACAGATAGTTTGACAGGAAATGTCAAACTTTACTGCAACAGTGTAAGACCTACTTTTTTAATTAGGCCTAACATGCATGTCTATATTGTAGATATAAGATCATGCCTTTGACATGTAGTTATTGTTTTTTATGCATGCCATCCTCGTAACACACACGTTTTGAATACCCCAATTTAATATGTTTCGTTTGTTACTGTCTACTGTGAAATAACTAATAAATATAACAGGGAAAATACACTTGATACCCTGAACAGGAATCGAATCTTTATCGGATGTGAAAAATAGGACTCTACCGTCTGAGCTTAAGAAGCATGCTCTGCTCAGCTGGGTGGGAGAGGCCGTATTTAACACTATGTACATGTACATGCCACACCGATCCGTTCCATGTACAATATAATATGTACAACTGTACTCCTTGCCTTTCTTATAAATTTTCTAAATCTCAGCCCATATGTCTCTCTAACCACCTTCTGTTGGCACCAATGTATAGAAGCTAAAAGTAAAAGGGGGGGAATACATATGATTCCTGTTGAGCGCTCAGGCCAGGAATAAAACTAGGGCTGGCTGGCCTGATTCTCCGATGTTAAAAAATAAGACTATACTGATTACTAAGAAGCATACCGGTATACGGGCGTTTCAAGATCTCAAAAAGAGTGGGTAGAGTACAATTTACCGTCGATTAGTCCCACCTTCTGGTGATTATGACATCACGAAACTCACGTCAAATGATGACGTAATAATCACCTGATGGTGGAACTAATCAACGGTAAATTGTAATTTACCTACGTGGTTTTGGGATCTCGATTCACATTCAGAAATTTCATTTGAATTCAATTACATATTGTGTTATTGTTTCTTAATTTAGCATATGATATTTTTTATCTTTTTGATCTTTCAGAAAATGATTCTAACAATAAAAAACGACAGCCAACACCTGAAAAGCAAAAACCAGTACAGAATGGAGCCAAGAAGTCCGAGTCAGCTCAAAAGGCATCAAGTCAAAAGACATCTAAACCTCACACAAAGCAAGGCGGACGGTCCTGCTGCTCAGTTATTTGTGTTCTATTTATTATTTCCTCAATGGTAGCCGTGGGTGCTGGTATATACGCTAATGAAGAATATCAAGTACTTCTTGGTATGGATTTCTTTTTATCATGTTTTTAATTTAATTAATTGGTATTCACTTATGATAATACTTGGGAATCACAGGGGTTTTATTTCCCTGGAAACATACAATGTATAATTATATAGAGATTGCCATGGAGACTCCTTCATTGTCTTTGCTGATGGCATATAGGGACCAGCAGCCAGTCATAATAGGCATTTTTTCTCGGCTTTGGCTATTACACCTGATATCTATTGATTGTAAAATGGCTAATTTGACAATCCCTCTTTTATATATTTCTGATTTTGCTTCTGATTTTACTAAATTCATGGGTTAAAAAAATTTGTGAAATTTAATACCTTGAGAAATTTTTTTCAAAATCAATGGTTTTACGTATGATTAACACTTTCTGAGACTATAAAGGTGATCCGTGAAAATACACCCCTGCAAATATTTTCTGAGCAGTAAATCATGAAAAAGTCTGAACAAAATTAAACAACTTTACTATAAAGTAAGTAATCAAATCACATCTAAGGACAATGCACGTTTATTCATATTCATATTCCTCAACTTTATTAAATGAAATGATATTCTAACAGTTTAAGTATATTAAATCCAAAGTCTATGGATGTTAATTTGAATTATAATATTTAGAAAATTAATGTCAATTATTGATATATTTGCTCTTAATTTGAAAATAGAATAGATTGACAGTATATATTTGACTGAACATTACAATTGAATATTCAAATTATTTTTATTATTCTGTTTATATTTCAGACAGGACATTAGAGAAATACGAAGTAAAAGATAAGCTACTTGTTGTGTATGAAAAACTCAGATCACTTAAAGCTCAACTACATGAGGCATTCTTACAGATTAAAGCACAAATGACAGAACCTGAATCTGAGAAGAGTCAAAGGCCAAAGACAAATTCTGCAGGTCAAAAGACAGAAGATTTTGAGGAAATGGCGCAAAAAGAGGAACAAGGTGAAGAATTAATGGAACAGAATGTTCAAGAGACTCAATATCAGCAAGAAACAACTGACATGGAATTAGAAGATGAGTTTTCAGAGAAGACCAATGTGAATGATCACACTGAACAAGAACAATTTGAAGGCCTTGACACAGAACAACCTGAACAGATGCAAGACCTTGAACAAGAACAGTTTGAAAGCCTTGATCAAGAAGAACCAGAACAGATGCAAGACATTGAACAAAAACAATTTGAAAGCCTTGAAGTAGAACAGCCTGAACAGATGCAAGACATTGAACAAGAACAAGCAGAAGGCCATGAAACAGAGCAATATGAATACATTCAAGACATTGAACAAGAACACATTGAAAACTATGAAACAGTGGAACAAATGGGAGCCTTAGAACCAGAGCATGTTGAAACTTTGGTCAAATCTGATCTAGAAGCCATACAGGTTGATACGACTGAACAGGAACAGGAACCTCAGATTCCCGAAGTTGTAGAACCTGACACTGATGGGAAAAAGCCTGAGGAAGCTGATGAATTAGTAGTTGAACAACAATTTAATGAACCAGAAAATGTGGTTTATAATGAACCTGAACCTGTGCAGACTTCTCAAACAAAATTAGATGAAACCTCTGAACCTGAACATCCAGATTTATCACAGACAAATCAAAAGGCTAAACCAGTACAGCCTGAACTTGATCAGTCAGAACTGAACCAATTCAATGAGCCTGAAGTTGTGGAAATCACTGATATGGAGAAAGAAAGGGTTATTGAACCAGAACATCATGAAGTCACACAACCAGAAGTAACTGGATCTACTGAACCAGAGCTAACTCTTGCTACTGAACCAGAAACATTGCACGTTAGTAGAGAGGAGGAAATCCTTGAACCAGTTGAACCTCAAGCCTATGGAGACAGAGAAAGTTCCTGAACCTGCACAACCAGAAATCATTGAGTCAATTCCAGAACAGATTAATGAGCCCTTACAGCCTGAACCAGAACTTGTGATGGTAAAATCGGAACCAAAAGAGACAAAAGAAAAGGAACAAGAATTATCTGAAGTGCAAACTGAACAACTTGAAAATGTTGCTGAACATGATTTGGGTAATTTAGAAATGAAAATTTCATCCATGCTGGATAACGAAGATGATGCAGAAGATCAAGTTGATCCAAAAGATACTGCCCCTGAACCAATCCGAGAGGAAGTTACCCCTGGTCCAATCAGAGATGGCATTACTTCTGAACCAATCAAAGAGGAGGTTACTCCTAAACCAATAAGAGAAGAGGTTACTCCTGAACCAATGAGAGAAGAGGTTACTCCTGAACCAATTAAAGAGGAGGCGACTCCTGAACCAATTAAAAAACAGGTTACCCCTGAACCAATTAAAGATGAGGCGACTCCTGAAACAATTCAAAAACAGGTTACCCCTGAACCAATTAAAGAGGAGGCGACTCCTGAACCAATTAAAAAACAGGTTACCCCTGAACCAATTAAAGATGAGGCGACTCCTGAAACAATTCAAAAACAGGTTACCCCTGAACCAATTAAAGAGGAGGCGACTCATGAACCAATAAAAAAAGAGGTTACACCTGAACCAATTAAAGATGAGGCGACTCCTGAACCAATAAAAAAAGATGATACTCCTGAACCAATTAAAAAGGAGGTTACTCCAGAACCAATTAGAGAAGAGGTTACACCTGAACCAATTAAAGTTGAGGTGACTCCTGAACCAATTAAAAAGGAAGATACCCCTGAACCAATTAGAGAAGAGGTTACACCTGAACCAATAAAAAAAGAGAATACTCCTGAACCGATAAGAGAGGAGGTGTCGTCTGAGCCAGTAAAAGTTCAAGCTACCTCTGAGCCAGATATAAAGAAAGCTGATAAAATAGAAAATGAAGAAAAGGCTACTGTAGAACAAGGTAAAGCAAAGGCAAGTTCTGAACCAGTTAAAAACGAAGAGCAAAAGAAAGAAGAAACGGACAATATTAAAGAAGCAAAGACAGATGAAAAGAAGTCTGAGAAAGAAGAAGAAAAAATAAGAAAAGCGGAGGAGAAGGCTGCCTATCCAAAACTGTTGATAACAAATAGCCGAGACTACAGGAACAGAAAGAGACTGGACAGTGCAGACCAACTTAGTGAAGAGGTAGGATATAGCAAGTTGTGGGGCTTTGATTTAATGTAACAGAATTAACTGAATATTGTAAATTAAATGTTTAGAACTCTTTTTGAAATTTCTTAAAACTTGGAAGTAATTCATCACATTCCTCATGATAGCTCAGTGATATTTCTTCTTATATAACTGGGGTCGGTAAACGACCCCATTTCCAATGCCAAACCCCCCTATTTTTTTCCCCAATTAGGATGAAAAATTCCCAAATCAAATTTCTGAAAAACAAACAAAACTGAAAAGCTCTCCCCTCGTTGTTTAATTTAAAACAAGCTACTCTGAAACTGTATATAGTTATGGCCGTCACCTTTTGATAAAATGAAACAGTTTACTGTTTTATAATATCTAATCACTTATTATACCATGTTCAGTAATGAGTAACTTTTTTCCAAAACTGCTCTTTTTGCGATTAAAAATTCCCAATTTGTTCAGTGTTCAATCTACGGATACTTTCCGTGGGTCCTTTTCAATGATTTTTGTGAAAACAATGGGTCCCACAGTGTTTATATATATATAGACACCCGTTCCCAGAAATTTCATGGGTCCTTTTAAAATTCTGTGAGTCCAGGACTCGGGATGCGCACGTAGATTTATCACTGTTTGTTACAAAAACTTTTTCCCCAAAATACCCCGAAAAATCACTGTAGCTTCAGTGAATATCAGATACCTTCAGTGAATGTTGGATACATTCAGTGAATGTTGGATACCTTCAGTGAATGTCAAATACCTTCAGTTTTGAGTTAACTTTAAGGAGAATTTTTGTTTTTGGCTGTGTTTGGAGGAGTTATGTTGTGATAACGTTCATAATTATTGTCAATGATGTCCGAAATCAACCACGACTCGCAATAGTTTCTAGTTCTTTTAAATTTGATTGTATGAATTTTTGCTTTAAATCAATATCTACCATGTGTTTATTGAGTTATGAAATGTAACATGCATGAAATTTGCATAAATGTTATCCAATGATTCTATTTTGTAACTTGTCTTGTATTGAAGTAATTTGAGTATATCAAGGTTTGTGAATATGAATTTGAAAGACATAAGTTTCATGTATCTTATATCTAATATAAAATGAACACCCATATCAAAGGGCCCTGTTTTTTTGTGTATTTGTTGAGAAATGTGTCATCATTTATATAATTCTTGACATGTATATAAAAAAAACTGTACTAATGTGTTCCACTACAAGTTTGTGTTAATGTTATAGGGAGATTTGGAAGGAGCTTTAGCCAAGTACGACATTGTCTTACAAAACTATCCTGTTAATGTTATAGGGAGATTTGGAAGGAGCTTTAGCCAAGTACGACATTGTCTTACAAAACTATCCTGTTAATGTTATAGGGAGATTTGGAAGGAGCTTTAGCAAAGTACGACAAGGTCTTACAAAACTACCCAAACAGTCCAAGGGCAAATTACGGCAAAGGTTTGGTTCTGGACAAGATGGCCGAAAAAAGGCAGAGCAATGCCTTCCTAGAACAAGCTATCACCAGCCTGGACACACTGCTCAATATACCTGATGTTCCAGATAGGTTGTTGCAACTCGGTGGACGTCATTTGGCGGAAAGACAACAGTTCAGAGGTTAGTTGTAACTTGCTTATCCCTTCACTTTAAAGATGCTCCAACGTTGACAGAGCATAAACAACACTCGTCATTTGAACAGTACATGTGAAATAATCTATTTAGCTTTTGGTGCATGCTCAATCAGTACCTGATTTGGTATAGGGCTTAGTGCCATGGATTTTTTGGGTGGCAATTAATTATTTTTAATATTTTTATCTTTAAGTAAAATAAAAAGCACACACCTTTCAGTGGTAGTAATGGTGTTAAGTAAGTTACTTCTGTAATTGAAGAGAAATATCAATTTGTGTGCCCCTGCTTTTTGTAGAGAAAAAACACAATTAATGAGCGATGGAGCATCTTAGATCAATTTAGGCAGGTCTACAACTATACTTTTCATTTGCCATACAGAGGTTCAATCTGATTAAAACACAGATCCTTATAACCACTCCGTTCAATATAGGATCTGACAATATCCCATAAGGGGTCACGTCCAGATGACCTTTATACCACGTGTACTTCAGAGCAAATGCAGTTTCTACACCTTACAACATCAAATGAAAACGTCTTTTCGCCCCAGTATACCTATACAATTAGCTTTGTTGTGCACTTCGGGCGATATGACTGCATACACGAAAATAATTTTGACAGCTTTTTCAAACTATTTCGTCCCCAGTCAAGATTCTGGCAGTGCCAATTTGATTGGCCATTTCAAAAGGTCATCTTGACGTGACCCCTAATGGGATGTTCTCAGATCCTCTTATCCAACGTAGTGATAATAAGGATCTGTATTTTAATCTGCCATTGGGTTTTGAGATCACAGTCCCCGCAGTAGAGGGTCAGTGGTTATGTGTCGGGTGCTCTTTGGCTTGGAGCATGATACAGTATGACTCGTGTAAACTTTACCATATCATCATATAACCCCATGCCCTCCACCTTTCAGTTGTGAGTTCAAATCCCATGTGGAGCAGTTGCCTGGTACTGACTGCTGGTCGGTGGGTTTTTTTGTGGATACTCTGGCTTACCTTTACCATCAGACCCTGGCATATTTTAAAATGACTCTGACTGTTAAACTTATTAAACCTAAGTAAACTTAATAAAACATTTAATTTATAAACAGCATGATCAGTTATACGAGTTTGAGTTCATTTAAAGATTGAACTGTATGTTGATAATTCAATTCAGTTCAATATAATTCAAATATTTCATTAACTTGTCCTATGTAAAGATAAAATATATTACACAGGTTATAACATTGTCTGAATTCTCCCACTCTCTCAATCAGTCTACATAACTATGAGACAATAGAAAACAAGTAAAGATTTCCATTCTGATCTGCCAGAGTTACCTCCCCTTGTCTTACTCCATCAGTACAGATGAAATAACACGACAGACCAGAAAGTTAACTCCAAACTCACAAGATGAAATGATTTCAATCAACACATATGTAATGATAATCGTAATCAACACAGAGAGCAATATTGTTTGTAGATGAATCTCACTTACATAAGGCAACAAAAAAAAAAAATGTCTGTTTAGGGTTACCCGACCAACCCTAATTTTTTACCCCCGATCCTAATTTTTTTTTCACTTTTCTACAAAAAAAAAATTGGTACCGGCCATTATTTTAGAGTGAAAGACACTAAAAAAACAAAAAAAAATCCTCCCGACCTACCGACCCTATTTTATTTGCTAATGTAACCCTAAACAGACATGTTTTTTTTAAATTTGGCCTTATATACGTATGTTTGTTTATCACACAGTGACATGTGATATACAATACATAAATATACCTGGTATTGTTGTATATTTCTTATACCGAAGCTTCCTGCCAAGGGCTTAAAAAATGATACCCCAAAATAATTATACTGAATAATTATTACCAGGTAAAGCCTCTTAATATCATATGATGTTCCATTTATCAGTTAGAAATGTGATATTAAGATGAATATGATATTAACAGTTGAGAGCATTCTCACTCATTTTCATGGATCAAAACAGATGATGTTACCAATAATTTGTGGAAAATGACATATAGTAAATCAATAAGAAGATAAATATATAAAAACACTGACTTTCATAACTAAGAATAGATATTTTATAGAAAAGTTAATTATGTGAGAAACATATGACAATTATTTCATTTAATATTTGTACCTCTGAATACATGGATTCCCTGTTCATGTGTCAGTTTTCTGGTGATTGTGACTTCGCAAAAATCATGTCAAACTATGTTGTTTCTTTGTTGTAATTGTACAACATTAATTTATTTCTAACAGGTTGGGGTGATAAAGCTGCAAAGACCTGGCGCCATCTAGTGGAGAAGTTCCCAGAGGATTACAACATGCGAAATCAGCTTGGGTTAAGCTACATTCTCACCGGAAACATGGCAGCAGCTAAGAACGCATTCTCAGAGGTAAAGTGTTAAAAGTAAATCTGATTGTAAACTTCGAAGATACAGGGACATGACTACCACCAGTTATATTTGAGTGAGATGGAAACTTTGATATTTTTCCCAAATGCAAACTAGCACTTTTATATTCACCATAAAACCTCATACAGTCTGTACAGTATAACCCCTCTAACTGAAACCCACATTCCTCAAATACCCCCCATTTGTCGAATTGATCGCATATGGTCCCGAAGGTGTCCTTATATATTTCATGTAACAAAACGAATACCTCTTATTCCTCGAGCAGAAATATATCCACTTCTTATAAAAAACATACTATTAAACCATGTACATTATGTATATGTCGAACAGGTGTTCAGTCCTTGAGAAACATACCATATTTTCATGTACCGTATTCGACCCAATAAGCGCCCAGGGCGCTTAAGAAATTGTTAAAAATGAAAAGGTGCTAATAAGTCGAAAGTATTGCAAATCTATACCGCTTTATGTAATTTTGGTCCTTATTTATGCATGGGCAATTGAAATTGAGGCCTCAAAAAGGGGGAGAGATGCTTATAGGGACATGGGCACTTATTGGGTCGAATACGGTGATACATATTTTTTCAATTTGATATGGCTTTCAAAAACCACCTTCATAAAAATTCAAATTGCTGAAAATCATGGAAATTAAAATGTCATTGACATGCATTGTTTGTCATAGTTTGAGATAAGACATTTTGACTATCAGTAATTGATCGTGACCGACCTTGAATGAGTCAAATACCCTGTATTCTTAGAACTATTGATCTGGTTTTCTACTGTTATAGGGGTTTTACTGAATTCCATTGCAAAATTTTTTAATAAATCTGAATGATGAACTATCTGTCTTACAGGTTCTATCAATGCATGCAACTGATGGATTTGCAAAGGTTCACCTTGGTTTCATATTGAAATCCAATGACTTGAACTTTAAAGATGCAATTCCATTACTGCAAGAGGGGATAGCAACAGGAGAGCCCGGCACAGAGGATGGGAGATTCTATTTTCATTTAGGGGAGGCACTACAGCGATTAGGCGACAATGAGGAGGTAAGCAGCATTGTTTTACATTTGTGGTTTAAATGGTATGGGTTTTATAAATTTATTTTAAAATGAAAATTGAAAATAAAATTAAAGCCGGAGGATTTTGCTCGGTACGGAATTCGTAAAACATGATTGGTAGCTTTGGTGTTGATGAATTTAACCTGGTACGTATATGCAAGTTCAAAGGTATTGCTAATTATTAAAAAAATAAGAGAAATTAAGAATTGAAAGATGTTTACATATTAAAAACCTTCTCTATCATTAATTAAACAAAAAGCAGTTGAATGTCACATTAAATTGTCTATCAAATCTGCAATGTGAAACATATACCTACAGTGTAAGGCATGTCTCCTGCAGTCCTGTCCCATCCAGTCCCATCCTGTCCCATTCAGTCCTGTCCCGTCCTGTCCCATTCAGTCCAGTCCCATCCAGTTCCATCCTGTCCCATTCAGTCCTGTCCCGTCCTGTCCCATTCAGTCCAGTCCCATCCAGTCCCATCCTGTCCCATTCAGTCCTGTCCTGTCCTGTCCCATTCAGTCCTGTCCCATCCAGTCCCATCCTGTCCCATTCAGTCCTGTCCCGTCCTGTCCCATTCAGTCCAGTCCCATCCAGTTCCATCCAGTCTCGTCCAGTCCTGTCCCATTCAGTCCCATTCAGTCCTATCCTGTCCCATTCAATGTTTTATCCTGCGACCAGTATTGGTGTTGTCAGAATACACCTACATGTACCTCCTGTATGGCTGTATTTGGCACTGATGGAAACCAGCTGTATTTTAGAATTTTAGCACATCAGTGATTCGACTGACCTACTTCTGAGGCGAAACAACGAAAGACAGACATATTTGCAACAATGTTGGTTGTTTCAGCTAAAATATGTATTTTTATGAATGTTGCATGATAAATACCTGGTCAGTGTATTAAAATAAAAACTCTATCTTTTGCTCAGGTCAGAAAGAAAAAGGCGGCCCAACACTTTTGTCTTTTTAGCTCACCTGGTCCGAAGGACCAAGGTGAGCTTATGCCATACCGTGGCGTCCGGCGTCCGTCGTCCGTCGTCCGTCGTCCGTCGTCCGTCGTCCGTCGTCCGTCGTCCGTCGTCCGTCGTCCGTCGTCCGTCCGTCCGTCCGTCCGTCAACAATCGACTTCTTCTCCATAACCGCTGGTCGGATTTCAACAAAATTTGACTGGTAGCATCCTTATGGGCTACTAACTGAAAATTGTACAAATGATGGGGCTGACCCCCCAGGGGCCTGAGAGGCGGGGCCAAAAGGGGTCAATTTGGCTATTTCCATATAAACGACTTCTTCTCTGAAACCAAGCATGGGATAGCACCCATAATGCAATGGTAGCATCCTTATAGGGTGGGGATTCAAAATTGTACAAATGATGGGGCTGACCCCCCGGGGGCCTGAGGGGCGGGGTCAAATGGGGTCAATTTGGCTATTTCCATATAAACGACTTCTTCTCTGAAACCAAGCATGGGATAGCACCCATAATGCAATGGTAGCATCCTTATAGGGTGGGGATTCAAAATTGTACAAATGATGGGGCTGACCCCCCGGGGGCCTGAGGGGCGGGGTCAAATGGGGTCAATTTGGCTATTTCCATATAAACGACTTCTTCTCTGAAACTAAGCATGAGATAGCACTTATAATGCAATGGTAGTATCGTTATAGGGTAGGGATTAAAAATTGTACAAATGATGTGGCTGACCCCCCGGGGGCCTGAGGGGCGGGGTCAAATGGGGTCAATTTGGCTATTTCCATATAAACGACTTCTTCTCTGAAACCAAGCATTGGATAGCACCCATAATGCAATGGTAGCATCCTTATAGGGTGGGGATTCAAAATTGTACAAATGATGTGGCTGACCCCCCGGGGGCCTGAGGGGCGGGGTCAAATGGGGTCAATTTGGCTATTTCCATATAAACGACTTCTTCTCTGAAACTAAGCATGAGATAGCACTCATAATGCAATGGTAGTATCGTTATAGGGTAGGGATTAAAAATTGTACAAATGATGTGGCTGACCCCCCGGGGCCTGAGGGGCGGGGTCAAATGGGGTCAATTTGGCTATTTCCATATAAACGACTTCTTCTCTGAAACCAAGCATTGGATAGCACCCATAATGCAATGGTAGCATCCTTATAGGGTGGGGATTCAAAATTGTACAAATGATGGGGCTGACCCCCCGGGGGCCTGAGGGGCGGTGTCAAATGGGGTCAATTTGGCTATTTCCATATAAACGACTTCTTCTCTGAAACTAAGCATGAGATAGCACTCATAATGCAATGGTAGTATCTTTATAGGTTGGGGATTCAAAATTGTACAAATGATGTGGCTGACCCCCCGGGGGGCCTGAGGGGCGGGGTCAAAAGGGTTCAATTTGGCTATTTCCATATAAACGACTTCTTCTCTGAAACTAAGCATGAGATAGCACTCATAATGCAATGGTAGTATCGTTATAGGGTAGGGATTCAAAATTGTACAAATGATGTGGCTGACCCCCGGGGGCCCTGAGGGGCGGGGTCAAATGGGGTCAATTTGGCTATTTCCATATAAACGACTTCTTCTCTGAAACCAAGCATTGGATAGCACCCATAATGCAATGGTAGCATCCTTATAGGGTGGGGATTCAAAATTGTACAAATGATGGGGCTGACCCCCCGGGGGCCTGAGGGGCGGTGTCAAATGGGGTCAATTTGGCTATTTCCATATAAACGACTTCTTCTCTGAAACTAAGCATGAGATAGCACTCATAATGCAATGGTAGTATCTTTATAGGTTGGGGATTCAAAATTGTACAAATGATGTGGCTGACCCCCCGGGGGGCCTGAGGGGCGGGGTCAAAAGGGTTCAATTTGGCTATTTCCATATAAACGACTTCTTCTCTGAAACCAAGCATGGGATAGCACCCATAATGCAATGATAGCATCCTTATAGGATGGGGATTCAAAATTGTACAAATGATGGGGCTGACCCCCAGGGGGCCTGAGGGGCGGGGTCAGAAGGGGCCAATTTGGCTATTTCCATATAAACGACTTCTTCTCTGAAACTAAGCATGGTATAGCACCCATAATGCAATGGTAGCATCTTTATAGGGTGGGGATTCAAAATTGTGCAAATGATGGGGCTGACCCCCAGGGGGCTGAGGGGCGGGGGGTCGAAAGTGGCCAATTTGGCTCTTTCCATATAAAACGACTTTCTTCTCTGAAACTAAGCACGGTATAGCACCCATAATACAATGGTAGTATCCTTATAGTGTGGGGATTCAAAATTGTGCAAATGATAGGGCTAACCCCCCGGGGGCCTGAGGGGGGGGTCAAAAGTGGTCAGACTTTTTCTCTGCAAACTTAACATGGGATTACGCTCATAATGCAATGGTTACATCCTTATAGGGTTTGGATTCAAAATTTTGCACTGACCCCCGGGGGCCTGAAGGGTGGGGTCAAAAGGGGTCAGAAAACTAAGAATGGAAGGCACTTATAATGCAATGGTAGCTTCCTTTAGCAAATGATAGGGCTACCCGGGGCCTTAGACGGCAATAGATGCGAGGTCGAACAATGGCTATATTTTCATAAAATTACTTTATCTCTGCCTATGTATTGGATAGCATATTTGTATGGTATCAATAGCTTCATTGGGTTGTGGATTCAAAATTAACTTTGCAAATTTTTTAATTGTCAGAGTCTTGTGATAATTACTAAAAAAAAACCAGGTGAGCGTACAGGCCTCTGGGCTCTTGTTTAGCATTGCCAGAATAGAACTAAATATTTAGACATTTATTATTTATTCTGTATATATCATGTCCAGTGTCCCCTTGGGTTGTGTCTTGACATCTGATGCCGTGGAGGTTAAAACATTTCTAGTTTACATTCTGATTTTTTAGGCTTACAAAGTCTACCATCAAGGGGCTGACAAAGGTCTCTTCCTGTCGGCCTACCAAAGGTCTCTATATAATGTGTGGTCACTGAAAAGTCAACCCTGGTGGACAGTAGAGCAAACAGGCTATGGCAGACACATAAAGGTAGGTACCAGAAATAAATCTCATATACCACATATCTTGTAATGTTATTTTTGTGATTTTGTTGAAGATTATTGAGATGGAAAAATTTTTCCCATGAAAAAGTAAGTATTGTTCAGAGTAAAACACATGTTCTTTTATTTCCAGATCACACAATCTGAATATGCAAAATTTTTCTCCACTGAATAAAAAAATTGCAGTTGTTTGACTCACCTATATAATCAGTATAACTATAATAATATACAGCATCAGTTATATCTATCTAGAAATTACACCTCTCTTGTGTAAAATTTGTATAGATTTTTCATGGCTTGAAAAGCTTATGGAGCTTTATATAATACACAGGAATAGGCTTATTACCATGCATAGTTAATGTACGTACTTTGATAGTTAAATCAAACTACTGTATGTAGTACTGTAGCACATAATAGATAGTATACATGGTAAAATCAAAGTACTGAATGTACTGTTGCACATGTCATGGTAAGATCAAAGTACTGAATGCACTGTTTCACATGATATGGTAAGATCAAAGTACTGAATGCACTGTTGCACATGTTATGGTAAGATCGAAGTACTGAATGCACTGTTGCACATGATATGGTAAGATCAAAGTAATGAATGTATTGCAGTACAAAAAACGTTTTAGAGTTGATATATGCAAAGAAGTGATTCTTACACTGTTGACAAATTGATTGTCAAATTTTAGAGCCAATCTGTCCCTTTATCAAGTGGAGATATGGATATGCATATTCAGTTATTAAAAAAAGACAGACTTTTAAGATACATGTCAATTCTCAAATAAAACTCCCCTTCTAAGAACAAAATAAGTAAAAGTCCAATGTTGCAGATAATTTATCAATGAAAGCAAAAATGGTAACTTAAACAAAAGTTAATTGATTTAGAAGAAGTTTAAAGTTAATTGATTTAGAAGAAGTTTGTAATCTAGAAATCAAATCTAGATTTAGTGAGTACATAATATTCACTTAATTTGCTCTTGCTATGAAAAAGTGGTAAAATGGGCCCATGGGTTTGTCAATGCTGTCCTGTTCTATACTGTTCTGTCCTGCCTCTTCATATTTCACACAGAATCAAATAAGTTTTTGGTTTTATTCAGAAGCATATACATCTTGCATACATGTGTATTTTTATCCACATATGTTGAATATCAACAGCTGTTAGAAGACAACTGGAAGGTCATCAGAGATGAAGCTTTGAGTCTGCTCAATTCTAACACCAAGGATTTCCTACCAGAGGAAGAGAATCTCAGGGAAAAGGGAGACTGGAAACAGTTAACATTATTCAGTAGAGGTATGTAGATATTCAGAAATACTAATATAAACCAACTTTTGTGAATTTTGCTGTCAAAACAAATTCCGTAATGTTTACCTTAGTGAACTAACATCTAAATTATGATACTGATAGAAAATACCAGTCTTTTTTTAAATCCACGAACTTGTTTTGAAATGCATATCGGGAAATTAAGTAGCTGTGAAAGAAAATCGATGTACTGTAATTTTGAAAAGTGTTATTTTGCGAAACAAAATACACTTATCTGCAGAATACGTTTTGCAATTATGCAATAACTTGCAACAGGAGAATAGCACCACTTCGATTGTAATTCAAATAGTATAAACAGTACAGTAAAACATGGTTATAACAAATTTCTTGGGACCAACAACGTTACTTCGTTATAAGAATAGATCGTTATACACATATTACACTCTTCTTAAAAGAACCTGACGAAAATGGAAAATTCAATACCATGTTGTAAACGTTTTTTGTTATAGACACGTTTTATTGTACAATTTATGTATCGCTTCGAATTATGCACGTTTATATGAGTTCCTTCCCCTTAATCATAAATCAATTAGAGATTATTCCTTTTAACCATAAATTAAGCTTATTGTAATTAGAGTTTCTTCCTTTTAACCATTAATTAAGCTTATTTTAATTAGAGATTATTCCCTCATAAATCAAGCTTATTCTTATTAAAGATTCTTCCTTTTAACCATAAATAATTTAAAGCTTATTTTAATTAAAGATTCTTCTTTTTAACCATTAATCAAGCTTATTATACATTGTAATTAGAGATTCTTGTTTTTCACCATAAATCAAGCTTATTCTAATTAGAGATTTTTCCATTTAACAATAAGTCAAGCTTATTTAAATTAGAGATTCTTCCTTTTAACAATAAATAAAACTTTTGATTATTAACATCTATTCTTATTTTCTGTAATACATTCTGTAAATTTACTTTCTTTCCCAGCTACGTATATCGCGATATTCATTTCAAAATAATAAACAATTTCACAATGATAAACAAACGTGTATTTATTTCCTAAGGCAGTACATTCAAGTTCAGAGTACATGTTGTGTTATTGAAATTAAGCACATAAATCTGGTGTTTTCCTTCCAATGCCCTTATTTTGCTAATATAAAAGACAAAATCACAATGCCTAGGGTAAAAACTGCAACACTATTATGTAAGTAGCGTAAACGATTTTATATCTTGTTCATGCTGTTTCCAATTCACAGTCATCCTCTCACAATTGAAAGCAATGTATTTCATTGGTGAACTCCAGTGACAAATTTTTCTTCATTTAAAATAATTTTAGGAAGAAAAGATAAAAATAACTGTAACAAGGCGCCAAAGACTTGTGAAATTATTGACCAGATTCCGGACTCGAAAGATTGTCGCCGTGGCCAGGTAAGATATGTTTGATGTGTATCATAAATATCTTAAATTATTTAATTTCTTGTAGGGGAAATTCTCAATGATACAGCCTGTTTAATTTATGTTATTAATTTTTTTTTACTTATAGGTGAAATTCTCTGTGATGCAGCCTGGGGTACATGTCTGGCCCCATTGTGGTCCTACAAACTGCCGTCTCCGTGCCCATCTCGGACTAGTGGTGCCACCTGGTCCGAAAATCCGAGTTGTCAATGAAACGAGGTACAGTTAAACGTAAAACAATCTAGCTATGAGCTATTCGTTTATTACAGTCTACCTGAGAATAATCAGCTCCCTTTTCCATTTTGCCAATTTTTGCCAATAGCTCTCAGGAAGAGAAATTATTTCCCTTTTCCATTTTGTTGATTTTTGCCAATCGCCCCCAGGAAGAGAATTGTTTCCCTATTCCATTTTGTTGTTTTTTGCCAATAGCCCTCAGGAAGAGAATTGTTTCCCTTTTCCATTTTAATTTTTTTTTCAATAGCCTTTAAGAAGAGAAATTGTTGCCTTTCTTCATTTTGTTGATTATTGCCAATAACCCACAGGATTTTGTTGATTTTTTTTGCAAATAACTCCTAAGAAAAGAAAGGTATTTTAATTTTTGTTCCAAATAAAATGTTCATTTATGAATATATATTTTCAAGTTATTATTTGTATTGCGCAAATAGTCTTTTTCGCTTTTAAATTAGCAAAGTTTTATTGTAATACTCTACCTACTATTAGGGGCCTCAGTGGCAGAGCGGTTAAGTTACAAGGTACTGACCGCTTGTTAGTGGTTTTTCTCCGGGTACTCTGGCTTTCCTTCACCAACAAACATAGAACGTCCTTACATGACCCTGGCTATTACTAGGATGTTAAATAAAAAAAATAAAAAAACTTAAACCTCCACATATTGCAATATCTTTTATTACAAGGCATACTTTGAGGTTTTTACATATTACAGTATCTGGTATATCACTTTTGACAATGGGTTGGCAATAAAGGAAGAAACAGTTATATATATATTCAAATTTTTTATAATACAATGTTTCTGTTTTTGCAGACAATAGCAGGAAGGAAAAGTTTTAATTCTTTTATTTTTTTTATTTTTGATGATTCATTTGAACTTTTGGTGCTTGCAGACAATGGCTGGAATGAAAAGTGTTTATTTGGTGGTTTTTTTTTGTGAAACATTTCAATTTTTTGTGTTTGCAGACAATGGCAGGAAGGAAAAGTGTTTATTTTTGATGATTCATTTGAACATGAAGTATGGCATGATGGCGATAAACCCAGGATGGTGCTGATTGTGGATTTCTGGCATCCACAGCTAGACAAGGAGACAAAACGAGGACTTTCCTCCATATGATCCATGAGCTGTAAGCCCTATTTAGTCCATCTGATTAAGGTATTAAATTAGTTTGATTGGAAAATAAGATCTGTGTTCTGTTAGAAAAAGTCTACACCAAAATATTTTATTTTAGAAAATTTACCTGAATGTGAGTTGCAGATTATGGACTAGCGGTAGATTGTTACAACATAAAAAATCAATGTATATTGTTTATGTTCAGACTGAACTACCGATTTCTGGAAACAATAGATTTACCTTAGATTATATATTATATAAGATGAATTAGATTTCGACTTAAGTCAACCATTTTTTATTTTGATTAAAAGATTGGTACCCAAAGTGTGTAACAGCATTACGCTTTGAAGTTGTGAACACATTTTTAAATGAATTTCATGGTAATAATTGGCCATACGGTATTTGGTGTGTTGAAATTTACATCTGTACGAGATGTACTATGTACAGAAATAGGTAATAGAGAAATAACAAACAATCCACACAAAAAACTTTTGTAAGGTTTGTAATGAGGGACCACTCCTTTGATGTCGTCTTTTGAACATTTGATATTCTTGCTTATTTGATTGACATTTTGAAAATTTGATATCCTACTTTAAGCTAGACAGAATGTTTGAAAAAAATGATTCTAGCTTGAGAGAGGTTTTGAAAATATGATATCCTACCTTGACAGAGGTTTTGGATATTTGTTATTCTTGCTTGATGATAGATTTTGAAAATTAATATGTAAGTATGGATTTGTTTAAAGATGCTACACCGCTGACTAATGGTATTGTTTCTCTATAAAAAACAGGAGAAGAGGAAGTAGTACTTTTCTTCAATTACAAAAATTTCTTTACACCATTACCACTGTTGGAAAGTTTGAGCTTCTTATTTTACTTCAGGATGAAAATATTAAAAATCATAAGTTGTACTTCGAACAAAATTCCATGGCACTATGTCTTATATGGAATGAAGCACTGATTGCACATGTACCAAAAGCAAAATTCAATATTTTATTTTTTTGTCTTTAGACATATATATATACACAATGACACACTAATTATTGTTAAAATGATTGGTGTCGTTTATGCTCTGTCGGTAGTGGAGCATCTTTATTAAGTCTAAAGCAACCACATATATGGAAAAAGTGTTCTAATATCAATTAACTTTCGTTTGTAGACGAAGGAATATGAATAAATGAATTGATTTTGTAAAGTATGAGGAAATCATTCTAGAGTACATATGTATATTTACATATTGTAACATCTATCCTGAATGTGTAAAATATTGTTCGGAATGTCTTGAAAGAAAAAATATTCAGTCTAAATTTCCCATACTTAGTCCAAATCCATCATGAAATTGTAGTAATTCAGTAAGATTGTCATTGGCATCCTTCCTTCATGTCTTATTGTATTTACCAGTAAACAAATAGTGCTTACAAATTTAATATGTTAAAGTGAACAGTCGGGCAAGGATGGCTAAAGTAGGTAAAAATGGTGTGAATGTATCCAGTATTATTTCTTATGAAATAGAAAAATAAAATCTCTCGTCAAAATCTGTCTGCGTACGCAGAAATTAATTTAAAGTATAGGAATCCTAAAACGTCCTCCCGGCTGACTATGTCCGTGGTTACATTTCCACGCAGCCTCGCTTTCAATGCTTTCAACTTTTCTTTATTTCAATGGTCAGAACTTGGAAACTAAGCCGAACTTGACCTTCGTATTAATATGTGAGAATTTTTGGAAGGCTAATGAAAGCATTTAGACTGGTTTTCTTTGTCTGACTATTCACTTTAACTGTTAATTATATAATTTCAGATATTACTTGGGAAATTTAACTAAGTAACAGTACATTTTGTAAATGTTATATTGTTAAGTTTAATGTTGCAGGTAAACATTATTCTGTTTGTACTATGAAAAGAAACGTTTGTATATCATAATGTGGAAGAGTATGTGATGTTTATTCCAATGTACTAAAAAGAAAAAAATGAAGGATATTTTGTCATGAAATTATTGTACAGTCATAATGACAAAATGTCTAAAGAACTGTTAGAAGCAAGCAGTTAAATGCTGTATATGCAAACTTGTTGAGATATATCAGTTCTGTAACAATATTTAATTTTTGGCGTAATGATTTCTATGGCTATGAAGTTATAGAAATCTTTGAAGTTGTATAAGTAAGTATGTTAAAATTACATATGGGAATCAATTTTGTACGATAACGAACAAATGAATGAATGTGGCATGCTGAGTCAGTCTTTTTTTGAAATTTAAATAGCATTATACAAAACTGGGTAAATGTTGAGTGTATTTTGCTATAAGGAACTTTGAAAGTGAGAAATGATTTTTTTACAATCATGAAACAGGTGTTACTGGCTAAGTTTAATGGACAGATATTAGGTGCATTCTTTACTGATAAACTTGCATGTATGAAGTTATAGATATTCAAATGCTGAATATCTGTTGAACAATTTCATATTGATCTTTACATTGCTGTAAATAGATTTTTTATTATTGTTTTTTTTGTGGGGGGGGGGGAATTTTCGTCATATATACATGTTATTCCTTCACTGCCCGCCAGCCTGGTAAGAGGTATTCCCCATGATCAAGCGTCAGTTGACCCAGCTTTTATTTTTAAAGATGCTCCACCGCTGACAAATGGTATTTTTTCACTATCAAAATCAGAAGCAGACGATTAAGTATTTTTCTTCAGTTACAAAAGTTACTTACTTTACACCATTACCGCCACTGAAAAGTTTGAGCTTCTAATTTTACTTCAAGTTAAAAATATAAAAAATGATTAATTGCATCATTGAAAAAATTCTGTGGCACTATATCCTATATGGAATGAAGTACTGATTGCGCATGCACCAAAGGTGAAATAAATTATTTTAATTATTTTTTGTGTTAATTAGGCATATATATACACGATTAGACACCAATTAATGTTCTAATAACGAATATCATTTTTGCTCTGTCAGCGGTGGAGCATCTTTAACTAATTGTATAAATGGTTACCTATACGTTTTATCACAAGACTTGTCTTGTGTTGCGTGTCTAATTATATTGATCATGCTATGCAGTTTGAATTTAATTAATCATCTTATGTTAGAATAATGCTTCTACATTTCCTCTGTAGATAGATAGATATTATTGAACATTCTGATATTAAAGTTATTTTTTTTATTTTGCTGAAATCTTGTATCGACAAATCTTGTGGATATAGGTAGATTAAATTTAGAGATAATTTAAAGCTAGATAAACATGTAAAAGATATTTTAACAACAGGCAATTTCGGACAAAGGACATCAGATGAAGAAAAATATTAAAATTGTTTGAATCTATTCACATGTTATTAGCGCATAAGACTGTATAAAGTTATGTGATGGTATTTGGATCAATCTGAGCATAACCATGTTTTCTAAAAGGTTGGTGTGTATGCACATGATATCTAATACCAAAGCCAAAAGTATTAAATAGAATACTCGTAATACATAAATTCTTCAAATCTCTAGGGAATATATATGTTATAATTAGCGGAGGTAAATTTCTGTCAGGGTATTGTTCTTTTTAAAGATACATTCATATATCAAATGAGACTTAAAAGTCAAAAAGACTTACAAATTCCCTTATGTCACAAAGCTTCAATACTTACAAATCTCCTTATGTCCTCAAAATGGAATCTTACGCTATTTTATTGTTTAAAATACATTTTGGATATTATACCAGTATGACTTAGAATAAGGAAAAAAAGTTCGCCAATTCAATGTATATTTTAATAAAGTAAACACCGTCTTTCTAAGATGTAACCATTTGTATAGTTTGTTCAGTGAACACTAATGATATATGTTTTATTAAGTTACATTTGTCATAGAAATAATCACATTAATGTCAATGTATTATGATATAGCTAATACACAATTCTAGTATTACAGCAACTTACGTGTATGATAATGTATTTATGTTTATAACCTTCAGCATGTTATGTTAGTTATAGCGATCACATCAATTCACTCAATGGTAATATTTTTATTTACCTTAATATACCGTGTCATTTCTGGGAAATTAACTTTTGATATTATAAGTCCAGATATTTGTTTGGTGAACCAAAAGTTCTTAAATCTAACTTCAATAGATCTAGATATAGATTAGATCTAGATGTTTCTTTTGGGAACCAAAAGTTCTTAAACCTAACTTCATTAGATCTAGATGTAGCTCTAGATATTTGTTTAGTTCTTAAATCTAAGTTTGAAAATTTCATGAATTTAATATAATTCAATTATTGCAAGAACAAGACGATAACCAAAAATATTTGTTAATGTACCATTTTTCGCTCTTTGGAATAATCCTTTTTTCCCGTTGTAAAAATGAAGGAAAGATATTCGGGTGATTGCTTTATTGTTGGTAAATTATTTTTTGATAAGAATTGAATGTATCATTCAGATCATGGAACAAGTATGATGTTTTTATTGATCCTTTACTATAGATGATGGTTGATGCAGAACGGAAATTTCCAAACTGAAATTTGAAAATGATAATCTCCTTTGTAAATACAAAAGTTTTAATTTTACATACTAGTAACCATATCTTGCCATTCATGAAATAGCCAAAGACTTTTTTTTGTATAAATTGACGTTTGTGTATATTTATTTTCATATATATCTATATTGAGAACCATAAGTCCAAACATGCAATTTCGTTTTTAACAAATACGCAGTCTCGTTTGTTTTTACAATTACGCAGTTATGTTTATTTTACAAATACGCAAACGAGTATAGCATACAATTATACAGAGTACTGTTATAACAACTGAATATCGCTAAATTGGTTTTATTATCTAAAAATGTTCCTTAATATTGTGTTAAGCCTTAAGCAGCGCTACAGAACATTTTTGTTTAAGCTACATTTTGAAAATGTAAACCGGTTTCATTATTAACTAAAATGTTGATTTCTTACTGTGCTTGGCATTTTGCAAAAGAGAATTTTTGTTTAAGTTATATTTTAAAAATGTAACAATTTAAATGAAGTTTGAAAGGATTTTGTGAGCAGAATGAATGGTCATAGCTTTAATTATTTTGTTTCTTTAAGGTGATGGCTTTACAGAATATATGATATCGATTCCATATTAATAGACGTACACCCAAAATGTAAAAGCCAGTTATTAGGAGTTTGTTTTACCTTTCAGAAACACAAACTTTAAACTAACATTTAACCATGTGCAGTGGCGTTTGCTTCAAATACACAGTGCTCAATTGTTTTATTATTATTATGATATATATGTAACAATTATTTCCAGGCAATTGATATTAGACTATAGATATATAACATGTAGCGGTATATATAATTTGATTTGTATGGTTTTGGAGAAATGTTTAAAACAACAGAAATAGAAAGTCCGTCCAAAATGACTATCGGTGTAGATTTACTATTGCTCTACTGTATATAATTTTAGATATATACCTACTAACTAGGAACGACCAACTTGTGTATTTAGAATTATAGCAAGATTGTTAAATTAAATCTGATTTATAGTGAATACAGTTTAAGCTCCTTCAATCATTTTGGTTTCGCTAGTATGAAAAGGAATATTCAATGAACTCGATAGAAATATCCAAACTTCCCTACATATTGTTTCACGACAAGTCATGAATATCAAGATGTACACTTTGTGGTAAAGGTGGTTTAATTCTATCCTTGTAAAACTTCAAAATTACTTTAATTGAAGTCAATTTAAAGGTCATGTCGACCCTATTAATAGATAGACACAGATTCATCTTCACCCATCGTTAAACACTATGTATCTTTTCAAGTCTGTATGCCGAAATCAGATATGTTTGCTTTGCTTAGTACTTAATCAGGGATATTACCATTTTTAAGACAACTGCATTCCTTATTAACATTCTTTGGGGAATGTTTAATTGTCTTTACAATGTTGTATTTTCTTTATAACTTTTAAGATGACGTTGCACGTAAAGATTTAACTATCATCATGATTTTACCTTAGTTCATACAAAAATATGTTCAAATACAATTTAAAATATATAAATATATATTACAAGCTGGCAAAAATATATGTACACACACCCAGGATACCAACCAAATATAACGTTGGGCGTTACCTTATTGACCGACGTTCCCCATATGTAAACGTTATACATGTACACACAACCTACCCACCAAATATAACGATAGGCGTTACCTTATTGTACCTTATTGACCGACGTTCCCCATGTGTATTGTTATAACGGTACACACACCCTACCAACCAAATATAACGTTGGGCGTTACCTTATTGACCGACGTTCCCCATATGTAAACGTTATACATATACACACAACCTACCCGCCAAATATAACGATAGGCGTTACCTTATGTATATATAATTATTGTACCTTTTTGACCGACGTTCCCCATGTGTATTGTTATAACGGTACACACACCCTACCAACCAAATATAACGTTGGGCGTTACCTTATTGACCGACGTTCCCCATATGTAAACGTTATACATGTACACACAACCTACCCACCAAATATAACGATAGGCGTTACCTTATTGTACCATATTGACCGACGTTCCCCATGTGTATTGTTATAACGGTACACACACCCTACCAACCAAATATAACGTTGGGCGTTACCTTATTGACCGACGTTCCCCATATGTAAATGTTATACATGTACACACAACCTACCCACCAAATATAACGATAGGCGTTACCTTATGGTACCTTATTGACCGACGTTCCCCATGTGTATTGTTATAACGGTACACACACCCTACCAACCAAATATAACGTTGGGCGTTACCTTATTGACCGACGTTCCCCATATGTAAACGTTATACATATACACACAACCTACCCACCAAATATAACGATAGGCGTTACCTTACGTATATATAATTATTGTACCTTTTTGACCGACGTTCCCCATGTGTATTGTTATAACGGTACACACACCCTACCAACCAAATATAACGTTGGGCGTTACCTTATTGACCGACGTTCCCCATATGTAAACGTTATACATATACACACAACCTACCCACCAAATATAACGATAGGCGTTACCTTATTGTACCATATTGACCGACGTTCCCCATATGTAAACGTTATACATGTACACACAACCTACCCGCCAAATATAACGATAGGCGTTACCTTATTGTACCATATTGACCGACGTTCCCCATATGTAAACGTTATACATGTACACACACCCTACCAACCAAATATAACGATGGGCGTTACCATATTGACCGACGTTCCCCATGTGTATTGTTATAACGGTATACACACCCTACCAACCAAATATAACGTTTGGCGTTACCTTATTGACCGACGTTCCCCATATGTAAACGTTATACATGTACACACAACCTACCCACCAAATATAACGATAGGCGTTACCTTATGGTACCTTATTGACCGACGTTCCCCTTGTGTATTGACCGACGTTCCCCATATGTAAACGTTATACATATACACACAACCTACCCACCACATATAACGATAGGCGTTACCTTACGTATATATAATTATTGTACCTTTTTGACCGACGTTCCCCATGTCTATCGTTATACCAGTACACACACCCTACCAACCAAATATAACGTTGGGCGTTACCTTATTGACCGACGTTCCCCATATGTAAATGTTATACATGTACACACAACCTACCCACCAAATATAACGATAGGCGTTACCTTATTGTACCATATTGACCGACGTTCCCCATGTGTATTGTTATAACGGTACACACACCCTACCAACCAAATGTAACGTTTGGCGTTACCTTATTGACCGACTTTCCCCATATGTAAACGTTATACATATACACACAACCTACCCACCAAATATAACGATAGGCGTTACCTTATGTATATATAATTATTGTACCTTTTTGACCGACGTTCCCCAAGTGTAGAACTTATACAACGCAATATAACGATGAACTATTTCCCCCATGTGTAAACATACCAGTACATACTACTACCTACATTGTAGCAATATAACGATAGCTGTCATCTAAATGACACAAATTCCAATAGTTTTTATCAGACCTACACCCACCATTATAACATTAAAAGTTACGTAATCTTTTTAAACCCCCGCAAGTAAACGGTTTGATTTAGCAGACATACTATTAAGTATTATTAAACTAATTTCACCCACCACATGTCAAAGAAATGGAGTTAAGATAAAATTTCACCAATTTTTTTTATTTCATATGTAATTATTATACATTGTATGATTATAGTAACTCGAAAATCAGCAACCCGAACTTAAAATTTATGATGTGAATCAACGCGTAGCATATTATGTATGTTTAAACTTATGTGCAACGTCCAGATGAAAATGTGCATTGTTTGGTTTAATCGATTCTTGTAACAGCGCTCTTCTGATGTAATGCTATTAGTGTCTATTTTCTCATCTATTGAATTTTAAAGGGGCACGTCGCATTTGTTCCTGACTTGTTTTGAGGTAGGGTCATTTACCAGATAACGTAAATAAAACGTATTTAATATTGAACGTTTGCTGTCTTTCTTTCATTTTAAGGGAGTGAACACGGGCAACATGTTTTGGATTTCCAAAACATATATATGGATGTTATAAATGCATCTAGGTACACTGATTCGTAACAAAGTTTGTATGTTAAATATTGAATCATAAACGGTTTTGACATAAATCACACACGATTATGCATTAGACCTACGTGTGACACATCAACGCAATCTGAACATACTTTATGAATTCTTAACATATGCGACATGAAAACTGAATATGTACTTAGCAGTAAATAAAGAAATATTATTTTACATGACCTTTTTCTGTTTCGGAACCTGCCAATTGTAAAATCTTTTGATTGCTGTGTTTTTGTTAATCTCGAAGGAAGATTAGAGCAATGTATTATAACCGAGTGAAATATTATTTGAAGGTTAAAATTAATGTCAATGCTTGTAGTGATAAATGTGCTTTAGGATGTTCATTCAACTCACCGTGTGTAGTAGATACACATATATATCGTGTGTAAATATGTTTTGCCGTTTTCATTAAATCCTTTTACCTTTTGTTTTAGACTAAGTACCAGCAATAATAACACTCACCGTGTAATGCCTCTTAAGAACTCTAAAATGTCAATAATAACAATAGATCATGCTATGTCATTTAAACTTTATTCAGAAACAGAGATACAGACCTGTGTAATGTCTGTTAAGAACTCTAAAATATCAATAATAACAATAGATCATGCCATGTCATTTAAACTTTATTCAGAAACAGAGATACAAGGACACATGAAACAAGAACAAAATACTTTTGCGCTATTTACCACAAGTTCATATGGTACAACATAACTCGGTCTTTGTTTATTAGAGAATTACCTCCCTTGCGGATATATGATGTCATTGTTTTGTGAGTAAACTCACATAGACTTCTCTGAGATGGTAATGGGTTGAAATGATGAAGAAAAGTTTTAATTATCTTGAAGTTCATTATACCCGTAATGGTTTTACCCAGCTGAATATTATATAATTATATGAAACTGGTCTGGAAGCAATGTATGGTGCTAAAGGGATATGTAGAAACCATAATCTGTCAATCGACTGTAGATTGGATGTTTTTGATAAAGCTATTAAATCTATCATTTTTTATGACTGTGAGGTCTTGGGGTTTTTTAACATCAAACTTTTAGAACGTCTTCATCTTAAATTTTGCAAACATATTCTTAAATTGAAAACCTCCGCATTCAATTTCGGGTATATGGATAGTTCCCATTACATATATACAGAGCGCATGGTTAGCTACTGGGCCAAATTAGTTCTATCAGACAATGAGAAACTGAGTGACAAACTGTATCAGATATCCAGAAACCATAATATACTACGGTCGAATTGTATAAAAAGTATTTTTGAAGAATGTAATTTATTATATGTTTTTGAAAGTCAAGAATTTTTTAGCGTACAATGATTGAAAAGAACTGTTATTCGTATATAATTGTAAAAATGATTTTGTTTTAACTCATCAAAATGAACCAACTACAAAATTTAAATTTATAAACACAACCTAATATTAAAAACATACCTACTAGATATCCCTCCACGACTAGCTAACCTGTTTTATAAATTTCGAACATGCAATAGCAAATTACCAGTGGAATATTGTAGATGAAACAAAATCCTCAGAGAAAATAGAACACATAACCTCTGCAATCAATCGTAGTGACCGTCAAATATTATTAAGCAGAAAGAAATTGCTACCTTAATACTATTATGAAAGACCCGGCGCTTTTAAATTCATGATGATTTTGTTGTAGACATCCTCGATACTCCAGGGGTTCCGATCACTTACGATCTCTACACCCCTGGACTATCTCATAGTGAAATTGAAGGCAGCTCAGCGGAAAACATTTGACCAATCACAGGCTAGCAAATATTTCATTTTTTTTACTACAGAGAGAGCGACGCCTAACATCAAAGCCACAGAGTCAACCACAGTGTATCGTTATACGGCTCTTGTGATGTACATCATATGACTAAGTTACCTGTTCTATTCTGTTGCCTCTAATTGTCTCTAATGGAGTATCGAGGATGGTTGTAGATGACTAATTAGTTTCGGTTAAAAGATTCATCAAGCAGATAGATATTCGTGTATATTCTACTGAAGTATACCCCTTGTTTGATCAAATGTCTATGTATATATGTATGTCCTGTCTGCATGTAATTCTATACTCTCTATGTTTATGAGAACAAAATCATTGTCATTGAGATGTATGACGTTACGGTTGCAAACGCACGCACGTCATAATCAATACTACTCGCAAATATCTCGGCAATCGCGGCCCCTTTGTGTAGTTCGAACCCTACCTCCTTCAATAGTACTATCACTGTTGGAATACACGCCGGATTTTATCGAGACCAGACTGCATGGTCTTTACCGTCGGCGTTTGGAAGCAATAAATAAATGGATTAACAGCTGAATTAATACACGAAAGAGTAACGGAGGTGAACCTGGCTGTTCTATCTGGATTTCCTATCAAATTGAAACCTTGCATTACCTACCAAAGCCAAGGTCAGTGGTGATACACAGATTAGCAGGTTGGTGATGATAATCATGATGGTAAAACTACTTTTTGTTTCTTTTGCCATTTTCAGATGTTGGTTTTTTCTGAGCCCGATTCATTTGATTGTCAGAAATAGGGTGTGTTTCTACCGCAATTCGTCGACATTTACCTCTGTGTTTATGAAGAACTATAATAATTGCCAAACAACATGCAATAATGCAACTTTGAATAAAAACTGCAGCCTCGCCAATAGGAGAAGTAACATAATTCAAATGTTCGCAGAACAAATTTTCTAGTTTACATACCAACATTACATTTTGGTGGTATCCAAAGATGAAACATGTTACACACGAAGCTACAAAGGTGATACCGAACATGCCACTGGAGATTCGGAAAGACCTCCGCTCGTAATTTGACGTATATCTCCAAGATGGCGTCGAGAACAAATTAATCGGTCAATACAAATGACGCAGACCTGTCCTATTGAGCAGTAGTATGCTATCGATATAATATACATCCGCAAAAAACAAGACCAATAATTAATGTAGCTGTTTGGATTAATAAACGTTGCTAACATCGGAAAAAGCGATATTCCAACGAATGTCCGCTATCCCTAAGACATGGAAATGTAGAATCCTGGCATCAGGTTTCTGGATTTTGGTGATTGTCATGACGGTGACAGCAAACAAATTCACCACTATTGTAATTTCTCCTGATGCTGTTACACAGATGCTTGTCCAGGTCGGTGCTGACTCTGTGTCGATGTAGTCGCTAGAATTCGAAACCCAATCGCATTTCGACGCCATATCTGAATGATATAAATTGTGACATGATAAATTAGTAGGATACTCTTTCATTCTACCCGAGGATCACTAACTGTTGTAAAACGCACCGAGAGTTTTACAACATTTAGTGACAACCGAGGGTATATAATCCCTACCTTCGTATCCATGTATGAAAGAGTTGCGTGAAACGCATGGAAATTGCGTGATATTTTCAATGCTAATCCCATTGCTTGTATCTTTTAAAGTAAACCCAGTCTAGTTTCTGAAAAAAATGTAAAAGTTGTACCAAGAAAATAATTTTGTTAATGCTGTGACCTCACGAGGCTTCAGCTTCAGGCTACATGGGTGTATTGCCCTAGACCAGCCAGTATTACAGGTGTATGTATGATAGACTTCATGTTATAAACATTGTGAAACATCTTATACGGCATATCATTAATATATCAGACAAGTGTAGTATGTAGGAAGGAATTTCAATCATCCAATATAAAGAAAAGAATACTCAACCGCGGTGTTTTGGACAAACCATGTAGATTTTTAGTCTTACAGGCCCACTACATTTCCTTAAAACCTTCCTTAAAAACAATCGTGACATAAGAAAATATATGTCGATCCCTTAAAGATGCTCCTCTGCCGATGAAGTTTAAAGTTGAACGATAATTGATTTTAATCGTGTATATACGTGTCTAATTAACACAAAAAACATATTATATAATTCATTTTGCTTTTGGTGTTTCACTCTGTACTATAGGGCATAGTGCCATGGATTTGTTCGGGCTTCAATCATTCATTATTTTTTTTCTTGAAGTACAAAACTCAAACTTTTCAATAGTGGTAATGGTGTGTAGTAAGTAATTTTTGTAATCAAAGAAAAACTTAAATTCATCTGCTCTTGGTTTTTCATAGAGAAAACAATTCCACACGTCAGCAATGTAGCATCAACTGCTGTTAACATGCAGTGAAAATTCATTTCGTTAATTTGCCGTTTGGAGCAGTTGACAGTCAACTAACGCGCGACAGCTACATTTAGGGCAATGGCGGGAAGCATAAGATGGCCCGCATAATAAAGATTAACAATAATATCATTTTAATTGATTGAATTATTCAGAAGATAATGACAAAATAGATATTCATAGCATCTAAGGCTTTATGAAACGTTACCATGTAGTTATAGTAAACAAACTCGGCTAGTATTTGCGTAAAGTGAACAAGCCTAGAAAGTGTAAATATATAAAGATAGTTTAATACTTATATTTTACATAATTGACTCATTTTGGTGTCTCTACAGCAACATTGTTTAAGTAAGAGCAGGAAAACTGTTTATCAACGACAGTTTAATCCACAAGATAGAACAGCCATTTTGACGGTGATCAGTTGATGTAACCATGTCAGCATTAGTGACGTCATAATAGTCACTTTTTGGGTGTCAATTATACCTAAATAGACCTCAATTTGCCTTGTCTAGTGAATACAGTAAAAGTGGCAAGTGAATGTAAATATTTAAGCACTATTCTCAATATCTTTTGGGGTTATGAAGTCATAGACAAAAAACGCTTCACGTCTATGCAGATTGTCCTTCCGTTTTTTTGTCTATGACTTCATAACCCCAAATGATATTGAGAATAATGCTTAATATAATCAGATAACTCAATCAGGTACTAATTAGGCATACATTTCCGTAATTTAACTTACTTTTACAATAAAACAAATTGAGTTGTGGCGCATTGATATCTTAACCAATAACTCAGTTTGGCCAATGACTGTGCCGCTTTTAAAATCTTCGCGAAAAAATTATATTTATGACGTCATAATACGTGACGTACCATTCTTTCGGTCTATGGAAAAATAACCCTAAAGATATGAAATTGAATTATTTCACATAACTGCAACTCGTCTTCGCCAGCCAAATACACATTTGTTTTACCCAATATATTGCCATATCACCCCCGTAAAACTCTATGATATCACCAACAGTTTGAATAAATTCTAAATAAATATATATACACAATGTTGTGATCTCAAATCAACAATGACAAGACACTTACCTTTACCATCCTTGTGTTCCACAGAATTAAGACATAGGGTTGAACTGGACACCAGACTCACATACACAGCCAGATGATTGTAAATCAAACGCAGCGTGGGCGCCTTATAAAGTTCTACAATATTTTATTGGTAGGGTTCATATAAAGGATAAATTCTATGGATAGAAATGTTGTGGGTTGTCGTCAAATAAACAATAAAATATTATGATACAAATCCTATCAATAATTTTTATGCGTATACATTTATGTACAAGGATCTTTTGCAGAAATAGAAAAAGTTCCATCTTTAGGAAAATAAATATCAAGATAAATAGCATGGTTTAGTATATGCAGTATATGGCCAAATCACCGCAACAATTCGCAGTTTTGATGCGTGCTTATATTGTTCGTGGTACCAAATTGAAAAAAAAAATATATGTTATTCGCAACAATATTTGTAGTGAATTTCATATCGCAAACCTCAATAAGATATAATTATGCATTTACGGCATCATGCTAAACATCAAGCCCTGCAAAGCGAAAGTCTCGCCAAACGAGACTTGGAAAGTCTCAACGAGACTTTAGAATCTCGCATCCCGCGAGATCTTCAGTTTTAAAAATGGCTTCATGCTAGCTGCAGTGCACGTTTGCAAGAAGTATTATGGCGAATTCTAAAGGTGTTTCTTACGTCGAACCCACCCACAATGTGGAGTCGGGGGACGATAGGGATACCGGGCTTGACCCGGACTCCCGACGTGCCGGCGTACGTGGCCGATGTAGAGTTAGAGAGACCAGACACTCCTCTCCTATGTCTCAACCACGTGGTCGGAAAAGGGACAGGCACTATGGTGACCGTTCTTCTCTTTCTGATGATCGGGGAAAAGTAAGATCTTCTAGATATGATCGTTTTAAATGTTCTCGATCCCCATCTCATTCCAGAGATGTTTCTGATCGATCCCGTTCTCGGTCTAAAGATCGTTCTGTTTCACGAGGTCCTAGCGGGGGCGAATCGTCGTATTCGTATACTAGACATAGTAGTGAGGACGAGTCGTCCAAGTCGTCCATCTCGTCTCGGCGTAGTTCTAGCCTAAGTCCACCACGTAAACGAAAGAAAGCTAAACGTAATAGCAGTGACTCTCGTTCCAATTACGTCCGTTTTGAGGTGGCTGACACGGAAAGTGAGAAACCAGAACTACCATCAGATATGGCAAATTATGTAATGAACAAATTTACATCGTTCATTCCAGAGAAAATTTTAATGGGTAAGATTCTGGACAAATATCCAGTGCCAAAGAACATTTCTGTTGGGGCACACAAGGTTGACTCTTATGTGCCAGAAATTTTTCAGTCAGTAAATCGCTCGTATGGTAAGGCGTATGATCAAAACTTATCTTCAATTCAGACACGGGTTGGTAGCGTGATGGGACCCCTCTCAAAATTGTGGGTCGATATTGATGGTGTGCGCTCAGGTGAGACAGACAAGAAATTAGATCTGTTTTCATGTCTAGAACTGGTAGAAAAGACTATAACATTAGTTGGTCAAGCATTCAATGCTACTACCTATCACAGGCGGATGAATATCCTATACAACCTCACTAAGGACGTTAAGAAGTCCAAACACTTGTTGAAAGAAAACAGTGACAGGTTAACATCGGACAGTAAAATTTTTGGGAAAAAATTCTACAAGGCATTGGTTAAATCTTCAGCCTTTTCCCGGGAGTCACGTGAGATTTCCAAGGAATTAGCAGCCAAGTCTAAATCCAGCCTAGACCGCTCTAGGTCTACGAACACTCAGAGGGACCAGGCTAAGCCATACAATAAGCCCTTTCAGAAGAAGGCCCCATTTCGAGGAGGAGGAAGTGGTGGCCGATCCAACTCTTTCCGGGGACGCAGAGGAGCCCAAAAATCCTATAAAGGTAGGTTTATTACCTTCATTACAGGTAAACAAAAATCTAGACGCAATACCTCAGACTCTGTTAAAAGTACCGAACGAACCTCCAGCCGAGTTCAGCTCGGATTTAAAACCTCGTTCACCTAGAAATAAAGTCACTTTCTTTTCGGCGAATGATCATAAACAAACCAGTAGGGGGTCGTTTAAGACATTTCATAGACAACTGGAAAGTTATCACTCAGGACCCTCAGGTTCTGGAAATGGTACAAGGGATAAAAATTCCGCTGGTCAAAGAACCCTTTCAAAATCGGATCCCATCATCATGGGTGGAGGGTCAGGACGCACATTTGATAGAGTCAGAGGTACAAACCATGTTGGAGAAGAACGTGATTGTCAAATCGTTTCATTGCACGGGTCAGTTTCTAAGCCCTGTATTCTTGGTTCCAAAGAAGGACGGGGGAAATCGTCCAGTAATAAATCTGAAGAGACTGAACTCGTGTGTGGAGTATCAGCATTTTCAGATGGAGGGGGTACAGTCTCTAAAGACACTGATTCAGAAGGACGATTTCATGGTAAAACTAGACCTAAAGGACGCTTACTTCACAGTACCGGTCCATCCAACTCATCAGAAATTTCTGAAGTTTCTTTGGGGGGACCAAATATACATGTTTGTGGCAATGCCCTTTGGGCTAGCTCCAGGCCCTCGGTTCTTCACCAAACTGATGAAACCAGTGGTAGCCCTCATGAGAAGGATAGGTGTCCGAATGGTAATTTACTTGGACGACATGATTCTTATGAACCAATCCAAGGAAAAGCTCCTGATGGACATACACTCTCTGAAATTCCTGTTGGACCAACTCGGATTTCTGATAAACACAGAGAAATCAGTTTGGATCCCTACTCACGAGATAGAATTTTTAGGCTATCTAGTCAACTCAATGGAAATGACATTGTCACTACCTCAAAGGAAGGTGTCAAAGGTCATCGACAAGTGTCGTCATTTGTTGACAAACAAAATAGTCACAGTGAGGGAGATGTCAGAGACTTTGGGTCACATGACCTCGACCTTGCAAGCGGTGGCTCCCGCCCCTCTGCATTACAGACATCTTCAAATGTCCCAAATCCAGACCTTCCTATTGGACAAATCTTACCAAGCGTTAGTAACTCTCTCCTCGGATTGTCTGGGGGAGTTGAGATGGTGGATCTGTCAGATGGAGAGTTGGAATGGGAAGGCTATTATAAATGCAGGCCCGGATCTGATCATAGAGACGGACGCCTCAAAAAAAGGGTGGGGGGCGGCGTCAGGTACCAGCAGGGTTCAGGGCCTATGGACTTCGGAGGAGAGGACATGTCATATCAATGTGCTGGAACTGAAGGCAGCACTATTAGCCCTGAGATCCTACACAAAGGAAAATTCCCCAAGTCATGTTCATCTGAGACTAGACAATCGGACAGCGGTAGCATATATACAAAAGATGGGGGGGACCAAATCTCGCCAGCTACTGTTGCTGACCAAGGATTTATGGGATTACTGTCTGAAAAAGGGAATGTATCTGACAGCAGAGTACCTTCCAGGCAGTTTGAACACGGAGGCGGATTGGCAATCTCGCAACTTCCAGGACAGCAGCGACTGGCACTTGAAGGAAGAGGTGTTCAAGGCTCTAAACCGTCTCATGGGTCCATTCAAGCTCGACTTGTTTGCGAGTCGGCACAATCACCAAATGTCCAGGTATGTGAGCTGGCGCTCAGACCCATACGCAGTCCAATCGGATGCCTTCCAAATGAGGTGGACAGAGGAGGGTTTGTACCTATTCCCTCCGTTCTCCATGATATCGAGGTGTCTAATGAAAGTACAATTGGAGAAGGCCACTGTAGTGCTGATAGCGCCGACGTGGCAATCTCGTCCATGGTACCCGTCTCTGCTGGGCATGCTAGTGGAGACTCCGGTGTTACTACCCCCGTACAAGGAACCTCCTAACGTCGGTAACAGGAGAGTCCCACCCGCTATTAATCCAGAACAATTTCAGGTTAGCGGCGTGGAAAATCTCCGGAGACAGGATGTTGGTAGAGGAGTTTCGGAAGAAGCTGCCAATATCTTGGCAGAGTTCTCATGGAGGAAAGGCACTAACACTGCTTACAACAGCTGTTGGCGTCAGTGGTGTTGCTGGTGCAAATAGAAAACAGTTTGATCCATTTCGGACCCCTGTGGTAAACGTTGTTAAAAAACATGAACCGTGACATCCCTAGAGAAGGGAGATAAATACAGGACCCTCAACTCTCGGAGATCTGCTATTTCAGCATTTCACGAGATTGTTGACGGAACTAAGGTGGGTCAGCATGACCTTGTAAAGCGTTTCTTAAATGCCACCTTTAATGCTAGACCTCCACAACCTAGGTATATGGGCACATGGAATGTTGATATGGTATTGGGTTTTCTTGATCTCGAATCAATGTCTGTTCTTTCAGATAAGATGTTGACATTGAAGGTCAGTATGCTATTGGCCTTAACATCAGCGAGTCGAGTTTCTGAGCTTTGCGCTCTAGACACAAAGTTCATGTCGGATACAGGTTCCAAATTTACTTTCAAGTTAGCCAAACTTACAAAGTCGCGTCGTGTTGGAGACTCCCCTATTGAGGTTGTGTTTCAAGCCTATGTAGAAAACCCCAATTTGTGTGTAGTACAGACTCTCAGAGAATATCTGAAGAGGTCCGAGTCTTGGAGAAATCGTGACGCTACTAGTCGAACCCAGATTCTACTTAGTTACGTAGAGCCACACAAACCTGTTGTCTCGTGTACAGTTGCGGGCTGGTTAGTTTCCCTGTTAGGTTTGGCTGGTGTTGACACTGACAAGTTCAAGGCACACTCTACCCGTAGTGCCTCTACTTCAAAAGCTCGGGCAATGGGACTATCTTGCCAGGAAATAATGGAGAGAGGCCACTGGTCAAAAGTCTCCACGTTCAGGAGACATTATTTGAGGGAATCTTCTGATCTATCGAGTAAAGATAACTTTCAGAAAGCAGTGTTATCTGTAGGTTAGTACAGATGTATGCTTTAAACATGCATAATTATATCTTATTGAGGTTTGCGATATGAAATTGAGAATTTCATCAGTGCATGTAATGCACACAATGAAATTAGAATTTCATGAGCAAACCGAAATAAGATATAATTCCCAGGACCCTTACCCACCCTCTTTCTTGCTTACAAAGTTATCTTTGTATTGGTTTTGGTTTATTATAAGAAATGAGTTGTTTAGTATACATGGAATGACTTAATGTACATGATGTCCTTTCTATACACACGCATGAGCAAAGTTGGCTTGCGTTCCATATAAGTTCCCCTTTTTCTATGTTACAGGAGGGAAGAGCGCAGGTGATGTCTAGACAGACAAAGAGGACTGGTTAGACGAGTCGACAGACCGATGTCCGTCCATGGATTTTTGAAATTTAAATGGAATTTTGATGTTAGATGCAATAAATATTGCAGTGTTTAATGTTTCTCTTTGTTAACGTTTTCCTTTACTATCATTCTTCCATTTTTAAAACTGAAGATCTCGCGGGATGCGAGATTCTAAAGTCTCGTTGAGACTTTCCAAGTCTCGTTTGGCGAGACTTTCGCTTTGCAGGGCTTGATGTTTAGCATGATGCCGTAAATGCATAATTATATCTTATTTCGGTTTGCTCATGAAATTCTAATTTCATTGTGTGCATTACATGCAACAATATTTGTAGTGATTTATTTCCATGAACTTATAGCTGCTTCCCGGGAATGTCTTCGAGGCTACGCATAGCGTCATAAGAAGTGGCTCCACTGACGTGTATCAGACGATTTGATATGGCAATAACGATTACAGTGCGCATTACTGATAAATTGTCTTCTTAGGAGTCCTATAATAATCATAGGATTGAAGACAAATCTATTACAACGCGAGAATTATAGGGCCATACATCCCCAAAGACGGCAGTATAATGATTAAATAGATAGGGACTATTTTAATATATGAATATTATAAAATGAAAACAAAACTGGAATGGCAATCATCAAATTTACTTCACCAATTAACAAACAAATACTAGATCATATAAAAAGATATACCACACAAGAAATCTGGCTTATACAGCTCCTTGTGGTGAGTGTTGAGCACATGCCTGGGAATAATACGAACAATGCAGAACATCACTCAAGCAGATAAGTATGCATCCATGAAAGAGAACTGTTTGAGCATTGGCAGAGCCCTACTGCACAAAACGTCAGTGCTAGATATCGGAATATTCAACAAAGGATGGATTCGGCTGATAAAACCAATGCATCGGCAGGGGCACATTTCATTACAAGCAATGAGCATTTGCAATTGGCTCTGGCATATCATAATCAAACGACATATAAAACAGTCTTAAGTCTAAGACAACCTTAAGGTATACTTAACCAATCACAAATTGACATTACAAAAGTCATAATATTTTTAATTCTCATAAACGGACAAATGGTATTTTGTCTTTATCAAAAATAGAAACAGACAAATTGGCATTTATTTTCAGTTGCAAAAGTTACTTACTTTACACCATTGCTACCATTGAAAAGTTTGTGTACCGATAAAAAGTACACGGCACTATGGCCTATATAAGATAAAGTACTGATTACGCTTCGACAGAAAGCAAATTCAGGTATTCGATATTGTTTTATGTTGATATGATTAAAAACTATGTTTTGTTCAAATTATGAACAACGTTTATGCTCTATCGGCGGTGGAACATGTTTAATTCTAAGATTTGTTATGACCATTACTCTGGTGTCTGACTAAAAGCAGAATGATAAATAACATATTCTTTAGTAGTATGATACAGAGTTAGCTGCACTTGTGGGTAGGTATTGATTGTGACGTCATGTGTTTGCGAGGTTACGAGCGTAATGCCCTTTTTTTTCGAATTACGCCCACATAATAATGACGTCACAATGGATACCTACCCGCAAGGGCACTAACTCTGTAATATGCAAAGACAAAATTTTCACTACGCACACACGTTTACGATTATTTTAGACAAAATGTATGCATACTTATGACAAAATGTGTATAATATATTATTGTGTTTATGACGTCAATGGAAGATTCCCCAACTATTTCTACCCGTTTCGGATTATAGACCGTTACATAGAAAAAAAGAAGAACACAAATGACTTTTACATCAGGTCTTAAATCTTATATTTTCATGGAATGCAATTTGATTTTTAGTATCGCAAAAGTTTCAATGTATATTACTATAATGAAGTCAACAAAAATCATATTATTCTATCGCCTTAGGGTGAAATGCTATGTATTTGCATTCAAAAACGGTTGTTTCATGAAAATAACCTGACTTTAGCACAAGTGGAAGGACCTGTTCTATTTTGAGCTTCAGAATGATAAGTATATCAATACGTAGTTCACCTGTGATGCTCTAGTCCGCGGGCATTTCGCTGTTAATGGATGTGTTAGCGTCGTTATCAAAATCCGGACATTGGCGATATTTTGTATCACTAAGTAAGTTAACGTACCTGTTCTTTTAGATTGAGTGGTGAGTATTTGCAAGGGCATTACCCCAGATTTAAAACTTCTAAATTTTACATCTGTTTCATTTGATGGAAGTAAGCACTGATGGGTCTTTTTATCTGGAATTATAAATGAGAACTGTAAATCACATCACTCACAATATATGATATATGTATGTGTTTGTCTGTACACCAACACAAAATACACATATGCAGTATAGTTATGACTGTGTAAAGTGGCATTTCTTTCATAGCAATTGCCGCTTATATGTCGTATGTCTGAAATCAGTTTTACCGATTCCCTTATATATATATATATATATGTTCTCCAGCTTTTTACCATATATTGTTAGGTACACGGTTTGTAAGCAACCTAATTCGGAAAAAAATGTGAGGTCTAAAATAAACTTTTATCGAGTAGGGCGAAGCCGAGCCTGATGCAGGATTATTTTAGACTCAATATTTTTCTGTAATAGGTCACTAATAACTGTTTAACGTATATATCCCACCGAAGACCTTTTCAATTAAATAACTGCAAAATACTTCATAGATGGATACAAAAAATATTTAAAACGTAAGCAGAATGACTATATCTTGGATATCACGAAAGTGAATTTTACCATGCTAACGAATCCAGTTTTCCAGATGGTTACCACATAATTTCTGTCAGATATAAAAAAATTATGTAAAAATAATTTTAAGACCCAAATATATCAGGTGTGTTACCACATTTTCTTTCATACCTACGGGTGTAATACTGGCTGGTCTGGGGCAATAAACTCATGTTGCCTGAGGCTGTATTGCATGGCTAGCCATGCATGCAATAAAGCCTCGTGACGTCATAGCGTCAAAAAAAATTCTATTTCCTCGGTAAAATTTTAACATTTTTTTTTAAAAACTTGACTGGTTTTACTATAAAAGATGCAAACAACGGAATTTTTGTTGAAAATATCTCGTAATTTTTCATATATGGAAAATTGACTATCAGTCGTGGATTTCTTCGAATGTATTTCAAAATGGGATATTATAGTTGTAAAATTGCAATAAAACGTTGAGGTATGAAAGAAAATTCTCTTTCATAAGTGGATATGAAGGATAGGGATATTCTACCCTCGGGATCACAAAATGTTGCAAAACCCGAGGCTTGCCGAGGGTTTTACTACATTTTGTGACCCTCGGGTAGAATATCCCTTTCCTTCATATCCACATATGAAAGAGTCTTATAGTACACACCAGATAAAAAAGATGTCTATCCAAACGATCGAAGTGTTTTTATCACATTTATGGTAACCTTTGTTAGAATTCAAGATTATAATATGACTTCATAATAGATGGCCCCTGGGTCTGGTTTTGATTATTCTATTACATAATTACCAGTATTCCTGAACTGTATGACAACTTAATTACAAAAAAGTACCAGGATTATCAAGATAATTGTTTTACTGTTCTGGCGACTTTATTCGTATCTCAATCTGTCAACATATCTTTTCAATCGAGGCTGTAACCTAATATCAAGAAACATTTCTTGGGAAAGGGGATCAGAGTTCGTGTCAATTTTGACCCTGACCCCCGGGGGCAGGAGCGGTGTGACTCGATGGGAAAAATTCACCAAAAAATGATACATAGGCATACAAACTATCACTTGTCTAGTTAAACAGGGACTATGACCTTAGTAGCATTTTTTTAGTTTGCATATGGTTCGTTTCTTTTTCAGCATTGCAAAACATCTCGAAATGCAATTTTATATAGCATTTTGTATGTGTTTTTAGGAAGAAGCAGGACATTTTTAAATAAAAACACGATGACGAATGAATAACTATTAACTGCCAAAAAGATTCATGATGAATAAATTACATTTCAAACTTGCATATCATCAAGTAGGTATATTATTTACATATCATCAGTAAACACTCTAAAACCGTATTCCTCTGTACCATATCCTAGGTATTCCACCGTAAAATATCTTATTTTACTGGTCGTAGTTATAATAAAAACCGTAGGTGAACAAATGGGAAATTTGAAATCTAATACAGCACCGGATGTTATTAGCAACATCAATAGTGCGAAGTACGTCAGAAGTTTAAATTACAGTATATGACGTGACATTTACATCCTAATCCAATTTCCCTTTTTGGGAATTAAAGATATATCTGATTAGAAACCAAGTGTTGTGTTAAAAGCAAAACAGGTTAATTGAAAGTTTATTAGCAAAATTAACATAGTTAATGTATTAAACTAGTGATATTTTGTATACCTATATATCACTTCTTAGCTGTACATCAGCGTATCTAAGTTGATAAAAAGTGTGTATACATCGGCACCAACAACATTAGGTGCATGTATAATTGTTGAATGTGAATTGTTTTGTAGTTTGTAAATTTTGGCAACTTTATCTTATTATCTGTTACTTTTTTTCTAGTTTTTTTTTTCAATAACTACAATTAAACTCAAATGTTCACTCAAACAAATGGCTATGTTTAGTTAATTTCAGTTTATTTGTTTAGTACAACTTAAATAATGTTTGTCTCTTTGATTTTAGTTAAGTTCACTATACAAACAAGTGTTGGTCACTTATCTACGATATGATACAGTTCACAATGTTCATACTATACAATTTATATAGCTATAGGATCGTTTTTATAGTTATGTTACCTAATACATTTCATTATAACACACTATTGAATCCACTTAATAGGATATCGGATTGTTAAAATATCGTTTGATTTGAAACTCAAAAAGAATCCTCGTCCAGAAACCTTCTTTATCTTTGTATTGTTCCATCGTTTAATTTGAAATCGGTTATTTGGAAATATTGCTTAATTTGAAATTGGTAACTTTCAAATATCACTGAAGGTGAAAATCGGTTACTTTGAAATATCGCTGAATTTGAAATCGGTAACCTTTGAAATATCGCTGAATTTGGAAATACATTATTTTGAAATATCGCTGAATACGAAATCGGGTACTTTGAAATATTGGTTAAGAAATCGGTTACTTTGAAATATCGCAGAATTTGAAATAAATTAATTTGAAATATCGCTGAATTTGAAATCGGATTCTTTGAAATATCGCTGAATTGAAAATGAATATTGTCTCACAGTAACACTTTACCATTTATTTCTATTACTCTATGACCGCCACCGAAAAATAAAATTTCGTTCTATACGATATCATTCTTTCGCTCAGATACTAAATTTTATGGGGAGCATTTTTCTTTTTCTTTTATTTTCCATAAAAAATTCCGATACATGCCATGTAAGTAAGTATATAAAGCTTGCATACATGTACATAAATACACCCATGTGCATACATATCACATGTATTCATATATGCATATACAATGGATTATATAGATTAAATACACACATATATATACATATACACCCTCACACATACACACTTACACACACCATCACATAGTGTACATTGTACACACTTATTGTCAACATCTATTTACTCTATATATAAAACACGCGAGCGTACAAGATGTAACATGCAATACCCATTATTTGTAATGATTCGATGCGTTATGCACGAAGTTAATATAATAGTTTCTATTATATACAAGGTAGAAGAGAATTGTTTTAGCAACGGCTTTTGCTTGAAAAAAAACGTGAGTCCCATGCATGAATATACGCGTACATATTTGGCTTTTTACGTGTATTTGAGAGCTTGATAAATAAATCTTAAAAGAAATACTCAAAAAAATATAATATGCTCAGCCTTCCATCCCCGTTTGTTTAATTTTCTAAATCTTTTAAATATTCAACGTATACTTCACCCACGAAAGTGTAGTGCGTAAACTGAGATGAAATGTTAGAGACATGCGAGACGAGAGAGGGCTAGAGTATCGTTAAAGTGAGTATCATAAAAGTTATGCTATCTTTCGTGACTCATCTGATTACTTGGCTTTTCATGAGATTTCTAAGACATGAAGCTAGATTTCTTGTATGATATATTTATTTACCTGAACTTGTATTTGTTTGTTAATTGGTGAAGTAAATTTGCTAGTTGCCATTCCGGATTTGGTCTTGTTTTAATGGCTTACAGTTATTTAAGCATTAAACTGCCGTCTTTGGGAATGAATGGTCCTATCATTCTCGCTTCATGATAGATTTGCCTTCAATCCTGTGGCAATTAGCCTAAGGCTAGAATCAGGCATGTAGTTGAGACAAAAATGATCAAGCCAAATTGTAGTGGTTTGTTTTTAATATTCTAGAGACTGGTGGCCAGTCTAGGGAGAAATATGATCTCATCAATATCATTTTTTAGTAAGGTCATATAGTGTCAGTCCCAAGAAATCAAAACTATTATATAATTCGATGTCATTTTCTTACTGTCCATTTAAAACAGTTCTCGTTTTTGGGTTTTTTTTTTCAATTTGTCTTGTTATTTATTTTTCTATTAATGGAGCGTTTTTCGTTTCTGCAAAAAATATTAAAATTTATTGATTGGATTTGTTTCATAATATTTTTATTGTTTATTTGTTGACAACCCGCAACATTTCTATCCATAGAATTTGTCTTTTATATGAACCTTATCAATACAATATTGTAGAACTATTTAAGGCACTCCCGTAACCCTAGTTGTAGTATCGACTGGCTGTGTATGTGAGTCTTGTATCAAGTTTCATCCCTTCCATATCTGGATTCTGTGGAACACAAGGATGGTAAAGGTAAGTGTCTGGCCATTGTTGATTTAGGAACATGATATTATGTATACATACGCATTAAAAACTTATTCAAACTGTTGGTGATATCATAGGTTACATAGAGTTTTACGTGTTGATATGGAAAATATCCCATCTCAGACAAGAATCTTGTATTCTGGTTAGTTAAAATGACGTCACGTGATTTCCAAGATATAGTTGTATTAGGTTAGTAAAAATCATATCAAGTTTGGGCGTAATTAGAAACAAGATGTCGGTCAATTAACGCTTTGCAATGACGGCACTCAAAGATATGGAACCAAAACGTTTGAATGATAACGCTGATGACCACTTTAAAAAAAAATCAAAATCTGCAAGGCTTTTTTTAAGACTATTTAACAGATATGGACCACATAAAAATAAACACAATATTGAATGTCAAATGTAAATGTTCTTTGTACCCATGTAACATCTCTTAAAAAACAAACAAATATGATAAACAGATATGGACCATAAAAATAATCAATATTGAATGTCAAATGTAAATGTTCTTTGTACCCATGTAACATCTCTTAAAAAACAAACAAATATGATAAACAGATATGGACCATAAAAAATAATCAATATTGAATGTCAAATGTAAATGTTCTTTGTACCCATGTAACATCTCTTAAAAAACAAACAAATATGATAAACAGATATGGACCATAAAAATAATCAATATTGAATGTCAAATGTAAATGTTCTTTGTACCCATGTAACATCTCTTAAAAAACAAACAAACAAAAAACCCCACATTTTTCATCTTTGGATACCACCAAAATGTAATGTTGGTATGAAAACTAGAAAATTTGTTCTTCGAAAATTTGAATTATGTTACTTCTCATATTGGCGTGACTGCAGATTTTATTCAAATTTACATTATTGCATGTTGATTGGAAATAATTATAATTTGTGATAAACATATTCAAGTAAGTTTCAGTTGCTAGTTTGAATGCTTGTTCCGTTATACATGACCTATTATAATGCAAAATAAAGCAGTTTGGTTCGTGCACTATGCATCGTTCGAAGTTCATAGACGCATATATCAATAAAAACAACAAAACAAGAGGCCCACATGTCCTGTATCTCCCATCTGCTTAATTTGCGTATGTATGTCTACGGGTTCAGTGTGTATTTCCTCCAGGATTTCAAACATTTACTACAAATTTCGCTATTGGGATTCATACCGTTTTGCCCTAGAAGAGGAGGGGGCAATAATTAAGCAATTGATGCAAACTATATGTCTTGTCCTTCCCAAATTCACAATTTCAGTACAACGTAAAACAAGTAGGGATTGAAAGAAAACTTACACGGGTGAGTTAAAAGGGAGATACCGTATTAATTAGCTAGAACATTAATTCTATCAATTTTCCTTGTATATATAATAATTAAATTGTAAAAAATATCTTCGAGAAGGTAAACATAAATAAAAAAAAAACACAATTTCGAAGCATTTCAGCTTTTAAGGAACACTTCTTTCGTTCTCTAGAAATAATAAGTGCTTACTTTGTAGAACGAATGGATACGTTTATAAGTTTTAGAATAATTATGTACAATGTATATATTACTGACTTAATGTTGTATTGCCATCTTTTAAACATATCCGATCAAGTGTACATAATTAATATATACCTATATTCACTGTAACAGTCACCGATAGTACATAATGTGTTTTGATGCTTTGCTCCGCCAACCGTAACCAAGAACTTTCAATTTTTTACCCTTTTTTCTGTCATCTCTAGATAGAGGCTTGGTTGTGACATGCGCAATCCTGTGGTGGTATATTCACCCACTTTGATCCTATAACGCGTCACTTTTTGCATGAATTCCACAAACAGCGGTCGTTGACGCCATGACTACTCCATTGCGTTTCGGATTAGTATGTCTCCTTGTGTGTACTGTGTCCATCTCGGCAAAATCTTGGGACAGTAAGTATAATATACACATGTGTACAGTATAGTACAATAGGATATATAAAGTACGCAGGTCATTAATTATTTGCTGCATATCTTCTTTTGTGGTGTTTGTGTGTTTAGGATGAAAATGAAAAAAAAAAATTAAAGTACTTCAGAAGTGAAAATCGCTAATGCATTAACTACTCAAACTTTTTATCCATATCAATGGTACTTCAAAACCACCTCTCCATTACCCAAGGCTGAATTTATCACCGCCATCCTAACTGTTGACACATTGATATAAAATAGACTCCTTGTTTCTTAAATAAAAAAACAAATGGCTTGGTTCCTGAATCAACCACTTACGCAAACGTAAACATTAACAACGTTCATTACATACCTTTAAGTAATATCAATACAGGAAAGTTTTTAGGGAAATGCGATCCGCTGTTATTTATATATATGCTATATATTTATTTCTAGAAAACAAGAAAGCTGAAGTTGCTGGTCTAGTCAAACGACTCCTTATCCATCTGAAAGGTATGTACATTTTCTGCAACTAATTTTATACCAACTTGTTGGTAAGAACAAATGATATGCTAGACTATTCTATAAAGTTGTATACAATTTTGAACGTTGTGTTTGTGTAATTAATTACGAACGGCATTTCACACAAAAGGACACGCTGCTTTCCTTTTAGATTTCCCACATTTTGTACTAGTCTCTCAAGGTTATCATGGTTATATATAATGTTTATTTCCCTAGAGATACGCTGTTAGATTAAAGTAGTCTATTATGAACTATTACAAATACTAAACGATCGTTTTATAAATTTCATCTTCATATTTACTATACTTTATATACATTTGCACGAGACATTGGCTTCAGAGGAGCGATTGTAATGTCGATGAGATTCGGATATTCGATTTAAATGTGGTCGGTGGAGGATCGTGTTGAACGATTTTTTCACGTTCGAAATAAATTTAAAAAATTGACGGATAACACATGATGACTTCGAAAGAAGTTGGTTCTTAGCTATAATGGTTAAAGCTGACAATGTATGTTAGAAAATATTAACATGCATTATAAAGGGGGATGGCCAGAGAAGGTAACTAAGCAAAGCAAGAAAAATGGCTGCCACTTTCCTAGATACGACACTGTCGTAAATGGGGAATGTCTCAGAATTATTTTTCGAAAAAAAAAATATCAAAAAAAATCATTATAAACATATATCTATTCCAAATGCATGCTTTTTACTTGCATTGCGGCTTTAACATGCATTAATTATGAGTTAAATGGTTTCTTTTTGACCACCTTACGATAATTATTTTGTTATGTAATAAACATTATTTGGCAAAAAAGTAATCGCAGCATTAATAGACGAATTGATTTATATCGTTCATTATGTTTGACACAGCGGATGAGGAAAAAAATTAGAAGGTGATCAACTTTTAAACTTTAAATTCTGACTAACAAAGGAGGTATTATTGCATATCTGACCGCATGACCTTTGACCCTCCAACTTTGACCTCACCGTATAGAAAAAAGATGATCCCATATATTTCCGACAGAGGATGACCTATTGAACCTTTTCTGTATATGGTGTCATCCTTCATCAAGAAATGCCCAAAGACACCAATAACTCGACAAAAGCCACTAGACTATGCGGATAAACTATAGTGTTTTTTTTGTATTTTTCTTTGATATTACTGTAGGGAGGAACGCTTACTGCAGTTTAAATCTTGAATATACATGTATCAAAATGCGGAGTGTGTATATGCGACATTAATCTTATAAAACAAAAGAATTTTGTCTAATCGGGTTTTTATTTCAGACGAAAATGGCGCAAGGTACAAAGTCGCTGGTCAAAATGACGAAGTCGACGAGGAAATGATGAAGCGACAAGGTTTTTATTTGCTTCTTTCTTTGTTTCTTTCTTTCTTAATTAATTAATACTGAGGGCCGATTAAACGCAACACTTTTTTATTGAATATTTTTCAATTAGATGTTTTGTTCATATCACACAAATTAATAATGTAAAACTTTGAGCACCTTAGCTATGTATATAATAATGATTCGCATGACTGAACTTGCTCTGGGGCCGTGAAGCGGTGGATTGTTGAAAAAAGTACCTATCTGTACGTGCACTTGGTATCAATGCGCGCTTTCTACCCATTACACGTGTACAGTCCTTGCGGATAAGAAGACTGTTTTCCACATTCAGATATTGAAAACGCCGTTTAGTTTGGATAACGATGCCACGACTAACGGATACCCAGTGTCACGAAGTTAGGGCTATGTTGGCAGGCGGACTTGCATGAAATTGCGCGTAGAATGGGATGTTTGCCTCCTACTATTGTGAGACGTCATCAGCGGTGCGTTCAAACGGGTTCTCCTGGAAGGCAACGAGTGACGTCGAATCGATAGGACCGTTACATCCGGGTCACCCACCTCCGTGACCGCTTCCAAACTGCCTCCTAGTGACGGTAGAATTCGCGTGCGGAGACGACGGGGAGAGCGTTACGTCGATTTGGTTGTCTGCGAATGTGACCGTTGAGATGGTGACAGTGTCATGGTGTGGGGAAGGGATATCCTTCGACCGCAAGACGCCCCTTGTTATCGTGGACGGCAATCTGACGGCACGGCGTTACATCGACGAAGTCCCACAAACTACCTTTGTACCGTTCTTTCGTAATCGTCCCGACGTCGACATTCTACATCAAGACAACGCTCGTGCGCACTCTGCAAGGTTGACCACAGACTTCCTTAATAAACAGAACATTCAACACTGCCCTGGCCTGCCTTATCCCCTGACCTCCAATTGAATACTTGTGGGACCAGTTAGTTCAAGCTGTGAAACGACGTCAGCCACATCCGCAAAATCGACGTGAACTTGAAATTGCCTTTCAGGAGGAGTGGAGGAACATGTACATTCAGCCAGTTAGAATTCAGCGTCTGGTTTGGTCCATGCAACGTAGGTGTCGTGCTTGTGTGGAGGCAAATGGTGGCCACATCAGATATTGAAAGTGTGAAACTGAATTGGGGGGGGGGGGGTAGCGTTTATTCTGTAAAATTTTTGTTACCATTATATTTTGCATATCATCACAGTGTTGCGTTTTCATCGGCGCTCCGTATACATCTTAAGATTTATTGCATGCAATTTTACAGCTCATATATGAATAAACACATACGCCCTATATATGAACGGCAACACTTTGAGCAGCAGAACGTTTTGAATATTAGAGAGTTAGCTCCCTTGCGAGTAGGTATCGTTTGCTAAGTCATTTTTTTGTGAGCGCAATTCACGTCGTATTTTTTTCTCCGAAAACTGTAATGTTACGCGCGCAAACACATGACGTCACAATCAATACCTTACCGCAAGGGCAGATAACTCTGTAAGATGCAAATACAGATTTGCCGTGTCAATAATCTGCTACACTGCTTGGTACAAAAGGTTTTACTGATAATATAAAATTACATTAATTACTAAAGGCATGCTAAATATCGACGTTATATTCTCTCCCCTCCCCCTTCCCTCTCTGTCTTCCCTCTCATTTAAATAAAACTACACTGGTGTTAATATTCTATATTGAAAACCAAATTATGATTTTTATACGCTATTTAATCATATGTAAACTACAGGTATAATGGATAGGACCGAACTCTCTATAAACTTACTGTTCTACCATAGCAATCCTTTAATTCTCTTTTCGTAATGTTCTGCGAATTCACGAAAATGTTATTTGAGTCTAAAATTCGATTTTATTATTTCCTCTTTAGGTTTTGGCACAACCGCTTCTTTTTTGAAACGAAAACTCCCAGACTCATCTAGGAGGATGCTAAAAAAGACACTTAAAAGCGAGTCGCAGAAAAATCGTAAGTACACATATAGCCCGTTTTATTATATACTTTCTTGCTTATTTCACCAGCGGTTTGAAACAGTTGTAATTCATTTGAGGTAACTTAAATATAAGAAAATATAAAATAGACCAATATCCTAGCCTGATCGAGAGTTATATCGGCGTGAAAGTTACATTATATAGTCAGTTTCATGACAAGTACACTTTTCTTAACATAATACATCACACTAATCTCAATTGAATTTCATCATAATTAAACATAACCTATTCGTATGGTTTGTGTAGTTGTAACTCGTTTATTAAACTAATTCGAACCTCTATTGGTAAAGATACTTTATCGCCGAGGCAGTTGAAAGGGGACTTATTCACGTACCATGTGATACCTGATAAGGAATAAGGAATAAGCGGGGTCATTTTGATTTGTAATTGAATGACGTCATCCATCACCACTGGATACACTAGTCCCGCAAAAACGTTATGGGGTATCACGTGGTATATAAATTTGTCCACATTACTTACTTAGTAGACAATCATTTCATTTAATAAGGGGAGCGGGTGGATTCGGAACACAATGGATTATTTTCGATTGATTAACTAGAGCGATAAACATGCAATGGTATGAAATAAGTAAAAAGGACGTTGCTTTTGTTTTTAAAGAAACATAAAAATCCATTTGTTGTTGATTTCCAGTAGCAAAACATTTATTTTTGTCTGCTAAGTGGCATTTGTAAATGAATGTTTTATGATATCAGTAAATTAAAATATGCATTGCGTTTTTCCAATTTGTAATTTTTATCAAAATAGATATTTATGGTACTATGAGCGGAAGAATATAAGCTGATCATTATTAAAGCAGATTTTAAAAATCGTTTGTTTCTATCTGACAGATTGAATCTGATTTATCGGGTTCAGTTAATTGAAATTTCACAACCATGAGGAAATCATTAGAGTTCATTTCAAACTATGTTTTGATACAATATTTTCGCGTCAAAAGATACAAATATGCAATACGGGAGGGGGGAGGGGGGCTTGCGCGTCATATTATAACTACATAATATACGGGAGGTTGGATTAGAATCGTACCTTGTCTACAATATCTTGGTATATCAAACCCTCCTTTGAAGATCAGTATTATCAGATTTGTGTAATGGTCATACACGAATAATGTGCCAACTAATGCGATTACATGTAACGATGTTTCTGATTTTCCGTATTTGTATATTTGGTCTAATATTGTATTTTGTTTTGATTCTACAGTAGCCTGATACCATCACAGCCACGACACCAGAAATGACAAATTTACCTGACGTACCAACGATTACCATTCATTATAACGTTTGACTAGTTCTGTCAGCTAATTATTTATATTTATCTTCTAATTCATAACCGTTTGATATCAAAATATATTTTCCAAACCATCCTTCAAATGTACTTTTCATCTAATTGTATAACTCCATCGGATCTGCAATATGTTCATCAATAAAAATTCATGTTTCGTTACAATATATCATGTCATTTTTGTTAATTTTTTTATTATATTACTTCTTTGCGTCAAACCTGATAGGTTTTAAAATCGTGTACTGTATTTCTTTGTTTTATCGCTTATTATATTTATTCAAATTTATTTTAAATTATGTGTGAATTATAACTTAAATCCCAAAGAATGCAGAACTCCGATATGTTGGTAATTTGTTTTTATCTATTAACCGATTATTCTCATAAAGATTGTTAGAAATTGAGATTAATACGACAGTAAAAAGTGAATTTTCAAAAGTCTAAACTGAAGATTCGATTATCAAAATTAAAGTAGTATTATTTTCCTTTTAATGCAAAATGTTCAGAGTAAAAATATATGTATTTACCTAAAATGGCATCACAGTAAAGGTTTTTTAAGGTTTACTTTTGGTTTTCAAAAATAGTAATGCAACGTACATTAAAAAGCTGTATAATACCGGTAAATAATTTCTTTTATGGAATGATATACAACTAATGTACGTATGATTATGTTTGACCCATTTTCCATCGAAAAGTACTATCATTAATCCACACGTACATCGATTGCAAGTCATTAAATTTGAGCGACTAAATTGCACGGTTAAAAGGGAGGCCACCCATGCCCCTTTATCGTCATTTTGTGTACGAATTCTGTTTATCTTATCCAAAGGCTTGTGACATATCACATTAATGAACTCGTTTGGTAAATTTGATATCACATAGTCACTCCTGTAGGATCCTCTATTTCTCTCATACCTCATATCCCATGGTTGTAATATTGGCTGGTCTCGGGTTGTATCACATCAACAGTACTTGCGTTGAAAGTATCACGCAATTTACATGCATGGAAGATTACTTTACAGTCACGGTTGTCTTTAAACCTATTTCAAAATGGCGGGATGTCATAGTTGTATAATTGAAGGAAAAAACCAACGTCGAGATATGAGAGAAAAATATTCTTTCATATGTGGATATGAAGGATATATTTTCTTAAAGTCTTTATTATTCTACACAGCTGGCAAGTATTTAGGGATAGATCTATACGTTCTGTATTTTCTTCTTTTTTCAGTGAAATGAATGGAATATCTATTATCTTAAATTAGAAATTGCAAACGACACAGTGACTATATTTCTACTTCAACATTCAGGAAAATATAAGTTTTAATTGTAAACAAAACCACTTGGTAAACGAGTTGATTGTAATTTCTCAAAAAGTATTTTTTTTATTTCTGGATAGCAAAATTACTGCATCCACAACGAATCACATCTTCATTCACTAGTATGAATAGAGATTAAGTTTTCAAATTCCCATTATTCTAACAATGAGCTAATTTGTCGTTTATTTCCCTTCATCAAGAACACTTAGCAGGAACAGAACCTATTACGTTAATATATTTACATTTTGCCACAGAGACTCCCATTACTCTAATGATAATCGTGATCTGCCTTATGAGCCAATAAATGCAGCCTAGACTTGGTGAAGTAATATCTATATAAAGGGATGTGAGTCTTGTTTACTGACACAATGTTAGTGCGCTTGGGAAAATTGACAATTTGTAGTTGAATGAACCAGTTTGGTTATGAAACTATAACAAAACCTTTTAAATGTCTGGATAATTAAATGTAAACAGAATAGCTAATGAAAAACATTTTGTTGTCTTTTCAATTGTTTATAGGGACTACTTCGAACTAGAAAGTAAAATGTAAATATAACAATTAAAGGATTGTTATATTGCATTTATTGGAGATATATGTGCAATCTGGTTGACAGATAAATATTCATATCACCCTAAGGGGCGTTATTCTATTTATCTGCCACCCAGATTGCATTTATATCTCCAATAAAATGCAATCTAACAATCCTTTAATTGTTGAAATCAAACATAGGTGTCACTTTTTTGTTTAATTTTACCGGCGTATGAAAAAATATGTACATAATACCTGTTCGTATTTAACGAAAGGGGAAACAGGGAAGGTCAAAACTGCAAAAGTTTGAAAAGCCGCTTAGTGATGTAATATGAAATCTAATTTTTTACATGTAATATAGGAAATTTACAATCCCTATTTACTACTGATGGATATTCTTCATAGACGACGAAAAGTTTCTATGAAAAGGAATGTCCGTCAAGTTTTTTCGTCTATTACATCATAAACCTATAATATTGAGAATACTGCTAATAATTTAATTTGAATAACTCAGTTAGATACTAATTATTCATTGATTTCCTTTCTTTTGCTTATAATTACACTAAAACAAATTCAGATGTCGTACATTGATATTTTATAGCCATTATTTGAGTTTGGCAAATAACTGTCCCGCTTATACCGCTGACACGTTTTTCGTGTATGACGTCATAATAATGGACGAGCTAATCTTTGTTAGAATAACCTTAAACGTCTAACCAATAGAAACAAGTATTACAAATGAAATAAGATTATTCTATAACATACTTTTCATCGTTGTTACCATGTAATGCATATATTACCATGTAATGCATATATTACCATGTAATGCATATAGATATTTTTCAAAGTGTTTATTCATGACATCAATCAATCGTCATATAAAGATATTGTAAACCACTTTTTGTTGTAAATGCATGGAAAGAAACAGATTATAACAAAAGTACAAAGTTTTGAAGTGCCGCTTAATGATATAAAATCGAATATATATACATATAAAATAGGAAATTTACTTCATATCATACTTAATATTATGACAACAAACAAGATTACTCTTAGCAAAATCTACGTAATGATCTTTCAAGACAAGTGCTTGTTCATGAATTCAACCATTCGTGCAAGGGAAAGATCACAAGCGTCTTTGTCATACCCAGGGGAGGATGGATTAGTAAAACCATGTGCTGCCTGATATACATGAAATTCATGAATTACTCCTTCTAACTTTTCTTTCAATTTAGCCTGAGCTTTGGGACAAGAAAAACCTTCTACCGTGTCTTCAACACCGAAATGACACTGAAGCGGTATTTTGATTTTAGATAGATCAGCTAGCTCGTCCTTCGGGGTTCCGTAGAATGGCGCCGCTGCCTGGATTTCCTCTACAAGTACGGCTGCTGCTAAAGACAACGCTCCGCCCATGCAAAAGCCTGTCACTCCAATCTATAATGAGGGACAAATACCAAAATTAGATATTCAGAATTTTTAGAAGATTTTGATTTGAAAGATGTTTTGAAAGATACACAGGCAATATTTCTTCGCATACAAAATTCACTTGATTTTTCCCATTGTCATGAAATTCCCGTGAATGCCCTTTCACGTAAATTTTTCACCTGAAATACACGTGAACTTCACGTGAAATTCACTTTTTCCCAATAGAATGGAGTTAACAGACCCATGAATATCAGCAGCTCGCATTATATAAAATGCTAATCAGTAGATTTAGTAAAATTCTTTTCTTTTCTTTTAGAATGTTTTTAAAAAATCATATAACGTTCACTTAATGTAGGTTATGAACAAATAAAACTCTGATTATAAAAAACGGAATTATCACGTGTTAACATAAAGGAAATAAACCACACAATACTTAAAAATAAACTGGAGAACGTTTCATATACACTTTCCTCAGCTTCCAATGACAACAGATTCAAAAAGGCTCTTCACAATATATTATCTGATATACAAACATTTCTATGTGGAAGATATATAAGCGAACACTAGACTCATATATGATATTTACAGAAGAAAATGACGTTTCGGGCTTAATTATATCGATTGATGGCAGTTCATAGACAAAAACGGCCTTTTTTATTAATTTTGGACCATGAATAGAACAATTAATCAAAACTGTTAACAAATATACATCATCAGCAAAATTACAAAATGTTTTTCTTTCAAAAGTATTTTCAATAATTAGAGGCTTTAGACAATGCGTACATGAGAAGAAAGGTGGACATACAACAGCCAGATTGGGGCTTGAACGCGAGACACCCGAACACTAGTCGGATATTCTGCCGCTCTGATCGAGTGGTTAAGATGTCCCGACATATTAACACAAGCCCTCCATCTATGGGATGCGGGTTCGAATCCTATGTGGGACAGTTGACAGGTACTGACAGCTGATCGGTGTTTTTTCCGGGTACTCCGGCTTTTCTCTACCAACAAACCTGGCACGTTCTTACACGACCCTGACCGTTAATAGGACGTTAAACTTATAGAACACCAAACGATTGAGCTTCATGGTCACTGATAATCGACGACGCAGTCAAATACCGCTTCCTATTAAAAATAATAACGTAGCTAGTCGTTAGAAGTTGCCAATGTTTCTTGGGATGACCATTCTGTCTAAGGTCATCACTTGTTACGCATACATCACAGGCGTCTGCTTCTGGTTTGATAAGAATGTAATAGCCTACCATTACTATAAGAACAAGGTGAGACACTCTGCTACTTCAACTGTGGAACGGAAGTGGAACTCTTCAAGCGAGTAGTTAATTTAATTGACCAATCAGATCGCTACTTGCAAAACTGCTTGCTTAAAAGATCAACTTCCGTTCCATAGTTGATGTATCGCTATTTGGATACTTGGTGTCCTGTTTCATTAAAAAACCGTAACTTCGCGACAAAAACCTAGGATTCTTAATTAAGGTACGATGATTAAACGAGCGGACACTCACTATTTTCGGCAAAATTGGTCTAATTTCAAAGTGAAATGGAGAGTACTCTCAACTTCCGTTTCATGGAGTGTCTCACTTTGTTCATATACAATGTAGTAGGGGTAGGATATTCTATTTTTCCAAAACCAGATAAAGACGCCCAAGCTGTGTATACCTCAATGATGTTATGTTGTAAATCATCTCGGGGAACATGTATGTCGTATGAAGTCCTATATTTGTATGTTTTGTAGATGAAATCTCCACTTTATGATATAGTAAAATAAAATCATTTCCATGATAATCTTGGTTTTGATCTTATTTGTACATATATTGCTATTCTGTTTGTATCATATGACTTCAATCCATTGGTTATTATATTGGTTAGAATTATTTCACAGATTATATTTCCTCAACCAAGTCAATGTCCAAGATTCACTTTGATCGAAAATATCTCCGCGTCACGCATTATTGATTTGAACTTTCACTTATGTCTTGTGAAATATATCAATGATCGCATGCCGTCACGACGTAATGTTCCTGTCGCTATTAAATGCATTCTTTTGTACAATCCAGGTAAATAGAGGTAAAAAAGAGGTATCTGGATATCAACGTAGACAATCGACCGGAAATAGTGCTTTGGACGGCAGACTAATACGCTCATGGTTAATTGCATAATTTCCGGAGGTATTGGCATTCAGTAATGTGACACCATTACCCATCAAATAAGCAAGATTATATCAATACCAGTGTTCATCCGTTACGGTTACAATGGCTTAAAGTAATGTGTGCTATATCGGAGCGAAGATTTTGACATGTCATTTTTTCTATAGGCCCGGTCCCACTGGTGTTTAGGAAGATTTACGAATGTATTGTGCACAAAATTGGCTGATATTCGCTGAACATACGCAATATTCGTTAATCAAAATGTATCAGTGGGACCGGGCCTTAAAGTTATCTATTGTACGGTTTGATGAATTTCTTCAAAGTCATTCAAAATCATTCAAATGGACAGACAACTACGTATAATGCCTTATAAATACTATTAAAAACATCACATAATTTAAGTATTGTATAATTTTTGTTTTTATGCCTTATGTATATTTAGATGAAAACGTAGGTGCAGAAATCACATTCTCATACTAATAACACTGTAGAAATATGTAAAATGAAATTGTAGACTATACCTTGGCTTCATTGTCTGACCTTATGTTCTTTTTTGATTGCACAGCACATGTAATTATAATAATTGTTGGCAGGACTGTCTATACACATGTTCAGCTGTTATTTGTACTTAAATGTTTAAAGCATTTGTATTGCAATTATCAAAATGTTTGTGAATAACATATTAACGCTATATGTGCCGTATTTTTCATAGTCACGAATCAAGAAGAGCTTTCAATAAGTTATTCAACTCCAAAAGTTACCAACATTTAGAGAATAACAATACTTTCAATGCATTGGTTTTAATTTAACAACCACAAAAAAAGAGCTGAAAATGATTTTGGCAGTACTGCCAAAAAATCGTTGTATTAACATCTTCACTGAAGTGAAAAGAGTACATACGGTCAGACCATTAATCCATGTTGTTGTCCCCAATTTCATTGCACATTTTTGCAGTATTATAAGTGATTACTGAAGGTATGTTTCCATCTAAATATGTATAAGGCATAAAAAACAAGAATTTCACAGTGCATTACCTGTTTGTTCTTAACTTATGTTTATAAGGCATTATATATGTTTGTCTGTCCATTTGAATGACTTTCACAGCTATTAAAACTTTTGGTTTTAAATAGATAATTGAAGAAAAAGTAACATGTCCAAATTGTTGGCCAATTACGGCACATATAACTTTAAAGCTTCTTCATGATTCGTAAAGATATTACTGTATAGCTGGGAACTAAATATTGCGGTTAACTAATGTGAACTTCGCGGGAATTATTTTCAAGCATTTAAAGGCGTCATTAATTTGAATAGAATTTAACATTGAAGACCATACTTTTAGAGAGAAAAATATATATATATCGCGAGGTAAGAAATTTCACAAATTTCTGTGGACCGGCAAAATTAATTCAATTCAATATATTGTGGCAGGAATACTGCAAACGGACGTATGTCGGCGCATTCGTATTTAACCGCATATCACTGCAATTCGTGATTATTGCAATACTAACGCTATACATGGGTTAGGATAATGCCATTAGTTCAACTATATTTTATCGCAAGATATGTGGTGCGAAATTATCGCCAAAATATGATCATCTACATTCACCACATTACATGTGATTATGGTTCCTTTGTGTTGTTAAAGTCAAGGTAAAATGAATTCAAAATAAAATTTGAAAGATAATCTCTTGGCAACGACAGACCTCCATGATATAATTACCTTTTCGCATCCCATGCTCTTAAGTTTCTGTGCCGCACCAGCGATGTCCTTCACCGCTCCCGGCCAATCGAGATCACCCATATAATGACCAGCCGTCTCGTGATCTATTGCAATTTTCCCTCGGTAAAGATCGGGAACAATCGTAACAAAGTTTCCCATATTCCCGATCATTTCAGCCTCGTTTTGGATTTGATCGTTTAGTCCCCACCATTCTTGTAAAACGATAAGTCCTTTTTTGGTGTTAGACGGATCTCCTGACATTACATACGGACAGTCACCCATCAGATTTTGTGACGGAAACTTTGGTCTTGTTGAAGCCATTTTCCAACACTATCTGGAAAAAGAATATATATATTTATATTTAAGGCTTATAATGAGATTACAACACCAAACAAAAGCAAGGATTTCCTGCGATATATATGAAAACAGTTAAGAGTAATTTCGCAGTTTTGTTGGCAGTGATAGTCAACTTCCGCGCGGTATTCAGGACGGCGGCTGTAAACATAAGATGACCCGCGTTATGAGAATTATATGTTACGAAAATGATGATGATAATTATAGTATTAACAGTACTAAAATAATACTTTTTGCGAATCTCAAACATTATAACATTATCAATCTCGTTTTACATAAATTTTAAAAGTAAAAAATAAGCAAAAATTTGCTTAGGACAGTTAGCGTTCTAATGAAACATACGACCGTTTTACGAGGCATTCACAATGTTATTGATTCACATGAAAACAAATGGTTATTGTTCCATTTATCTCTTATTTTGTTATCTTATGTATTACTGAAATGATACCGTAATTATCGTAAGTCATACGAATCTCTTTAAGGATTAAGGTTTATCATTGATATCAATGAAAACGATTAACATACATTAGTGACAAGACTAGTGAAATACTATGTCTATATTATATATGCTTTATTTTTTTGTTTTATAGCATTGCTATGAAATGCCTTTAAAGATAAAAAATACATAAAGGAAGTTTTATAGTTTCAAAATGATGAAAAATGTTTTCTGTTACACATGGAGTACATATTATAACGTAGAACGAAGATACGTACCCGGTCTATTATACCTTTCGGCTGGGTACGAAATTGTGCCTTTGTGTCGTAATGGAGCACTGCCTACGAAAATCACTCGGGCACAATTTCCTATACTTTTTTGTGGAGTTTCAATTATTTTAAGCGTACACATGCATCAATATAATATTTTTGTCCAAACAAACATAATTCTTAATATTTACTTAACCACTCATAAGACGTCAAATTTATAATTTGTAGACTTGCCGTATAATTTTCCTTACCCCCCAATCATATTTACATGTGAAAAAAATGTCTCGCTGTGAATTTCATATTTAATACGGTTCAGTTTGGATTGCCTAGTAGGTAATTGATATAAAAAAAAATGGAAGTTGGTTTCCTATTGCAAATATGAAACACATGTGCTTGACCTACACAATGTAATATTCTTGAAAGATATATGTAGATAATTATATATTAGTCCAAATTTCAAAGTCTAAAATTCTTATCATTTATATATTTTATACTACATTCGTCGCCATGTTATACATTATATCAAATTAGATATAATTTGATATAATAAATTATAAAATTTCTAAAAATCTTATCATTGATCATTATTCTATTATCATTATGACCATTATATTCTATATTACTGAATCTAGAACTGTAGTACGAACTGCATGTACATACATACAATGAAAATGTACAGTTAAGTTAAAAATGAAAGTAAGACACATTTCAATATTTTGATTGAAAATGAAATATATAGATAGAAAGTGAAATTATTGATATGAATGTTGCTTGAAAAGAATAATATATAAAGCATAATAAGTATAGTAAATGTAAAACATAGAGTTCCGAATAGATTATTAAAAACACAGTAATTCAAAATATAACTTTAAAATGTCCCAACGTAGATATAGAAATGTTTATAAATATGCCGTCGCGTGATGAAAAGTTAATGAGTGTTGAAAACGATGTACAACCATCTTGAATCCAACGGTGATTTCTTGCACAATAAGGCTAAGAATTATTTAAGATGAGAGTTCCGTGTAAAAAATTGTAGAATATAAGTTAAACTAAGTGTAATGAGTCCTCTCTGTAGATGAAAATATAAAACACGTTTTCCCTGGCATTAGACTGCATCAGGTATTTCCAAATCCGTTGAGCACTTCGAAGATATATGTAGACGTGGAATATGTTGATGAAAATCGTGTTGAATATCTTTGGATGGAAGGTGAATGACTTCTTTGGATAAGGAGACTTTTAGACAAACATTCCGGCATTAGACTGCATCGGCTCCTCCCTATCCGTTGAATATGTAGGTGTTTTTTTGTGTGTGTGAAATGTTTATGTCTTCAAGCACAGAGATATAATTGAAAATTTGTGTGAAATAACACGTCACTATCTCTGAATATGACATAGCCTGGCATAGTCCTTATAACAATTTTCACCTGGTGTTTAATCACTGCAGGGGACTATCCAGAAAATATACGTATGTTGAAATAATAGATGTAAGTGTCTTTTGTGGAGATATATATATTAACAGGAACTCCAATGATAGAATGAAGACGGCATACACAAAACAAGTCAAATATAACGAAGACACAATAAAGTCAGAATTTTGATGGACTACCGATCCACTTCTATAACTGGAGGGCGCGAATTATAGCTTTGACACAGGCGTGGATTACATATAACACTTCCAGTCGACATGGGGTGTCCAGATATTCATATTTCGAATTGGCTTATGGCTGAATGTCTCAATGTCCTTTTTGCGAAAGCAAAGCGCGAACAAGTTTTTTAAAGTTTAGACTTTTCCCACTCTTTCCTTATTAATTAATCTGTTACAAATGGCACAAAATAAATTTACTTAAGAATATCATGGGAATCACCAGAATGTAGTGAAAATCTGATTTAGATAATTTGTAAAGATAAGTAAATAATTCGCTTAATTAAACATTTGTACGTATCAATCAATAGTTTGTAAATAATAGATCTGTAGATTTGCCTTAGTGGAGTAGTTGGAGATATAAGTTATATTTAATAATATCTATAACTATCAATCGTAGTATGTTATTTAGAGTTTGTGGGGGAAAAAAACCCAAAGGGATATATATTATAATGTAGTAAGCAGCCAACAAATGCATAAAAAACTATCATGAGCTTGTGGTGTTAAATGTATTAACTACTATTAATTTTTGTACAATGTAAAACTTAAGTTGTAAATCGTGCTTCAAAGCGATAATATAACCGTAAGTAAAAGTATTGATGTATGGTCGTCTCATTATCTACGAGTAAAACTTTTGATACTTAACTATTTGATAAGAAGAATAAATGTAAAAACATATAAACGTGATACTAAGTGAAAAAAACTGATATGGCATATATGCATGTTAGCAATTTATCAGTTCTTATTTATATATCTATTTTGAGATAGAACACGACATTGACAATCTGTGAAAACTAGATGAAAAATACAACACAACTTCTAGCATACATGCGTAATTTAATGCTACAATGTAGTATGGTTTCATTTTTTTTTAACATTGTGGGTTTTTTTACTGGTAAAACTTGGTTTTACCAGTATTTGTGTAGCGCAATTCCGGAATTCTAGCTTTTTACCCCCCCCCCCGGCTGGTGTCGTGAAGAATAAACTGAATAACCACACATTTGTGGTATATGTAGTTGTTAATTTGCACCCATGATACAATATAAACTAGTTTTGAAACCATTCTGTTAAACTTATTCAGCAGCATCAATATCATTTTAAATGGATTTCGCGAAGAAAATAAGAAAAATATAGTGAACTGCATTTCATTAGTAAGTTAATAATATTCCCGTGACAATCAACAGGTACAAGTGGTGTCGTGGTAAGTCCTGAGCTTTCTAAGCTGACGGCCCGGGTTCAACCCTTTTCGTCGGCAGGTTAATTTAATTTTTTTTTTATTTTCATATTTTTATTTGTTGTTAATTCACCATGCTTGAAAATATTCTTTATTTTGTCTTTATATTTATTTTTGTTTTATTTTATTTTTATTTTCCAAAAGTTTATTCCAAACATAGACATGTATAGCATATACACTAAATTACGAACATCCCACTATTACGGCCACTTATTTTCAGTTCCGATTTTTTTTTCTCTTCAGAAATACAATCACACCGCTACAGTATTCCGTTTTATCGACCAATTTTAATAGTCCCAACGACCACTAAATTAACACTAATTGACCATTTGATTATGACCACAGGCACATGTGACTTCACACCTCGCTGTGCCTCACCTTCCCGCACGCAGCAACCCGTGAACAACTACCCGCAGGTACATCAGTCAGTCTTTTGTTTCCGTCGACCTAATTATCAGATTATCTACCTGTACTAGGAGAGTGTTAATCGCCATCATTTGCATACATGTACTTGTGACTGGCAGTTGACGTGATCGAAACCACAAGTAATGCAACGTTCTTTCGATAGCTCTGGTGGTGAGATCGAACGATTTAGGCAGTTCTTTCTCATACGTGTAACGCCAATGGAATTAAAATTCTTTAATGTATGAGATATATTGATCTTATTTCAGATATTTATGAAGTACCGTAGGCCAATCATCTCATTTCAATAGATGTGTCATCTATTTTGTTGCGGTAAACAATCGGTGTTTTGCATTAGTTAAAAGTACGCTTGACTATTGCACAGTAGTCTTTCAAACACTTTACCGATTGTGATCGTAAGTTATTATTTGACCAATCATTGCACATGGCGGGGTAATTAAAATCGATTTACGTAAATATTAATAATAATTTACACAGATCAATACCAATTTTAAAACACATAGATTCTCATTTACCTCAGGTGATACTATGTGATAATTAAACCAGAGACATAGATAATTTAATAACTATCTAAATCTCTGATTAAACTAACGATATGTATTTGAATTATAATTAAAACATAATAGAAAGTAATGTCTAGAAAAAGTATTTTCATTTAGATTGTCAACAATTACTTCAGTGAAATTCAGTTTAAGATTTAAATAAGCACACACCATTAACTTTATTTAATTAAAAAATATGTCTATGCTCTAGAAATAAATGGTATAGTCATTATATGTCCCTAATTTATCAATCTTTAAAAATATTTGTAAATTATTGGTTTTGATTAGATACGCATGCATTAAAATATGATATGATTAAGATTCTAATGGCCGACAAAACTAATTGATCAAATATAGTAATTTGCAAATTTATCTTAACCAAAATATATCAAACTGGATTTTTCCCCACACGTACATGTACATACTCAGCATGCTATGTTATGTTTCTTATGTGTTTTTTATTAATAATAACAACTGTAACAATGTATTACATTTCATTGTCAATTTTCATAGTTCTATGATGTCCTTCGCTATTTGTTTAAATGTGTGTTATGCCAAAATTTGTAACAACATAAATAAAATATGTATAATAATATAAATAATATTACCATTATAAACATTCTACATATACAATCGTATACTTGCATTTTTCATGAAAATTACAATTTGTGAAAAACAAAATTACAAGTATAACTATTATTATGTGAATCACGTCAGTATCTAAGGATACAAGAGTTTCCTGTTCTTGATCGTTCACTGCGATCATCAGAAAAGACCTGGTCCACATCTCAAGATTAATGTCCCACCATCGGCTATTTAAACCCAACTTTCTACCACGGGACCCACATGGGTTGGTTTAATAAGATGACGAGTAATATTGTAAATGTCTTTAAAATACTGTATTTATCAATTTTACTCAACCACTACCTCAAGTATTACTATAATGTGTTCTGTCGCTACATTTAAATTCTGTAGCTCATACCAACACGAAAATTCATTTAACACCGCGTCGGAGCAGCGTCGTAGGAAGCTGGGGTATTTTCGAGAAAAATCATTTCAATAAGATTAAAGGTGCATTATAACCAAGCCCTACCATCCTTTATATACATCTTCGCTATATCGATAGAGCAGATGTTGGCAGACCCAAACAGCGTGAACGGTGTGATACATTGATCATGAACCACTTTCTAAGTTTCTATCTAGTAATTAAGAGTACTTTCTCTTTTCTGACGGAGTACCACTAATACACATTGTATATAAGAGAAAAATATATACATATATACGATAAATTATCAACCTCTATCAAAAAACAATCTTCTTTACAAACTTAGTACAATAATTTAATTACATATAAAGAGAAGTGGACAAATCAATAACATTCTTTTGGAAAATATCAAAACAATAAGCAGTGATCTAGAGTTGGCTGTTCTATTGTTTAGAGGATTAAGTGTCATTTTATAACGAAATCTTATCGTTTGGTTGTTTATGCAAATGAAATGAAAATTCGGAAGTGTTTAAAATATAAATGAAATTGTAATACATGTACGTACTATTCTGTACTAGGCAAATGTACTTATATAATTTGTAACACAATGTTTTTTCAGAGTAGATTTATCATGTCAAAGTAAAATTGCTGAGTGAATCTGCTATAATATATATTGAAACCACTGAAGCTTATAATTTTCGTTACTGTAAAGGAAATTTTAGAAATATCAACCCATTTCAAATGATTCGACTGAACTAATTAAGTCTTCCCATCTTCTCCTCCCGGTAGGAGTATGTTATTTTTTTTCATTACATTGTTTATTATACAGATCTATATGATATTATTTATATGTTAACTAGTAAGGAAACTAAACATATTTGACGATACAATACTTCGTTCAGAGTCAGTCTCTTAATTTCAAGTTAATCATCTGATAGCAGATACTAAAACACGTGGATAATCCACAAAAAATTAAGTACTAAATCGGGAGGGTCTATAGATTCTTGTATCAGTGTCATCAACAGACAGTAAAAAGTTTATGCCGGTCTACTTATACACACACATACATTATTCCATATAACTCATAAATTATGTGTTTTTCACTGTCGAAACCCATGCCTATATAAGAATACAATTTTTTTCTACCCATATTCCATATTGTCTAAAATGTAAATTATTCATGTTCATCAATAATGCCTTATGAATAACAGTTTTGGAACTCAATATTCAGAATTTCAAAGTTAAGATATAATTAACTATGTCAAAAGTAAAATATCTGAGTAACTTTGCGATCCACGAATTTTGGGACTCTATCCTTGCTCCAAAATTCTTGCTGAAACCTTAATCTTTCCATAATGTTTAATTAGAAGATATTTTACAAATATGTAGTTACGTAAAGGACTATCTGATGACAATATACTAGTCATTTAGGTAACTCTGTTGTTCCTGTTACCGTTGTGTTAGAGATCAAATATTATGTTTGTGAACTGTACACACAAACATTGATAAGACTTAGTAGAAAATAATAATTAACATGTTTTCTGACTAAAAACAATCCTTGCATCGTTGTCGGCCACTTTTACTTGTCGATTTTGTTAAGTTAACATCAGGTCATTTTACTTCTTTAGTTTAAATATAATATACATTCATGTACTTGAAACTTGATAAAGCATATGCGGTAAACAGCTGATAGCTGACAGAGATTTTTTTTCTCTCTTTCCCTCTCTTTCCCCTCTTTCTCCCTGATATGTTGCCAAAGTAGTATTCGTGAAGTTATGAAGCATGAAAGTCATCCTTTATGACAATATACGTTAGTTATATATGTTACACGGTCTGACAACCATTAAATTTTGTACTTATAGATAGTATGGTGTTCTTAAACTTGCTAGATACATTTTTGTTAAAAAGGAAATCCTTGATGTCATTCATATTAGTCATTAAAGGTCAAATACGTGTACGGTATCGCTTAAACATTATATGAGATTTTATATATAATATAACCAGTAAGTTTTTTCTTGATATCTGAAGAATGCCTGTTTAGTTTTTAACACAAAAAAAATCAATTTAATTTGACATTACAAGTCACCATAATGCTGAAACTTTTCTTTATATAAACTTGACAACATAAATACTTCCTCTTTGATTGAAGGTTCTGCACTGAAATGCATTATGTGTATTTAGAATAACTGGACCTGTACAAAATATGAGAAAATAAATCAATGTGATAAATTATTACGACCAAATAAAAAAACAATTATTTGTATTAGTTTTTCAGCCTTAGTTTAAGTCCTGTTTTCTTTGGATCGTTTTCCAATTTGCAGTTATACTGATAATATAACCATTGACTTATCAATCTTTAACACTCGAATCAACTCCTATCATCCAGAAGTTTTACCGCAGCAGTACTTTCAGTACTTTGATTCTTTTTTTATTTGCATTTATAGGGTTTTTTTCCTGTAACTAAGTGAATTGTGTGAAAAAAATATCTATGTGTGGTGTATGAGTAAGACATTAATAATGCTTGATCATTTGATGAAGATATAAAATGAATATGTGTAATTTAATGTAAATAGATTGTTACAAATAGCTTAAACTTGTAGAAAATTTGATTGAAATACTTGAGAGAAAAAACTACAAAAATAATATATAAGCTAATTTGCACTAATTCCGACCTCGAGGACATGTTCACGATATGCTGTTGCCATAGAGTGAATGACAATCAATGAGAGAGTCTGATCGACGTACGTACTTCCGTCTTAAACTCAGACATGACGCTTCGTCTCTAATTAGATTGAGACTTAAATGAAACTAGATGATAAGTGAAAGAAAGTTCCGTAAGTTTGTAAATTGTATGTACAAAATATGTAATGTAGGAGGAAATTAAGAAGTGTTAAACTTGCATTCAAATGCATCAGGTAGTAATTTCCTCCAATAATGAAAAATAATATAAATAATATAATCATAATGTGTGTTATGTTGTATGGGAATGTTTATGTATATAAAAGTATAATGTGCGGGATATGTTATATGAGGATTAGAGCAACTAAAAATAAACGTGTGTGTTTAATCACATCACAACTCTGCCTCTAACATAAAAATAGACGAGTTTCCATGTACATATTTACCTCCGTGCATTATCACGTGAGAGAAAACTTGTCAAAAGTATATAAGATGTAAAAAATGTTTTTTGTGGAATAGTAAATATTATATGTAAATAAACACTAAGGAACTTCTTAGATTATGATACAAGCAATCAACTAAATTCATGAACATGCCACAGGAGAGGAATCATAAAATAATTGAACATTTTTTAACCAGTGATTTGAAATATTGTAGCTTATTGTAGTTAAAAATAAATAGCAAGGTTATTGAATAAAAATATTCCCTCAAATATTTCCATAACAAAATTGTTTTAACTTATAAATTGTTTATTTTTATGTCTATATGTGTGCGTTATGTGTATTGATGTGGCCGACTCCTTGTGGTGCATGTCTGTGTTTTAGTGTAAGTTTTATGTGTGTACTTCAAAGTGAAACTACATACTGGTAGTCTATTTTAGTTCATAAGATGTATATGTGTATAAAGTCAAACGATAATTCTCACTAAGAATAAGACCGGTTCTCAGTGATGATAAAGCCATGATAAAACAGTAATATTATTTGTGCGAGAAAAATAAAATAAGTGGTACAAATATTTACTTGTAAAAGAGCTAATAGGCCAAATCTACGTACCTGTGAAACCAATGATCGATAGTGGTAGTAACTTCCAAAATGTCCGAACCCAGGTTCTTTCAGCACGGCGCCAATATGATGTTTTTATAACTTCGTGTAGTTTCGTAGGTTGTTGTGGTGTGTATAGATGTAGAACTCCAACGCTGATTCAGTGAATGGTACGATACGTTTATTGGAGTCTTAGGAATCGACTCTGTACAGAGATTATTGGCGAGTTAATATAGCAGTACATCGGGATAACATATGTCAATATTTGGGTATGAAAGCCAATACCTGGAACAGTTGACCCAACATAGATGCTGTATTACATAGGGAAACATGTTTACTCATTAGCAGTTATCATGTAACATAATTAATAACATGGCTATGTAATTAGTAGCAATACACTGCCCCTATCAGAAGTTGGTTTCCTATTGCAAATATGAAACACATGTGCTTGACCTACACAATGTAATATTCTTGAAAGATATATGTAGATAATTATATATTAGTCCAAATTTCAAAGTCTAAAATTCTTATCATTTATATATTTTATACTACAAAAGGTAAAATAAAATGCGTACATACGATCTGATAGTGGTTTGCACAATCATTACTTTGCTCTATTAGCAGTACACAGCAAAAAGTGCAACGCATGTTTTACATACATTTGAAAAAACATGCATTAAACGTATGTTTAAAACATGCGTTTTACGTATGTTTTGGCCACCATGCGTAAAAGGTACGTTTGAACAAAAACAAAACAAATGCGTTAAACATATGTTTTACGTACGTTTGTTTTCCACCACATGTAAAACGGACGTCTGTTAAAATAACCCTACTAATTACACGTAAAACATTAGTTTTTTCAATGTTATTGAAGACCTGCAATGTATTTTTTTTTCAAAAATGATACTCCCATATGCAAATACATGTTTAATAGCCTCTATGGTTTAGTTTCATTTTATCTATATATGTCTTCTACCAACTTATAGTGAACCTCATATTAGCCTCATGATAGAATAAAGCAGCTTCAATATTGTATGATGATGCATGTAGGTCTGCAATTATACGTACCTCTACTGATTGTGAACAAAAGCAAAACCTCTAATGTTGATTCTGTCTTTTTAAATTTAAATTTTAACAGTTTTGAAGACTAATGCTCTGAATACAATGTACATATGATCAATATCAGCTGACCAGCGCTTCATTATGTACAATTTAGTAGGTCTACAATTGCTGTTTGATCATCCTCGATACCATAGCTGGCGTCTGCTTCTGGTTAAAAAAATAATAGCTTTCCCTACTAGTAGGAGTAGGTTATTGTATGTTTTCAAAACTAGAAGCAGACACCTGTGCTATAACATGACAGATTCTAACGGTCGGAAAAATTTATATTTCGGAAATCTTTATTTATCGTATATTCATAGAATAGTTTAAATGTTATTCTGAAATTCTGTGTAACCATCTGAATTTTCTTACTTGATTTCTGGACTCTCTGAGCCAGAATTTGAAAACAATTGGACATTTGGCACGATTTGGCACGACTTCAGTTAAGATTTTGCCTTTAAAATGTAAGTGATGTAGGAAAAATAAAATCATCCTAAGATTATGAAATTTATCAATGTAGTCACATGTTTGTAAACAACATAATATGTATGGAAAAAATCAGTCATTGGACAGGACCCGAAAATGCGTTTTACATGCGTTTTATAACGTACGTAAAACGTGTATGCACTTTTTCCTGTGTAATAGGCACCAATTATAGCTCTAAAGACGATACCATTATCGGTCTAAAAGTCTTTTGGGCTACAATATTGCAGCTAATTGTAACGAAGCAGGCCGCAAACGAACGCGGCAGTCGAACCCAGGGCAAACCGACGGTTAATTGTGACATTTTACTACATGTGTTGATCTATGTCATACGTAAAGTGTATTACAAAATGATGTATTCATTGAGAAATAACCTTTTTTGTTGAATTTGACCAAAGTTTGTGACCTTTGTGTAGGATATCTCGCTATCATCTGTCAAGCTTGACAGTACATTGTATGCATACATTCAAACGACATCCACGTGTCCTCATGTGTAAGTCTAATTTATGACAGATGATCTTCGTCAGACTAGGGTAGAGGCAGGGTATGAAGAAGTCAATAAAGTATAATAGGTCATCCACATATCGTAATATAGCTGCGATGACGCAGCTCTGAACGACGGACGGAGAATTTCTTCGTCAGACTGGGGTAGAGGCAAGGCATGATTATTCGTTCAAACACGTGACATTGTATATATTAAACCTTTAATTTTCTCAATGAATTTTATAGATCGTTTGTTTAGTTTGTAATGGTGTCTAATTACTCAATGCCATTATAATATCAACTGTAGTATAATGTAATGATGACAAGAATTTTAAAGTTAGAAATTTGGACTAATATAAAATTATCTACGGCTTTCAAGTATGTAAAAATTGTGTAGGTCAAGCACATGTGTTTCTTATTTACAATAGCATAACATTTACGTACATGTAAAGCTTTATTGGAAACCAAGTTCTGTTAGGTTCATTGTATAACTACTAATTACATAGCCATGGTGTTACTTATGATACGGATAAGTCCTAATGATTAACCTTGTTTCACTACGTTATACAGCAGCTACCTTTGTGTCAAATGTTTCAGGTATTGGGTATCATACCGAAATCTTTACATTTGTTGTCCCGGTGTACTGCTATATCAACGCGCCAGTAACCTTTGGACAGAGTCGACTCCTATGACTCGAATAAACGTATCCTCCACTCAATCTGCGTTGGAGTTCTACATTTTGCACACTAAAGACTTACAAGATACACAGCTACACGAAACACAACATTACACAACAAAATACTATTGTATTGGTGATGTCTTATAGTATGGAAATTTATTTCGGTGCTTTTGGGTAAGTATGTTGTCTGTTAGTGGATTGACCGCTCTTAGGCCGGACTTGGACCTGATTATAAGGATCTGATGAGAAATTGATGATAACATGCCCGCATACAGTAATTTATTTTCATGTGCGTCATTCTATTTACTACAGATAACAATAGATACCAAAGAGCGTTAGTAACTTTTACCAAGTAATCCACTCGCGAAACGTTAAACACTTATAACATCTCCAATATATAGTTCAACAAACAATACTCATTCGAAATTACTTTTAATTGAAATGAACCCCAGACAAAAAGAAAGAAAACAAATCACGATTAAAATTTGGTCATTTTTATCACCTTCGCCAGCAGTGAACACTTGCATCGTTTTTCTAAGCCACTTTATTATGGTAATGCTTACAAGAACATGTACTGATAAAAAATGCTGTTATATATCACTGCAGTATATTTTCTTTTCAAAGTAAATTATCCTGTCGAAATATATTAGCTGAGTGAATTTGCAACCAGCATTTCGGTCATAATCTTACTGCATATATTACTGAATATATTCTCATTATGCATAATAATAAGATATTCAACAAAATTTGCAGCAAGGATATGACCATGAATCGGGTCGTAAAAACACTCAGCAATATTACTTTGACAGGATAACTTATTTTGAAAAAAGAATGTGTTTAAAGTATATTGCCCTTGTATCTATATTGGTAAGCTAAACATATTGGAGATTTAAAAATAGATACCCAGTCTAATGTAGCGTGTCACTGACTATCGAACTGAACATTTATTATTTTTGAGAGTGAATACTTTTAAAAGTTAAATGTATTAAGCTAATCACATTTTAACAAACGGAAAAAAAATAGAAAAAAAAATGATTACACCAGCTTCATAACGGCTAATGTTATAACGGCTTTCCATCAACATGAAGATTCAGGTTGAAATTATTGAACTCTACTATGTAACCAGAAAAGTCCTTACTTAAGTGAATGTAATCTTACAAATATGTCATTTTTCCATCTCCAGCAAGCAAATTTAAAGAATTGTCTCAAAGTTTGAATTTCAGGTACAGAAATGAGAATGGTAATCCCAAACACATTATTTGAATGAAAGTTATCAATTTCCTGAACAACAAAATATGACTTTTTCATAATTTTCAATACATTATCAATCTCGTTTAACATAATATATTAAAAAAAAGATAATTTGCCAGGTTGTTATGTATCGTTATAGAAAGCAGATCATTATCTTTCTTATGGTATTGACATCAAATTCATCTGTTTATTGTAACACTTTTTATCAATTGTTAAAATCATAAATTAATAAAGATCTATTTATAGTTATGGCCCTTTTTGGCCCCTAAATTAAAAAAAATCAAAACTGTTATTTAGTATCTAAATTAGTGGATTTAACCTTTTTAGTACATCCCTAACTTATTTTTAATGATAATGTTCTTATTTTGCAGCGTCAGTTGTCATGGCAACCACTCAAAATATACATAAATTATGAACATGTGGACATTTCGACAATGTTGGTAATTTTTTATATTTCTTTTATAATTATAAAAGTCATTTTAGTTTAATCAGGGATGCATTATTTAAAATGCAAGAAAGTAATCAATAAATAACAATTTTGAAAATTTGATGGAAAGGGCCCAAACTACACACACAGTCCTTTAATTGGTTAAAATAATTATTTTTGGAGCAATTGGGCCAGGGACAAGTAAGTGAGACATGACTATTTGTAATTGAGCTTTCAACATTTTGAATGCAATAAATCATAAGGATTAAATATAAACTTAGTATGATAATTATCAAGACAGAAAAGACTGTATAGACATCTGACAATTATGCAATGAAGAACAAGGAAAATAAACTTATGTGTGATTTCTGTCGAGTGCACTAACCAGGAATCGAACCCGATTCACCGGTGTAAAAAAACTACGGCTGTAGCAGAGACCGTATTTAATACTATATGTATAAATCACGCCGACACGCCCGCTCCTTTTACATATGAATGAATGCCATGCTCTAATGCACTTGTTAGATGTTATCGAATGTTAGCTATTGACACACAGGTCGGTATAGATTTAATTTGCTATCTACATACACATACATAATGACATTATACTAAATGCAATATTATAAGTAAAATAGGTTTCTCTAGAACAATATTTCACAAATCTCGTAGTATTTACAACCTTGTATATTTAAACACTGTCTGACACAGATATACACGTATGATCTATTGTAAGAATTGTATCACTAAAATATCTACTGTGACCGCGAGCCTGGGAACGATTATTTTACATTTCTCAATTCATCGCAGCTTACAATTTTGTTCATGCATGATTCGTTTGCCCAAACCGATTCCCACGAACAGCACAGAGTATATAAAATGCTCTTGCAAAAAAAAAAATGTATCTGTGTAGGTGCTGTTTAGTTTGGAAACCCGGTCTATTAATAGACTGATTCCAAGTAATCAGTCCCTATATCGCTTGTAACACCGGATGGTGTCCAATTTGAAAGGATATAACCAGCTATAGGCTTTAATAAAACATCTATTTAGCACACGGAACAATTGTTTGATTTATCAATGTCGTGTAAATGTAAATATAACTTATATTGGGACTGGCTCCATGGACAAAATATACAAATGTAAACTCACCTCAGCCAGACCTATGGCGAACGAAATACCTTAACAGAGGTCAAGCGTTCAGCTGAACAGGATTTTCTGCTTTGGTGTGAAGGTCGTGTCAGGTCATCGCCCTTGTAAAAGTGTGTATGCATCGTCAATTTTGAATTCCGTAATGATAATATTTCGATGACTTGTCTGTGGTATGTGAAGCTTTTCTTGGCGCAACGCGTGTTTTCGATGGAAGCCAAACTAGCAAAACAAAATCGTGTATTTCTAAAATGATTAAAAACCCACTTCACATTTTATTTGTTTTATAATTTTCTGTATCGAAAACATTGATATCTTGAATTATCATACATACAGCGACTATTATTTTATATTTACATTTTGAGTGTTTGTTAACTGATATAAACCTACCAACTAACGAAATAAACATTTGCCTATGAATACAATATGAATACACTATGAATACAACGATTCTCGTGCATCGATCAGCTGACTTTATACACCACACAGTTACATGTTCATACGCCAATATCGTAGTTTTATAAAATGAACCTTGCATTTGTTAGAAGATCTAGTTTTTTTATATGAATGAAAACCGTATTTGATAGTGTGTTGTCATTTTGTCGTATAATAGAACCTCAGGCATAATTTTATGCCGTGCTAATATTTTGTTGATTGAAACTGTTCTCCATGTCATGTCGTGTTAATATTTTGTTGGTTTAAACTGTTCTCCATGTCATGTCGTTTAAAATTTGTTGGTTTAAACTGTTCTCCATGTCATGTCGTGTTATGTTGGTTAACGTTTCCATGTATGTCGTGTTAACATTTCGTTGGTTTAAACTGTTCTCCATGTCATGTCGTGTTAATATTTTGTTGTTTAAAATGTTCTCCATGTCATGTCGTGTTAATATTTTGTTGGTTTAAACTGTTCTCCATGTCATGTCGTGTTAATATTTTGTTGGTTTAAACTGTTCTCCATGTCATGTCGTGTTAATATTTTGTTGGTTTAAACTGTTCTCCATGTCATGTCGTGTTAATATTTTGTTGGTTTAAACTGTTCTCCATATCATGTCGAGTTAATATTTTGTTTGTTTAAACTGTTCTCCATGTCATGTCGTGTTACTGTTCACCATGTCATGTCGTGTTAATATTTTGTTGGTTTAAACTGTTCTCCATGTCATGTCGTGTTGATATTCTGTTGATTTAAACTGTTCTCCATATCATGTCGAGTTAATATTTTTGTTGATTTAAAATGTTCTCCATGTCATGTCGTGTTAATATTTTGTTGATATAAACTGTTCTCCATGTCATGTCGTGTTAATATTTTGTTGATTTAAACTGTTCTACATATCATGTCGTGTTACTGTTTCACATGTCATGTCGTGTTAATATTTTGTTGGTTTAAACTGTTCTCCATGTCATGTCGTGTTAATATTTTGTTGGTTTAAACTGTTCTCCATGTCATGTCGTGTTAATATTTTGTTGATTTAAACTGTTCTCCATGTCATGTCGTGTTAATATTTTGTTGGTTTTTATTGTTCTCCATGTCATGTCGTGTTAATGTTTTGTTGATTTAAACGGATTTCCATGTCATCTTGTGTTAATAGGCTGTTTTTCATGTCGTGTCGTGTTGATATTATGTTTGGTTTAACTTTTACCCATGTCATATCGTGCAATTAGTGTGAATGCGCATCCGATTAGGCCTATTATATCTGTATTTACAAATCTTTAAAAACATAATAAATGATGAATCTAATATAAATCTTCAATTATACACCTAAAACAAGATATGTAAAAAAATATTCTTTATTACATAGTATGCAAACAAAATATTGTTGAAAAAATATATTATTGACTCTCTATAATCTAATTTCCTGCCAAATTGAAAATCAGATGTTCTTGGATTCCATCAACTGACTGGATGTTCCATCAATCGTATATAACGTTTAAAACGAAGGTTCATTTTATCGGAACACTGAAAAACAATTGTCGGTCGAAATATGATACAACCGTATGAGGAATGATTTCAGTTCTTTGTTGTTTACTGGTGTGTAAACTGCATTTTGTGTACATGTATTTCAGCATGACGTTAATTTTCGTGCTACTTGAAATATGTGTACAAAAATGCAGTTAACACCAGTAAACAACAAAAAATAAAAATCAGCAGGGATAGAGATGAGCACATTTATATGGAAGCGTATATTGATCACCTGTTGTAAAGTTAATAACTAGAAGAAGCATTGTAGACAAGTCTACTTTCCGAGTTAGATATGACCTTGACACATTAACATTTTATGACTTGTCGATATTTTTGTCAACAAACCGGCTTTAACATTTGCAAAAGTTGACAACAAAATGACATCAATTTCTTCAACATTCTCATATTTCGACTTTGAACTAGAAATACCGATTTTACGTTGTTCCGTCCAGCCTAATTAATTTCAAATGTCGACAAAAGAGAATGTGTCGTTACAGTTTTTAAAACAAGTCGTTTTATTTTAATATTGTCTTTCTTACTTGTTTATTAAAAAGACAACTTGAAAATCATTTACTTGTTGAGTTGTTTCTAAACATAACACAGTTATTTATCTACGGTTTGTCACGAAGAAAGTGAGCTTGATGACTTTCCTGTTATTGAGATTGATTAGTTAAAGTAAATGTCAACTTTACCTGAATATGTCAAACCAATGAAATTAAACATGTCTATATTAAGTTAAGTAAACATGTCAGATTAACCGTGGCCATGTTTTCCCATGTCATGTTATAGTTGGAAGCTGCAGACATTAGGACATCCACCATGCAGTCACCAATCTTGGGTCTGATATCATTGGTAAGAATATTCACTTTTCATTTCTATGTACTTATCTCATTTGGTCTATTGTATTACAATTTTTTTATAAATGCATGTAGTGTGTATACAACAGACGATTTCAGAACTCAATATAATAAGAAATTTGGAAATATGTACACGTTTAATAATATACATTTGTTGATTACTTCTTTCAGTCACTGGTTGGAACATGCATCCTGCATCAAAGTATGGCTTTACCACCTCCAGGGAACGCTGCAAACGTAGACGATTTAGTTAGATACTATTCCGGATTAATGTACACTGTAAATTTAAAGGAGATATGTGGGTTTCTGTTATGCACACATGGGGTTATTGTCAGTCTTGAAAGCACAAAACGCATCAAAAGACGACAGGGATTGAAAACAAATATGTGTGAAAGTCCTTTGGATGTGATTGTAGAAAAAATATTAACGTTGCGTAAAGAAGGATATTCAAATCTCGGATACAGATCCATGTGGCGTATGCTGAATGTATTTCATAGAATACGTGCTACACAACAAACCGTCCGTAATTGTCTTTCCATAATTGACGAACAGGGTGTTTACCGGAGGTCAAGAAGGCGTTTACACCGAAGGCAATACAGTGTTGAAGGACCTAATTTTCTTATGCACATTGACGGATATGACAAGTTAAAACCGTTCGGGGTAGCGATACATGGTGGTATTGACGGATTCTTACGGAAAACACTTTGGTTAAAATCTAGTTTATCGAATATTAACCCGAAATATATTGCTTATTTTTATCTTGCATATCTGAAAAGTTCAAAGAAACTCCCGACAATGATCAGGAGCGATAGAGGAACTGAAAATGTGCTTGTTGATGACTAGTCTGCTAAACCTGCCTATATTATTAGGCTTTTAAAACAAATTGTTACATATTATATATATATATATATTAGGCCAAAAAAAATAATTATAAAAGTCTAATAATATAGGCAGGTTTAGCGGACTAGTTCGTGACTTGCAAATATGTCTCCGTATGCACCAGAGAGATCATTATAGAGGCGTGAACAGTTTCTTGGTTGGAAGGTCCAGTGGTAACCAAAGGATCGAAAGGTTATGGGGAACATAGCGCCTCTCTTTCACCGACTTTCGGAAAGCAAAATTTGAGGGCATGAAGGATATGGGTATATTTGATGAAGGCAATGTACTTCATATTGAATGTCTTAGGTACTGCTACATGAATATAATTCAGAACCAGCTGGATGTGTTTATGCAAACCTGGAACTCGCATCGAATAAGATCGCAACGTGACGTAACAAACGTTAATGGTATACCGGATGTCTTATACCATCAGCCTGAATTGTTTGGAACCTCAGACTATTCCTGTGAGTTACCTTGCAGAGGAAACAGTTGATGAACTAATGGACGAATTTACTGAAGAATTCCCAACACATGGTTGTTCTTATGATTTTAGAATGGTCTTGCAACATCTAAGTGGTATGCGTCCAGACCAAATTCTCATTGTTGAAAGTATGGCAGATGCTGATGCTAATGAAATGTTTACAGCACTGCTGCACTCTTGCGATGTGATTAACATTTTTATTTTCTTTACAAGAATTATTTTGAAAAATTACAATTCATCTTATATATCAATTCATTGAATATAGAAAAGTGCCTTTATTTTTATTAATTTAGCATCTTTTAAGTATCAAATGGTCCACAAAACGATTATAGTAACAGTGTCAATATGAGTTATTGATACAAATATAACACATATGCATAATGAAAGGATGATTGGGTCATGTGCACCATACATAGTAATTAATTAAAGCTGTCTTGTAACAAAACCTTCATTTTTTTAAATATGACCTTGACCTCAAATATATACCTGGAGAGAGAACAAATTACAATGGTAGCAAGCTTTTGCCCACATTGACAGTATAATGTGACCGGGTGGGGTGTGTTTCTTGGTGTCTTCGGCGGTATGATTCAGTGATATAGCACTATAGAAAGAGCAACAGTTCCCACTATACAGAAGACACAAACACGAATATACCACAGTCTCCATAAACACGCACCTCGCACACATACACGCAACACACCGCATACATGGGAGGCCGTCATTACATGACCCTGGCTGTTAATAGGACGTTAATTAATAAAAAAACGCAAACAAAAACCGAATTTTCCCTGTGAAAGGCTTCTTTATAGTTTTTTTGTCAATCATGATCATGTGCACCTTTTGTTTGTTTGTTTGATTTATTAACGTCCTATTAACAGCTATGGTCATGTAAGGACGGCCTCCCCCATGCATGCGTTGCGCTGCGTGTATGTTGTGCGAGGTGAGTGTACTGGGAGACTGCCGGTATGTTCGTGTTGTGTCCTTCTTGGATAGTGGAAAACGTTGCCCTTTTTAGTTGGGCAATATATCTTGAAGCAGGCCGCCGAAGACACCAAGCAACACACCCCACCCGGTTCAACATTTATACCGACAAAACGGGCCGCGAACCAGTCGGCCCCACTACATGTATGCGGATCGCCTAAGCTGGAGCAGGAACGAAACTACCCATCTGTTTATAGACTTTGGTGTGTCTCGGCCAGGGGGAAAGAACCCAGAAGCCTTCCTCACCAGGGGCGATACAGCTTCAATATCACAAGGCCAAATGTGAGGCAGGCTGACAATGTGAGGCATTTGGGAAAGATTAATAGTCCAGTTTAGGAAGAAGATGAAATAATGAATTAAGATCCCTAAAATTTTGTCGCCTTTTACGATCTATGCAATAGGGGCCCAACAGCGGCAGAAGGTACCAATTATTAACGAACCACATACACTGCAGGACCATTTGTGATGAATGAACTGCAATAGATGTGTTTTTTTAGAAATCTAGAAATGTAACTTTGACCTTTGAACTTCAGACCAGGAAAAGTCTTTCATCAACAAAAGGCAATTGTTTGCTCTATAAAAGGAAAATTTGATCATCAGAAGAGATCTCGAGTTATCAACAAGGCTCCATTTTCCTATTTCTGGACACTTTCGACATAGACTATCTTAATATTATACAGATACATTTGCATTCATTCTTCTAGCTATAATCAAACAATCATCAATTTTAGAGTATAGATTGGATGCAACGCTACCCCCTTCAGTTGCATTTGTTCAATGTACCAACTCATCCGATCCACAATATACATGTCATCTAAGGATTCCAAGCACTCATCAAAAGTTTTAAGAGTCTGTCGTCATTACTATCCATCATGCATTCATGCCTGTGTCGACGCAGGTTATCCACAATGCGCCCAGGACACTTTCTCGATCACACTCGTCAAACGACATAATGTTTTCTACGTATAAGATGTATAGAAAGGAATCAGTCGCAATTCTAGCACAGTTATCTTTTTCATCGTTTTCACTACCCCTACAAAAATTCTCATATATGCTCACAAGATGCTCGTAAGCTGCACGTTAGCAGCATCTAAGAAACTAGTAAGAACTTGATGCAAATGAGATGTGCTCGCATGCAACATGCGAGCTGATGTTAGCAAGGGATTCGCTCACATGAAATGCATACATGCATTAGTAATTGCTCATATGAGCTCATGTGAGCAGATATGAGATTAATGGACTTAGAAGAAAGTAGCATCCATTTCGGCAACATTGTAGAGGTAATCGATGCTAAATATTCTAAGTTCAAATTGCTCACATGAGCAGATGTGAGATATTTAGACTTGGTGCATTTCAAGGTTCAACCATGGTACTAACACACAATATTACATAACTACAATGGACATCAAAATACATATTTTTATTTTCTTTACAAGAATTATTTTGAAAATTACAATTCATCTCATATCAATTAAATCATACAATACTTAAAATAGAAAAGTGCTTATTTTTATAATTTAGCATCATATAAGTATCAAATGGTCCACAAAGATCATATTAACAGTGTCAAATGAGTTATTGATACAAATATAACACATATGCATAATGAAAGGATGATTGGGTCATGCGCACCATACATAGTAATTAACTAAGCTTTCTTGTAACAAAACCTTCATTTTTTTTTTAAATATGACCTTGACCTCAAATATATACCTGGAGAGAGAACAAATACATGGAAGCAAGCTTTTGCCCATTGTCAGTATAATGTGACCGGGTGGGATGTGTTGCTTGGTATCTTCGGCGGCATGCTCCAGTGATATAGCACTATAAAAAGGGCAAAAGTTCCACTATACAAGAAGACATAACATGAATTTACCGCAGTCTCCCGAAATATGCACCTCACACAACATACACGCAACAAACCGCATACATGGGAGGCCGTCCTTACATGACCATAGCTGTTAATAGGACGTTAATTAATCAAACAAACAAACAAACAGTATCATGTAGGAGCACTAGAGCTAGCTACTTCAATACCAAATTCAGTTAGATTTGAAATACTTTCAAAATAAGACATTAATTTAATACAGAGATTTATTGAATATTAATTTGGTAGCACACTGCCATTGGCGTAGTACGCAAAGACATTTCATAAATGGCCCAAAATCAATGGGACCGTTTTTTATATTAAATGGAGTTCTTTAAGGCCTATATACTAAAACGTTCGGGCAATATTTACAAAACTGAGATTTCAAAATTGATCTTCTGTATCTAAGTATAAACAACTTAACATAATTTGCAGACAAGTCTGGAGCTGAAGATTTTGCAGCAATGCATACAGTATCTGCAAAACTAAGTTTAGAAAAAGGAAAAGACAGCCTTGTGGACTGGGCAAAAGTGCTGTCATGCACTAATGTTAAGGAGACGTCCCGGAAAAGGAAAAAGACAGCAAAACAACTAGAGTTAGGGGAGGATCAGACTACTAGCGCTGCACTGAACCAGGTTACACCCTCTAATTCGAGTACATCTGAAACAGAAAATCAGAAGATGAATTTGAATCCCAAAAAATTACAAACAAGGAAGCAGAATTCTATAAAGCCGCCTACTGAAAAACGGAAATCCATGGAGACACAGAAAATGCAGACAGCTGCTTATTTCAAGAAGAATCGCAATATTGATGTAAGTTAAATTTTAAATCTTTTTCTTTTATTCTAATAACTGTAAGTCTTACAAAATATATCTTTGTTATTTTATTTTCCACATTATGCACAGGCTAGGCAAGCATAATTAATCTACTATAAATGTAATTCAAGACCTTTTTTCTTACTATCATTTCATTCTTATGTTTAATTAACCAAAGACTTCATGATAATTAGGCGAAATAGTGTAAGGAACAAGTTCCAACAATATCAGAATTGTTTTCAAAATCTGTAGATACACAAAACATATCTTGATCTGAGAAATATTCTAGTGTACTGGTAAATATTTTTTTTGCCAAATAAATAGTTTGGTGGATTTTAATTTATTACCAGGCAAGTTTGCTTTAAATTTGTTTTGAAGTCTACCTTTTTAAAAGATCTTTTGAATATTATTACATGCATGGGGTTAATATTTTTAGGAAGAAATATTTGCCCAGTTTGTCTTAGATATTTACAAAGTATGATAGACAAGAAAAACAATTATGCTGAATTATGGTATACTTTCGCAGTGCCTACCTTGCCCAGAAGACATACCTAACCTAAATGTCCCCTCATCCGAAGCACCCAACCCAAGTGAAACACATGTAGGATCCCCTCAACAGTCACCACCGACCCCTACTTCATATGCCAGACAAGCAAAGCAGAGATCAGTAAACCAATCTCCTGATCAACCATTCCTAAAGAAAAGAACTCCCCAAAAGGCAGCACAATCTCCCACATCGACAGTTTCAAAAACTCTTCAAAGAACATCTCCGAGGTTAAAAACACCACAACGCATGGGACCAGTTTTAAGATCTACGCCCAAGTCACTGGCAAAGACGTATACTGAAACCTCTCCAGAAAAGCTACCTGTTCTGCACCAAAAAACAAGAAGAACACTGGAGTGGTTTGTTTGTTTGTTTGTTTGTTTGATTTATCAACGTCCTATTAACAGCTATGGTCATGTAAGGACGGCCTCCCATGTATGCGTAGTGTTGCGTGTATGTTGTGCGAGGTGCGTGTTTTGGGAGACTGCGGTATATTCGTGTTGTCTTCTTGTATAGTGGAACTATTGCCCTTTTTATAGTGCTATATCACTGAAGCATGCCGCCGAAGACACCAAGCAACACATCCCACCCGGTCACATTATACTGACAACGGGCGAACCAGTCGTCCCACTCCCTGTATGCTGAGCGCTAAGCAGGAGCAGAAACTACCACTTTTATAGACTTTGGTGTGTCTCGGCCAGGGGACAGAGCCCAGAGCCTTCCTCACAGGAGCGAACGCTCAACTCAAGGCCAAAAGTGAGGCGGTGCCAAGGGAGGCATTAGGAAAGACAAAGTCAGTTAGGAAGAAGAGAAAAGATAAGATCCTAAATTTAGTCGCCTTTTACGATCATGCAATAGGGGCAGCAGGTACAATTCTAACGCCCTACCTGCACTGGAGTGGTCAGCAGCTTCAACACCCCTTATCCTGCCATTAGAGCCAAATTTTCAGGACAGTGATGAGCTCTTCAATACATGTCCAGTTGCCAGCTATCCAGATTTTAGGAGCACCATCAGCACATGTAAATATCCACTAGGGGGTAAGGTCAAAAGTTGGCCTCCATCTTCACTATTTCTATCTTGAAAAGCATTGATATTCTTATAAAAATATTATTTTAGTACTTAAAAACAACCTGAACTATATAGACTAAATTAGCTATTTGTGTTCACTGCATTTACATTTTTGTTTTAGCATCTGCAATTGGTCAAGGCCTCGAGGCACTTTACGGATGTTCAACATTTGGCTGCAAAGAAAAAATGCAAGCCTTGGAAGATGAAAACATAGTGCTTAAAGAACAGATAGCTAAACTTGAGGAGGAAAATTGTCAGCTTCGCGTCTGCCGAACACCAGGTATTATTATATAGTTAAAAAGAAATCAAACAAAATAATATTCAGCATTGTACTTTGATATTTTCCATTTTACACCAGTATAAAAATACTTGAAAACTACCAGTCACTGTTAATGTGAGAACAATGTAGACAAAGAATAAAATATTTCTGAGTTCATATCTCCCCTGATTTAATACAACTTAACTAAGAGCATGAATGTTATTATGAGAAACTAATTAGTATAGTTTTTGCAATCACAGATTGGTAGATGAAATTAATGATAATAAAAGAAGCCAGAATAATTTTAACATTGTTTTTCTTTATTTAAGCACCGTCAGAATCACATAAATTGATTGATGAGCTGAAGGGTGTCATTAGGAGATGGGAAAACAGGTGTGGACAACAGGTTGGGGGAACCACCAGCATATTAAACTTGAAGTGGAAAGTACACCTTTTAGATCACCAGCTCAATCGTCAACTATCATACCTAATGTCATGACGACCTGTCCACTTGAGTCATCACCATTGTCGACTATCAGACCTAGTGTCATGATGACCAGTCCACTTGAGTCCGACACCAGTATAACTGAGAGTCCAGTCAATCACAATTCCAGCAGCAGTAATTCCTTAGACCACTTCCTTCAACCGGGAGAAGGAAAGGTATGATATTTTCACCATATTCTTTTAATAGGCTTTTATGACAAGTTGCAGTAAATTTTTTCTCAAAATTGTTTTAGTTATCATAACCAATGGCTCCTTTTTGGACACAAAATCACGATTAGAGCCACTTCTTTATGCAACTAAAGTTAAAGTTAAATGCCATAAGGCTGTTTTGACTACTGGTGGTTTGTTTCAAGAGATTGGGCCATTACTTTATTCTTAATAACTTTCAATGTTAATGAACTGGTTTTGATAATTAGATGAAATTATATTCCAGATACCACTGATTGAGGGACACAACCTCTTCATTGATGGGAAGAAAACTCCATATCATGAGGAGAAAGTCCCAAAAAGTCCCTAGCAGGATGCTACGGTCCCTCCTGGATTATTATTTTGATGCCAGGTTCCTTCAGAGCCATTTCTGCTACTGGCGAGAAGTCTAGCAAACCTGCTCTGCCTCATGCCATCGTTGACCCTATCAAAGGTATCATATCTGTTATGTATATAGCAACTTATGGCCAGATGTCCACCTGTCCCTACATAATTCAATGAGATCCCACTTCAAAATAAACTTAAGGTTATATTACATTAAACAAAAACCAGTCAAAATTCTGCTATCACATTCAAACCAGAGCGTTTTTTAATTCACTCTCTAAATCAGTACCTGTATATGATTCAGATGTTATAAAAAGGGCAACAGTTCCACTATACAAGAAGACACAACATGAATATACCGCAGTCTCCCAGGACACGCACCTCGCACAACATACACACAACACACCGCATACATGGGAGGCCGTTCTTACATGACCACAGCTGTTAATAGGACGTTAATTAATCAAACAAACAAACAATGATTCAGATGTGGTATCTATCTAGATCTGTCAGCATTTCGATACATTCATAAATTTAAAAACACCGTTACATGTTATTTTTTTTCTATACATCTTTTATGAATAGACATGATAGTTTAAAGACTTGCAGTATTTCTATTCAGGTGATGAAAAGTCGGAGTATGAGCTCATGTGAGCTTGCGCTAGCTAACATCAGCTCACATGAAGGAACTTCTATTGCTCATGTGAGCTTTTGTGAGCAGTTTATCTCATTTGCATGTTAAAATGCTCGCAAGGTCTCATATGAGCAAATTATGTTAGTTTCTCACATGAGCTCTTACGAGCAAATTGTGAGCAGGTTTTGGTAAGGGTCCCTTGAAGGATTCTTCTTTTTTCTACTTTTAACTACACAAGCTCATTCTTGTGTACATTTATAGCGTTGAAAGACTTTTTACACATTAAGTCTCTGTAGGAAACCACTTACTTGACCTACACATGACAGTGGATAAATCTTCCGTGCTGTCCCTGTTTTGGAGAATCCATCGATACTCCTCAAACAACATTTGTGTCATTTCACTGTGTTGAATTGTACCTGCTGCCCCTACTGCATGATCGTTAAAGGCGACCTAATTAAGGATATTTTCTATTCTCTTCTTCCTAACTGACTTTATCTTCCCTAATGCCTCCCTTGGCACTGCCTCATTTTGGCCTTGGGTTGAGCTTTCGCCCCTGTGAGGAAGGCTCTGGGTTCTGTCCCCTGGCCGAGATACACCAAAGTCTATAAAAGTGGTAGTTTCATCTTCTGCTTAGCGCAAACTTGCCGGTGTACACACGTGTGTTAACGTACGGGATTTGACACATCGCCTACAAACTTCAAAGTCGATTTTCGCATGTTTGAAAATAGTTTTGAAATATAAAGTTGATCTACATCAACAGTTGACGTTATATTTGACACGTCTGTTATATGGTTTGTGAGAATCACGACGTATTTACAAAAATATGAGCATGTAAACTCTAGCTATTCGCCGCTAATGTGAAACCGGCCGGGGAGGGGGGGGTGGAGTTGTTTATTGTTACTTTTCGACTTAAGAAGTATATCATGGGAAATGTAGCTAAGGTTATATCAATATGCATTTCTTTCCAGTCCTGATACATTCAGAGTATGTGTCAATGCAAATTATAGCCACACGGCCTTACGGAAGTGTAGAAATGACATCTTACCTTGATATAGTCAAACTGTTGAATTACGCGAAACCACACCACAATGAAGTGTCAAGCAGTCATTCTAGAGTTCATTTCACACACAATGTCACTAAATGTAATTAAAAGCAACCGTAAACAGACACACGTCCTCTGATAGTCAGCATGGTATATTTTACATTGGGGTAACACTGCAATAATGATAAGCAGGTACACGGATCGTACCCTGATTGTATCCGGATCTCAAATTGGAAATAACTGCATGATACATATTGATATGTTTGAGTTTCATCAAGTCACAATCATTAATACAAGAGGCCCAGAGGGCCTGTATCGCTCACCTGGTTTGTAATGCAAAATAATTTTCTGAATACAGGTTCATTGTTTCTTTTCTGAAGGAATTTTAATATTAACCTCTAAATCCCCTATTGGGCCCCACCCCTCCTGCCCCCTGGGGGTCAGAGCCAAATTTTATACAAGTTCTGTTCCCCTTCCACAATGGATGTTTGTGGCCAAATTTGGTTACAATCCATGCAGAACTCTATGAGAAGTAGCGATTGATAGAATTTACCTCTATTTCCCCTATTGGGCCCCGCCCCTCCTGCCCCCTGAGGGTCAGAGCCAAAATTTATACAAGTTCTGTTCTCCTACCCCGAAGGATGTTTGTGGCCAAATTTAGTTACAATCCATACAAAACTCTAGGACAATTAAGTAGCAATTTATAGAATTTACCTATAATTCCCCTATTGGGCCCCGCCCCTCCTGCCCCGGGGACCAGAGCCAAAATTTATACAAACTCAGTTCTTATTCTCCCAAGGATATTTCTGGCCAAATTTGGTTACATTCCATGCAGAACTAGTAGCGAATTAAAGGATTTACCTCTATTTCCCCTGTTGGGCCCCGCCCCTCCAGCCCCGGGGGGCCAGAGCCAAAATTTATACAGGTTCTGTTCCCCTTCCCCCAAGGATGTTTCTGGCCAAATTTGGTTACAATCCATGTAGAACTCTATGACAAGTAGCGATTTAAAGGATTTACCTCTATTTCCCCTATTGGGCCCCACCCCTCCTGCCCCCGGGGGGGGGGGGGGGGGGGTCAGAGCCAAAATTTATACAAGTTCTGTTCCCCTTCCCCCAAGGATGTTTGTGGCAAAATTTAGTTACAATCCATGTAGAACTCTATGACTAGTAGCGATTTAAAGGATTTACCTCTATTTCCCCTATTGGGCCCCGCCCCTTCTGCCCCCGTGGGGTCAGAGCCAAAATTTATACAAGTTCTGTTCCCCTTCCCCCAAGGATGTTTGTGGCAAAATTTAGTTACAATCCATGTAGAACTCTATGACAAGTAGTGATTTAAAGGATTTACCTCTATTTCCCCTCTTGGGCCCCGCCCCTCCTGCCCCCGGGGGGTCAGAGCCAAAATTTATACAAGTTCTGTTCCCCTTCCCCCAAGGATGTTTGTGGCCAAATTTGGTTACAATCCATGTAGAACTCTATGACAAGTAGCGATTTAAAGGATTTACCTCTATTTCCCCTCTTGGGCCCCGCCCCTCCTGCCCCCGGGGGGTCAGAGCCAAAATTTATACAAGTTCTGTTCCCCTTCCCCCAAGGATGTTTGTGGCAAAATTTAGTTACAATCCATGTAGAACTCTATGACTAGTAGCGATTTAAAGGATTTACCTCTATTTCCCCTATTGGGCCCCGCCCCTCCTGCCCCCGGGGGGTCAGAGCCAAAATTTATACAAGTTCTGTTCCCCTTCCCCCAAGGATGTTTGTGGCAAAATTTAGTTACAATCCATTCAGAACTCTATGACAAGTAGCGATTTAAAGGATTTACCTCTATTTCCCCTATTGGGCCCCGCCCCTCCTACCCCCGGGGGGGTCAGAGCCAAAATTTATACAAGTTCTGTTCCCCTTCTCCCAAGGATGTTTGTGGCAAAATTTGGTTACAATCCATGCAGAACTCTATGACTGTAGCGATTTAAAGGAAATGTTGACGGACAGACGGACGGACGGACGACGGACGCCGCGCCATGACATAAGCTCACCGGCCCTTCGGGCCAGGTGAGCTAATAAACCACAAGATTGCTTTGTAAAGTAATGATGTTGGCCCTGCAGGTAGGGCGTTAGAATTGTACCTGCTGCCCCTATTGCATGATCGTAAAAGGCGACTAAATTTAGGATCTTATCTTTTCTCTTCTTTCTAACAGACTGTGTCTTTCCTAATGCCTCCCTTGGCACCGCCTCACTTTTGGCCTTCAGTTGAGCGTTCGCCCCTGTGAGGAAGGCTCTGGGTTCTGTCCCCTGGCCGAGACACACCAAAGTCTATAAAAGTGGTAGTTTCTGCTCCTGCTTAGCGTTCAGCATACAGGGAGTGGGACGACTGGTTCGCCCGTTGTCAGTATAATGTGACTGGGTGGAGTGTGTTGCTTGGTGTCTTCGGCGGCATGCTTCAGTGATATAGCACTATAAAAAGGGCAACAGTTCCACTATACAAGAAGACACAACATGAATATACCGCAGTCTCCCAAAACACGCACCTTGCACAACATACACGCAACACACCGCATACATGGGAGGCCGTCCTTACATGACCATAGCTGTTAATAGGACGTTAATTAATCAAACAAACAAACAAACAAACAAGTAAAGTAATGAAATGCACACAACATAGCAGAATTCAATAACTTAAATTTGTTTGTGAGTATTTGTTTACAATAACATGTAATCAGTAGCAGTTGATGCGAGTTCGAACCCAGACTCTATAAGCAGGTACTTTTTGTTTGTTTGTTTGATTAATTAACGTCCTATTAACAGTTATGGTCATGTAAGGACGGCCTCCCATGCATGCGGTGTGTTGCGTGTATGTTGTGCGAGGTGCGTGTTTAGGTACTGAACATATCGGTTCAGTAGTACTTATACATGTACTAGTTAGGGCCCCTGTCTGTCCGTCCGTCCGTCTGTCCGTTTTTTTTCTTTTGCACATTAATGATGGAAGGGAGTGGAGTATTTTCTTCATATTTTACATGATGATTCCCCATCCATCCTAGATCTGCTTGGTAATTTTTCAGGTTGAAATTAAATTAAAAAATCGGCCATCTTGGATTTTAACATTTAAAAAAATCACACATGTTGTTGCTCTTAACTGATAAACATTTTGTTATAACATTATGATGCAAAGTTGTTCAGAATTAAACAAGGAGTTGACTGTCCAAAGGTAAGGTCATGGGCCAGGGTTACTAAGTCAAAGGTCAAGGTCAAATTTAAAAAAATTATTTTCTCATGAACATTTTTGCTACAACATTTATAATGACACCAAGTTTTGACTGACCAAAGGTAAGATTATGGGGTCACTTCATCAAAGGTTGTGGACACATTTTCCATTTTTGGACTTATTAACAATTTGTTATGACATAATAAATAAAAATATTCATTGGAACTTAATTGTATATAATTAAAGTCAATTTGATTTGAATCAAAATGGATATCATGATATGATTAGAATCAAAAAAAGGCTGCAAAATCAGTCATTCTTGGATTTGGATATTACAATAAATTCAAAACATCGAGTTGTTACCAGATTGCAGACGTGTTGATTTCAAATGCTGTGTTAGCTCTTTATGGTAAGTATTTAAAAACACATTTTTTTTCATTTGCTGATGCATGCATGTACAAAATTACCTTGTAATCATTTCACCCCATATTCATCATATTTACAAATACATTGACTATGGGGATTAGAGTATGGAAGTATTTTAACGCCATAATGCAATCATTTTGCCATATTCATGCATATCATTTCACTGTATTCATGTGTTCAAAAGTCACCTACATATCATTCCTAATCAGTTTAAGGTAACTTCCTTGACACCTGTGAAAGCTTATATGTAAGGTTTGTAATTCTAAATTGCACTATGGCAGTCTTGTAATACATTATGCAGTTAGATAATAATATACTTTTTTCATGTATGTAACTAACAATTTAGCATCATAAGCTTTCACACATCCGCCTCCTAGTGGTGGTGTCGGTAACATGATATAACCATAAACTAGCGTGTGTCATATTAGCTACACCTTCATCCTGCTTTATGCACTGAATTTTAAGTATTTGCTCTTTGCACTAAACTTCAACCCTCTTTACAATTGTCTGAGTTAGGGTAGCTGTTTGCTAAACCCAAACATGGTAGCTGTAAAAAAGCATTGGAAAGAGGGTTGGTCTACAATACAGTATAGCATTAATATGATCATTGCTTACTTTAATATATAGTATTAGTGCTTCTCATTAGCCTGCTTCATATATTATGAATTTCACCTTGAATCCACTCAAATACAACCGTTGCCTGACACATGCTTATATCATGGCTGAAGGATCACAACAACAGCTTAAATATTTACCTTTTATTGCAGATGATGGAGAATACTAATAAAGTTCAGCTTCTAATGGATGCATTGGTTGGCATTCACACTAAATTTGAAAAGGGAGAAATGATGGGGGAAAAACAAACTCACTGACGAAGTGTTGAAAATAAACTGCCAAGTTACTGAGGAGCTGAAGCACCTTCAGAACACATATACAGGAAACACACTGAAAAAAAAGGATGATAAAATAAAGGATTTAATCAAATTCAACAATCTGCTATCAAAGCAACTTCCGCAGTCAAAAAGAAATATGGGGGAACTACACAAGAAGGTGGAAGAATTGAATTCTTCTCAGGAAACACTTAATGAGTTTTTTGGAATGGAGTTGGAGGATCCATTTGCAACTTCCACTCCTTCAAAAAAGAGGAAAACATGATGACATGGCTGATGATGAGCCATCAGCCAGCTCAGCCAGCTCAGCCAGCTCATCTTCCAAAAGAAGTGTTCCTGCAGCATCCATCACACAAAAGTTGATGAGGAGAGGGAATAGAAACATTTTGCCAGAACATTGATTACTTTGGAAATGTTTTCTTCTATCAAAATGACTGTCAGTTATTATACAGTTAAACCTGTGTATTGTGTGTATCGTGTTTTTTTTTAATTGGTACTATTGTATATTGCCAATCTGATGGTGTACGTAATAGTAAGTTTCAGCCAACTGTGATTGTTACAGACGTTTCCGTGAGTTTTAGCTTATTTGATTCATTGGGCAATTCGCGCGTGTATATACATTAGATACTAGTGAACTGGTTTATGTCGGTGTATTTGCTTTCCGGGTTGGGTGTTGGGTTGTGTTTGATATATTGAAAGCTGGGCATTCGTATGGTGTCTCAGAGTTTGGCATTTCAGCACAAATTTGTAAGTAGTTGGGTCTGCCTCTTGCGGTATGTATGAGGGTGAAGTGTGGTTATGGAATTCTTTGGTTGGGTGGTGTCTGATGGGTGGTGTTGGGCTAGGGGGGATATCTGTTTGGGGCATTAGCATGATATATGTTGGTATGGAGGCAGGGTGTGTGAAGTGTTTGTTTGGGCTTTCGGGAATCATGAAGATTGCAAGAGAAAAGAGTAAAAAAGAGATAGAAGGGGAGACAGGTAGCGTAGACGACGGTAAGAGCGAGGCAGACTGACGTAGTATAAAAGAGAGAGAAGACGAAGCAAGCAGGAGAAGTCCAACCGAGAGTACAGGATGCGACGCGGGTACGTGAAGCGAAAGGTAAGAGAGGGCAGATGCAGAAAAACCTCTTATTCCCAAAGGCGTGTAAGAAAGAAGATGGCAGAGTCATGGCGGAGAAGAATGCAAGAATAAGGCAGAGAGAAGGCGACGAGATGAAGGACGACAGGAAGGGAAGGTAGAAGAAGAGAGAAGAGTGTACGGGTCATAAATAACAAGTTGAACGTCGAAGGAAGGCGAGAAGAAGCAAGCAGGTTAAGAGACAGCGACACGCGAGGAGACAACGAGAATGGAGTAGAAACTTAGAGGGAAGGGAGACGAAACCGTGGTGAAGAGCAACACGGAGGTAGAAACACAGCGAAGTGGATGAAAGGAGAAGAGAGTTGAGTGGAAAGGAAGCGAGAGATAAGAAGAGAGAAGACAGAAAGCCGTTAGGAGAAGGAATGCAGAGAAAAGAGCAAAGAAGTAGTAGATGAGAAGGAGAAAGTGAAACTAAGTCAGGTAGGGTCACTACCAGAGGGAGAGATGTGAAGAGGCAGATGAAGTAGAGCGAGAGATAGTAGGAGAAGAAGAGAAGGACACGTGAGAGTAAGGAGGAATAAGAAGAGGAGTAGAGAGGAGAAGAGACCGAAGGCAAGCGGGGAAATACAAAGAGATCAAGAGCAGCAAGGCAGACGAAACCGATTGAGAGAAAGCAAGTAGAAAAGGACAGCGAAGTGAATGGGCGTACGGTAAGGGAGATAAGTACAAGCGAAGGAGAGTAGAGGAGAGGAGCGATGAGACAGGGAAAAATGAAAGCGAGAGAAAAAGAAAGCAAAAAGAACCGTGAGAATGAAGGATGAGAAAAACGAGTAGAGGATCGCAAAGAAAAGAAGTACGAACAGCAATGACAGAGACTACGAGAGAGTGGCAAACCGCCGGACACTGACGAGAAGCGTCTATATCAAACTTCATAACATCACACAAAATCCAAACTGAAAGAAGCAACAGCAGGAGAAGAGAGAGAGAGGAAGTAAAGGAAAATTATAGAAGTGAGAGTGAGTAGCAAGGAAGAAAGGTAAAGGCTGATGAGAAAGAGAGCAGACAAAAAGGAGTAGAGATGAGTTGGAGAAAGAGGCAGAGGCCAGAGGAAGGACGAAAAGGAAATGCAAAGGATCGAGCGAACGAAAGGCATAGACAGAGATTGCGCGAGGGAAGGAAGAAAGAGAAGCCAGGGATGGGAGTGTAAGAGAGGGAAGAGACAGGAGAAAAGTGGAAAGCAAGAAACGCGGATGACGGCAAGAAGAATGAAAAGAGACAGAGGAGAGCAAAGAGAAGCCTGGAAAGCAGAGAAGGAAAGGAGAGAGATGAAGGAAGGTGAGAAGAGATGAACGCGGAGAGAGAGAGGATGAGACACTGAGCAAATGCAGAAGGGGAGGAAAGGGAGAGAGGAGAGGCGATGAAGGAGGAGCCGATCTGCGGAGAGGAGAGTAAGGAGAGTAGAGAGAAGAGGGTGAGATGAACAGAGGACAAGAGAACGAGTAGATCAAGGAAAGAGAGGAGAAGAAAAGAAAGGAGCAAAGCGAAGAACAGAGAGCAAGAAAAAGGTAAGAACGCAGAAGTGAAGAAAGATAAAAGAGATAGGTGAGTAAGAGCAGAGAGTAGCGAGAAGCGGGTAGGTAAAGAGAAAAGTGAGCGTGAGAAACGGAAAAGTAGCGAAGGAGAAGTTAGGGAGAGCGCAAAAGCACGAAGAAGGGACGGAGGAGGAGTAGGAGGGATTGTAGATGAAAAGAAGTAAAAGAGAAAGATGCAGAGCAGATTAAGAGAAGCAAGGGGGAAGAGAAGAAGAGAGCGGAGGAAAGGAGGAGAGAGGAACAGAGAAGGAGAAGAGCGTGAAGTAAAGAGATCGAAAGAAGGAGGAGAAAGAATAGAAAAGCAAGCAAGACTAAAGGAGAAAAATCTTAACCTCGAAAGGATAAGAGTAACATACGGGGATGAGAGAGATTATGGAAAGGAGGATGAGACGAGTGCCGTAGAATAAAAGAGGCAGCACGGTAGAGAAAAGGACAAATAGAGTAGAGAGAGGCAAAGGTGAAGGACAGATAAGAAGGAAGAAAGGAGAAGGGAAAGGGCGTAATTGGAGCCAGACGTCAAAAGAGAAGAAAAGAGAAAGGTAAAGGCGTAATGTAACAGCAGACGCACCCGAAGCAGAGAAGGCAGAGGGAGAGAAGAAAGTAAATAATACAAAAAGAGCTAGGAGAGAGCGCATGAAAAAGCGAGAACAGATAGGGTGGCAAGGAGAACCGACGGAGGAGAAGAAACAAGGGTGAACGAAAAGAGGAGAGAAGGAAGGAAACGCGATAGCGGGAAGGACGATAGCCGTGACAGGAGAAAAGAAAGCACAGAGCCGAGGGGTGAGGGAGAAGAACGAAGCCTTGAGAAAAAGAGAGAAGTAGGAGAAGAGCGGACGCGCGGAAAAAGAGAAGAAGCAAGAAGGAGAACGAGTGTAGAAGGGAGTGGCGAAGTGATGCGACTGAAAGTAGAAGACGAAAGAAAAGAGAAAGACATGCAACGCGCGTAGACCGAAAGCAAGAAAGAGATGAAGACCTAGACGGAGAGGACTAGAAGCGGGGGACGGGAAAGGTAAAGGATGTCCGAGCACGACCCGTCGAGTGCAGGTGCGCCGATAGACAGGACCGAAGAGCTCAGATGGGAGTGGACGTGAGAAAAAGGGACAGAGACGGCGACTACCGCCTGTGACTAGAAGAGAGAGGATAGGGAGAAGAGGAGGAAGAGGAGTGAGAAGGTAGGAGAGGCGAGAGAAGCCGGGAGCACAGCGAAGAAGAAGTTAAGATAAGAGAAGCGTAGACAGACAGAGAGAGTAGGACGGGAAGAGAAAGGACAGCGAGGTAAGGAAGAATAGTAGGAAGGAGGAGAGGTCGGAAGAAGGGATTGGGGTACACACATGATGAAATGGTAGGAGGGAGTAAGAGGAGGAGAAAGACAGAGAAGTAGAATATGGAAGAAGTAGGCAGACAAAGCAGATGGGAGAGAGAAGAGAGCAGGAGCAGAGGTAGTGAAAGAGTCAGAAAAGATGCGAAGAGTCTAAAGAAATGAGCAAGGCAAGGAGCGAAAGGAGCAGAAGAGGTGGAGGTAGAGAGGAGAGAGAAGTAAGGAAACGAATAAAGAAGACAGAAGCGAAAAGCGGGAAGAACAAGAAACAGAAAAGGAGAAAGAGAGAGCAGAGGGAGACGGGAGGAGGAGAGAGAAGAGAAAGTAAAGGGGGAAGAGACATAGAAAGAGGGAATCGATAAAAAGAAAGTACGGGAGAGAAAGAACGAAGAAGGTATAGAGATGAGAGAAAAGAAAAAGACAGAGGAAAGCGGCAGAGAGAAAAAGGAGTAGAGGAGAGACGTGAGAACAAAAGCGAGACGAGGAGACAAAGAGGACAAGTGTATAACCGACCAAGAACAGAGCACAAGAAACGAGCAAGAGGCGAACGAAGACCTGAAGGAACGAGCCGCAGGGAGAGAAGACGACACAAGGAGGGAGTCGAAGTAGGAAGAGATCGACGAGAAAGGAGACGGAGAGGGAAACTTGAAACGGAGGAGGAGGAGAAAGAAGCCGACGTTAGTATGGCAAGTAAGAAGAGCATGAAGCGCAGTAACACCGAAGATAGGAGAGAGAGGTCGAGAGAAGCAGGGCCGTACACCAGGGAAGAGAGAGAAGGAAGGACCGAGAGAGGTAAAGGAAGAAGCCAAGGTAAAGACGCGAGGGAGTTAGAAGTGAAGTAAAAGAAACGAAATAACACGCGAAGGACCGAACGAATAGGAAGAACAAATAGAGGAAAAGAGAACGAGATAACGAAGAGAAGAGAGCAGCGTGCTATAGTAAAAGCGTAACAGGAAGGAGTAATATGGAGAAAGAAACGTGGAGACGCGTCGAGTAAGGGGAGGCGTCCAGTGAAGGAAGGGTGGAGATGAGAAGGGGATGAAGAGGGCAAAGGAAGAGTCGAGAAAGAGAGAGAGAGAAGAGAGACCGCACGATAAGAAAGAATAAGGAGAAGAGAAGAACAAAGGAAAGAGACGAGAAAGAGGAAAGACAGGAGGAAAGGAAGAGGAGCGAGAAGGAAGAAGCAGAGGAGAGTTAGAGAAAAGAAAACGAAGAAGTAAAGAGAGGAAGAGAACAGATCGAAAAGAAAGAGAACCGGAGAGGGAAAAGAAAATGGTGGAAGAAAGACGTAACGGAAAAAGTAAAAGAGCGTAAGGGAGTAGATGGTAGGGAGGAACGTAGTCAGAAAGAAAAGGAAAAGAATTAGTAGTTAAGAGAGAGAGTGAGAGAGTTGAGCAGATGGGAGAGAAAGGACGAACGAGGGAATTAGAGAAAAGGAAGGACGCGCGGGTGAGATGTCGCGCAGAATGAATGGGCAAGAAGCAGTGGGAGGCGCACAGAAAGAGGCAAGAGAGTATTGGAAGAAGCGACCGATAGAAAGCGGAAGAAAAGAAAAGAAACGAAGGAGAACACCAAGGGTAGGAGAAGAGAGGACAAAAAGGAGGAAGACAAAAAGAGACGACGAGGAGAGAATGGGAGTATCAAGAACAGGAAAACTAGAGACAGACGAAGTGAGCGAGAAGAAGTGTAAAAAGGCTAAGAGCGAGAAGGGAAGCATGGAAAAGAGGGACTAGTCAGAGGGAGAGCGGGGTACAAGAGAAAAGAGTTGAGGAGAAGAAGAAAGCCGAATCCAGGAGAGAAAAGAGGAATGAAGAGCTACAGAATGGTAGAGAAGAAGTAAGGGCAAGGAGAGAGTAAGAAATGTAGAGAGATAACGCAGGGAAGGAACAGAGGAGAAACTGATGGGAAAAGGTGGGCGGCAGAATGTCGAGACGTCCACAGGTAAGACAGACGAAGGAGAGTGAGGAGAAGAAAATGAGGAGCAAAGAACAAAGGCAGGAGGGGTCTCGAAGGGAGGAGACGGGAACAAGGAGCAGTAACAGATACAAGCGAAGGAAGCAGGGAGTGGAGAGAATATGTGTTAAGCAAGAGAAGCAGGGAAAGAAACGGCGAGGAGCGTGAGGAAGAAAGAGCGGAAAAACAGCGAAGAGAGAAAGGAAAAGAGAGAGGCAGAAAAGAGAGGAAGGAAGGAGCGGCGGCAGTGAGGAAGTAAGAGATAAAGATAGAGTAGGAGGGGAAAAGAGCAGAGGAGTCGGGAAGAACAAGAAGAAGCAGCAGCAAGGCCGTAGGAGGGGAAAGAAGAGAGCACTAGAAAGCTAAACCGAAGACGAGAGGAGGGTTGAGGGTGAAAAGAAGGGTAAAGAGAGAAGGAGAGTATAGTGGGTATGGTAGAGGAGGAAGGAGATGTACAGGAGAAGCAAAGGCAGCGAGTAATGGAAGCGGAGTGGAAGGGGACGAAGAGGGGTGAAAAATGAAAAAGGCGGAGCGGAGAGGGGAGAGAAGTGTAGGAGCAAGAGCAGAGTGGAGGGAGAAAATAGAAAAAAAAGCAAGCATATGAGAGGCGAGGTAAGGAGAGAGGGCGCAGTAAAGAGAGCGATGAATTCAGGTGGCGCGAGGACTGAGAAGACGGACAAGAGATGGAGAAAGCAGAAAAGGAAGTAGTAGAGAGTAATCGAACTGAAGAAGGGCGAGTGAAGACAAAAGAGAGAGTGAAAAGAAAGAAGAGCTGAGAAAGTGAAGCGAAGGGTATATAGTAAAGGAAGAATAGAAGAAGCAGGTAAGTGGGGACGAGGAGAAGGGAGAAAAAAAGGGGATTGTTTTGGTATGACCGAGGAGAAATGACGAAGAAAAAGCGGAAGGACTGCGAGCCGGCGCTGAAGAGAAGAAGGAGAGGGTAAAAAAAAGTAGTGAGAGAGCAGCCAAGAGAAGAAGTGAGTGGGAGGCATGGAGGAAAATGACGGGCAGACGTAAAGTTGACAAGAGCAAAGAGTGACGAGAAAGAACGAGGCTAAGCTAAAGAAGAGAGATGAAAGGGGAGCAATAACGAAGTCACGAGCGGGCGTAGGGAGCCGGCAGCGCAATGAGGGCGAGGAGCATAGCAAGAAGAGCAGGACAAGAAAGAGAGGAGAGAGATAAGTGAAGGCAACGAAAGAACGGGGAGGAGAAGGAGTGGTGGGGATAACGCAAAAGCTAGTGCGCGAGCGCGTCAAGAGACCGCGTCTCGCCGTGACCTCCTCTACACTCCTTCTCCTTCCCTCTCTCCTCTCTCCCATAATAGTTTGATCCCCTCCTTCTCTCCTCTAGCTTGCCTCCTCTACATACAAGAAGACACAACATGAATATACCGCAGTCTCCCAAAACACTCACCTCGCAAAACATACACGCAACACACAGCATACATGGGAGGCCGTCCTTACATGACCCTGGCTGTTAATAGGACGTAAATTAATCAAACAAACAAACATAATTACATGTACATAATATTGTATTACATGTTAGTTTGTAGTTATATAAAGTAATGCTGTCAGCCATTTAAAGAGTTTCAATACAACATTGAATGTTAATATTAGTAGAAATTTCAATTTAGCATTTCCCTTTAAAAAAATGTTAACTCTACAATTTCTGATTGACTTACCTGATGTAAATATTTAGTAAATGTTTGGGAACAAGATAAGGCTGACCACATTTACCTGAGGAAAAAGCTTATATATTTGTCAGGCTGTTTCCATCTTTTGATTGTAACACATAAAATATAAAAAAATATAGTTTCAGATGATGGTTCTGACTGCCCACCCCACACCAGGAAGTCCTATAGGACATAGTCATAACATCACCAGGAAGTATGGCGCTGACCTGGCGCAGTGCAGGTAAATACAAATGTGTGCAAATGAAAGAGAAGAAAATACTTTTTAAAACAAAAATTTGTTTTATCCAACAGTAAGGCAAAATGGAAACATTTGGTAGAAAAATTACAAAATATTTATCGACCAATGACCAAGTTCAAGTACAAATTGATGAGACAAAGACTAGATTTTACACATTACCATGTATTAATGTGAATTTAAAATCATTTAGTTAAAGAAGTATACTTCTATAGACTTGCAAAAATGAAGAGTTTCATTTTCTATAGACACATTATAAGAAACCTTTTTGACTGTTGCAACATTGTTTCTTTCCAGGATACCTCCTCTTCTCAAGGCTTGCTGGCTACCTACTTTAGTGACCAGATGCACAGGCAGCAGAACTCCCCAGTGTCGGTCCTAGGGAACATTCATCAAGGAAGTGATATTTTTCTTGAAAATGCTGGAAAGCAATGTACATGTAATTGCTGTATATTCCTTGTACACATGTTTGCACATGACTCGCACAACCTCTGCCCAACTCTTCTTGACGATTTTCTTCAAAATGGAAACAAACTTTATAAAAAACTTTCTAAGGTTCATCATGAAGACTATTTGATGATAAAGGAACTTGAAGGAATATTAATGTACAACAACCAGTATTATAAGATGGTCTGTTATTCAAGAGTGGTCAGGATTGACATGTTCATCTTCAAATTTTCAACTTGCTTTAAATACATTGATCAACGAATTCAAGTATGGATTTCTGATGCTTTTAAGTGAAAATGCTGTTGCATATGCAAGTGCTATATTTATTCCTCAAGTAACAATGTGTATATATTTGATCCTCACTCAAGAAATGCCCATGGGTTTCCTTCGCCTTCAGGATGTGCTGTAGTTTAGAAAATTTAATAGTGTTGAAACACTCAACCAACATCTCTCTGTATTTCTAAAGACCATAAATGCTACTCTCTATGAAATAGTTGCTGTGGAATTTGAACAAGTTGCGAAGAAGAATTTCGAATCATATATTAGAAAAATCAAGCGTAGTCATATTCCTGACAGTAAGAAAGTGAAGGAAAATCAGACAAAAGGATAGATATAATCACCAACAAAAAAGGAGTGAATTGAAGGAAGAGATGAAACGAAACATTAAGGAAAATAATACAACAAGTAGACGCACTAAACGTAGTCAACTTGATGAACAAACAAGGATGAATATCTGCGCAACAGAAACCGAGAACAGGAAGAGGAAACGAAGTCAGCTTGATGAACAGACAAGGGAAAATGTCTGCTCAACAGAAACAGAGAACAGGAAAAGGAAACGAAGTCAACTTGATGAACAGAAAAAGGAAAACATCAAGCACAAGGACACAACAAGCAGACAAAGTAAGCGAAGTCAACTTGATGAACAGAAAAAGGGAAGCATCAAGCAACAAGAACACAACAAGCAGACAAAGTAAGCGAAGTCAACTGGATGAACAAGTTGTCCATGCAAAGCAAGTATGAGGATGAAACCCTTCTACATGAGTGTTTGACTGATAAGCTATCATTTGACAATATGAGATACATCTGTACAAGTTGCCATACAAGTTTAGTGAAAAGTAAGATGCCGGCTATGGCTACTTCAAACAACCTCAAACTGCTGGAAATTCCTAAGGAGTTGAAAGATTTAGGGGAATTGGAAAGTATTCTCATTTCTCAAAGGATAATATTTTTCAAACTGCTCAACCTTCCAAGAGGACGTCAAAAGGGAATAATTGGGATCATTTGTCAATGTTCCAATTGACACTGAAAGTGTATGTGCATCACTTCCTAGGACCCCTGATCAATCGGGTATAATTCCCTTTAAAGTTGAATAAGATAGGGCAATCTTACAAGGGGACACCATCTGCATCAGAATATTCGGACCGAATTATGTGTAATAAATGCTCTCACAAGCTGCTTGTGAAAAAAAATGGAACTATAATAAAAACATTCAAGGTCACAGCTGAATGGTTACAAACGCTTGCTGGAAGATAGACAGTGATTTATGGACTTCTTTATTTGTTGACAGGATTGGATAACAACATCAGCTGCCAACAGACATTGGACAACAATGTTCTACAGATGTGGAAATGAATCCATGAACAACCACCCCGTTAGAGAAGTCAAAAGCATCATGGCCAGCTCTGATAGACTGTGAACAACATAGCAACATATGTAGGAAAATGCCGGTGAAATTTCGAAAGTACTGGGAACAAAACAATCGGGTTTGAGTCAGTGAAACACGGATCCACAAGAGAATAGGTCAGAGGAGTTCAATATGATACTTGCCTGCATCCAACAAATCCCATTGCTTCATCACAAAAGGAGTACGCCATGGCTCCTGGAGAAGGAAAGATGCCACTAGATCCATTTGTAGACAAGCAGTCAGAATGATTAGCATTTCCCCAACTTTTTCCTGATGGTCTTCATTCATTGTATGGGGATAATGAAAGGATGTCAAGAAAAACAAAAACTAACTGCAAAGAAGTATTTTATTCAGAGAATTACAAACCTGGATAACAGATTTGCATCATTTGTACCCTATTTGTTTTATGCATTAAATGTTTGTGAAAAGGAACAGATACAAACCTCAATTAATGTAGCCCTCCGTAAGGCCAGGCGGCAAGAAGTCACAGTCGGACAGCTAAGAGATCCTGAATTCCTTGCTGACATATTTGTAAAAGACCAGGCCTTTCAGTTCCTGCAGCAAGTCAGAGGCTCTCCTTCATATTGGCAACATGCACAATATGAACTCCTTGCAATGGTAAGAGCAAAGGGTGTCTTCACATGGTTCCTTACATTGTCGTGCGCAGATTTGGAATGGCCACAAACAATTCAAGCTATAGGACTACAGCATGGCATAGTATTCAGTGAAGAAGACATCAAGAAAATGTCATACGAAGATAAATATAAATGGCTTAGGCAAAATCCTGTGGTTGCTGCCAGACAATTTGACCACCGTCTGCAATCATTTTTCAAAAATGTTATTCAATCATCATCTGCACCACTAGGAAAAGTCACATACTATTTCCAAAGAACAGAGTTTCAGTTACGTGGGTCTCCTCATTGTCATGCAGTTTTATGGGTGGAAAATAGCCCAGATTTGAATTCATCATCAGAATCTGAAATTTGTTCTTGGATAGATAGTTACATCACTTGTGATATTCCACCTGAAGATGATACACTGTACAGTGAAGTTATGAGTAAGCAGAAACATACCCACTCAGTGGCATGCAACAAACAAGAGGCCCAGAGGGCCTGTATCGCTCACCTGGTTTGTAATGCCAAGTAATGTTCTGAATACAGGTTCATTGTTTCTTTTCTGAAGGAATGTTAATATTAACCTCTAAGTCCCCTATTGGCCCCACCCCTCCTGCCCCCAGGGGGTCAGAGCCAAAGTTCTGTTCTCCTTCCCCCAAGGATGTTTATGGCCAAATTTGGTCACAATCCAAGCAAAACTTTAGGACAAGTAGCGATTTATAGGATTTACCTTTATTTCCCCTATTGGGCCACACCCGTCCTGCCCCCGGGGGGCTAGAGCCAAAATTTATACAAGTTCTGTTCCCCTTCCCCCAAGGATGTTTGAGGCCAAATTTGGTTACATTCCATGCAGAAATCTATGACTAGTAGCGATTCAAAGGATTTACCTCTATTTCCTCTATTGGGCCCACCTCTCCTGCCCCCAGTGTGTCAGAGCAAAAATTTATACAAGGTCTGTTCCCCTTCCACCCAGGGTGTTTGTGGCCAAATTTAGTTACAATACGTGCAGATCTCTATGACAAGTAGCGATTTAAAGGATTTACCTCTATTTCCCCTATTGGGCCCCGCCCCTCCTGCCCCCGGGGGGTCAGAGCCAAAATTTATTTGACAAGTTCTGTTCCCCTTCCCCAAAGGATGTTTGTGGCCAAATTTAGTTACAATCCATGCAGAACTCTAGGACAAGTAGCGATTAATAGAATTTACCTCTATTTTCCCTATTGGGCCACACCCGTCCTGCCCCCGGGGGGCCAGAGCCAAAATTTATATACAAGTTCTGTTCCCCTTCCCCCAAGGATGTTTGTGGCCAAATTTGGTTACATTCCATGCAGAAATCTATGACTAGTAGCGATTCAAAGGATTTACCTCTATTTCCTCTATTGGGCCCACCTCTCCTGCCCCCAGGGTGTCAGAGCAAAAATTTATACAAGTTCTGTTCCCCTTCCACCCAGGGTGTTTTGTGGCCAAATTTAGTTACAATACGTGCAGATCTCTATGACAAGTAGCGATTTAAAGGATTTACCTCAAGTAGCGATTAATAGAATTTACCTCTATTTTCCCTATTGGGCCCCGCCCCTCCTGCCCCAGGGGGACCAGAGACAAAATTTATACAAGTTCTGATCCCCTTCCCCCAAGGATGTTTGTGGCCAAATTTGGTTACATTCCATTCAGAACTCTATGACTAGTAGCAATTTAAAGAATTTACCTCTATTTCCCCTATTGGGCCCCGCCCCTCCTGCCCCCGGGGGGTCAGAGCCAAAATTTATACAAGTTCTGTTTTGCTTCCAAAAAGGATATTTGTGGCCAAATTTGGTTACAATTCATGTAGAACTCTATGACTAGTAGCGATTTATAGGATTTACCTCTATTTCCCCTATTGGGCCCCGCCCCTCCTGCCCCCAGGGGACCAGAGCCAAAATTTATACAAGTTCTGATCCCCTTCCTCCAAGGATGTTTGTGGCCAAATTTGGTAACATTCCATTCAGAACTCTATGACTAGTGGCGATTTAAAGGATTTACCTCTATTTCCCCTATTGGGCCCCGCCCCTCGTGCCCCCGGGGGATCAGAGCCAAAATTTATACAAGTTCTGTTCCCCTTCCCCCAAGGATGTTTGTGGCTAATTTTGGTTACAATCTATGCAGAACTCTAGGACAAGTAGCGATTTAATGAATTTACCTCTATTTTCCCTATTGGGCCCCGCCCCTCCTGCCCCCAGGGGGTCAGAGCCAAAATTTATACAAGTTCTGTTCCCCCTCCTCCAAGAATGTTTGTGGCTAATTTTGGTTACAATCCATGCAGAACTCTAGGACAAGTAGCGATTTAAAGAATTTACCTCAATTTCCCCTATTGGGCCCCGCCCCCGGGGGGTCAGAGCCAAAATTTATACAAGTTCTGTTCCCCTTCCCCCAAGGATGTTTGTGGCCAAATTTGGTTACATTATATGCAGAACTCTAGGACAAGTAGCGATTTAAAGGATTTACCTCTATTTCCCCTATTGGGCCCCGCCCCTCCTGCCCCCGGGGGGTTAGAGCCAAAATTTATACAAGTTCTGTTCCCCCTCCCCCAAGGATGCTTGTGGTCAAATTTGGTTACAATCCATGCAGAACTCTATGACTAGTAGCGATTTAAAGGAAATGTTGACGGACGGACGGACGACGGACGACGGACGACGGACGCCGCGCCATGACATAAGCTCACCGGCCCTTCGGGCCAGGTGAGCTAAAAAGGGAATCTTTGTCGATTTCATTATCCAAAACCACCCAGTGATAGAACTCTTATTTCACAACCAGTAGATGGAGAAGAGGACCCAGTTTTTGGAACTCATGCAAAGGATGTACTATCCAGAGTCAATTCAGTGTTGGCTGATGATACTGTCAACGTGGAAGATCTTACCTTGATACAACTTTTAGCACTTGCCGAGGTACAGGAGCAGGAATATTATAAAGCTCTAAGTTATTCAAAATCGGGAAAATCTGTTGTACATAAAAGGAACACAAATGCTATGAATATTAACAATTATAACAAAATCATTTTGGAAACCTGGAAAGCAAACATGGATATTCAATTTGTTTGTGTTCCTTATGCCTGCATTTCTTACATCGCCTCATATGTGACAAAGGATGAACGGGAATTGTCTCAAATGCTGATGGAAGCAGCAAAGGAACTAAGAGATGCAGATGTAAAAGTCAGACTCAGAAAAGTTGGGAATGTGTACCTGAGCAATCGGGAAATCAGTGCTCAAGAGGCAGCCTATCGTCTTCTTAGTATTCCCTTAAAGCGATGCAGTACAAAAATGGTTTTGGTACCAACAGAATTGCCAGAGGACCGCATTGGAATTATCAAGCCCCAGCCAGTGCTGGATTCACTGGAAGATGATGACACTGGTATCTTCTCTATTGGAATTGTGGATAAATATCAAATGAGACCTCCCCATCTGTTACTTGAAAATATATGTCTTTGGGAGTTTTCTACTTGGTATGAAACAGTTTCTCCTCAGGACAGCAATCGAGATCAGGATGCAAGTCTGGACTTGGAGCTTCCAAAGAAAATTGTTTTAATGGATGGTGAATCTGTAATGAAGAAACGGACAAGCCCTGCAACACCAATGTACCATGTATTCTCTGTCAACAAAGAGTCAGAAAAAAATTACCATCAGCAATTAATGCTGTTTCTTCCTTGGAGGAATGAAGATGAACTGAAATATCCTGACTGTGATTTCCCATATGAGAACAAGTTTGAGAAAGTGCAGGAAACAGTTATGGCAACAAAGGATCAGATGGAACGTCACAGTGAGTTGGTTGCAGATGCATTACAAAACTTCAGTGAAAACGGGCCATCGCAGCATGCATGGGATTTATTGGATGCTGAGCATGAACAGAGGATGTCTGATGATGTCAGATGTATCAATGAAGAAAACGACAAAAATTGCAAGCACATTGAAGTATCTAGGAGACCTGTCATGCTTGCAGCTACAACAAAACCAAATGCCTTAAAGGATGACCAGTTACGTGACATCATCCACAGTTTGAATGAGAAGCAAAGGACAGTCTTTGATCATGTTATTAATTGGTGCAAGGACACAGTTTCAACCAAAGATCATAGACCTCCTCCTTTTCACCTCTTTGTCACAGGTGGTGCTGGTACAGGAAAGAGTCAACTCATTAAGGCAATTTACCATCAGGCTTCAAGTATTTTACAGGAACCTGGTGAAAATCCAGATAGTCCAGTTATTTTGTTGACCAGCCCAACAGGAACAGCATCATATAACATTGGTGGTACTACACTCCATGCTGCCCTCCATCTACCTCGTGGTAGGTACTACTCACTTAGATCCAATCCTTCTTTACTGGCAACATTTAGGACTACGATGTCACAACTGAAAATACTGGTTATAGATGAAATTTCCATGGTAGGGAGGACCATGTTTACTCATATTCACAAACGCCTACAAGAAGCTAAAGGAACAGATGGAAGTGGAACACTGTTTGGAGGTGTTAGTATCCTTGCAGTAGGAGATTTTTACCAGCTTCCACCAGTTCAACAGCACAAACTGTTGACACCGAAATGGCAGATTCCGAACGAGTGGACTCTGAAGAATTGTCAGTACTCCTTGCAGGGTTGTGGGAAAACAACTTTAGCTTGTGTTTGTGTGTGTAACTGAAATTATGCGACAGAAAGGAGACTTCAATTTTGCGCAAATGCTGAGTAGGTTGCACACCGCTGACCATTCTCCAGATGACATTGAAGTACTGAAGTCAAAGATAATTTCTAGAGCAAGTGAGCACTATCCCAAAACAGCATTACATATTTTCCCCACTCGCGCAGATGTTGAATCCCACAACTCATCACTGTTGAATGCACAGCCTGAGGAAAAAGTGGATATAGTGGCTATTACTAAATACCCTAGGGTGCTGAAAAACTATGACTGCTCTCAAGTTGTTGGAGGTCTCTGTCACCATTTAAGACTTTGCAAGAACGCAAGGATAATGTTGGTTAAGAATCTTGATGTAGCTGATGGACTAGTCAATGGTGCTACTGGAATTATCCTTGATATTCTGCACAATGAACAATCATCACCAATGCCAAAGGCCCTCATCGTGAAGTTTGACAACAGAAATATTGGAAGACTAGCTCGTCAGTCATCAAAGATATCACTTCAATCCTACAAAGATGGTGTTCCTATTCTCCCAGTAGAAGTAAAACAAAATGCTGGAAGGTCTGATACATCTCCAGAAATCACTCGCATACAATTCCCTGTCGTTCTGTGTTGGGCTTGTACAATTCACAAAGTGCAAGGACAGACTCTGGATAATGTTGTCATTTCATTCAAAAGACTAAGGACAAAAGGTCAGGCTTATGTTGCCTTTAGTCGCATAACGTCATTAAGGGGACTTTTTCTCCTGGATTTCAATGCAGATGCTATTAAGAAAGATAACAGCGTTTCTGAAGAAATGACTCGCCTAAGAAATGAAAAAAGCATCCATCTTTTCTTCCGATAAACTGGCAAACAAAGATACTAATAATGTACGGATCTGCTTTTTCAACGCAAACAATTTAGGACAAAAACACAAACAGGATGTCGAGAAGGATCCATACATCAACACATGTGATGTTCTGGCATTAACAGAAACATGGCAAAAACATGACAAGGACACCAACTTCGGAAGTCCAGACCATCATCAGGAACTTCTTACAGATGTCTCACTTTTCATCTATCATAGGAGGTGACTTTAACATAGATCTTCGAATCTCCACAAACACAACATTGAACTTCCTAGAGAGGGCTGGATTTTCCCAAATCACAATTGTTCCTACACATCGCAGTGGGTCCCACATTGATCACGTTTGGATTAGAGACATTCCTCATTCACAAGTTATACAACTATGGACCTACTACAGTGACCACAAGCAAATATTTGTAGATCTTATGTGACGGGTAAGAAATAACATTTACTATGAACTAGTATACAATATTCACTTAGAACAGTTTCATCTAACTTGATATTTTTTTTCAGAATTTATCCTGAGAAGTAAGTTTTTCCAGAGACAAAGAAAAGATATACCATTCCACAGAGAGTTTATTTGCAGATACAACTCTTATGGAAAAAAAAAACTTTTACATGATTAAAATATTTGAGCAAGACCTTTATTCCCTTCCTTTCACATTTGTTATGTGTTTCTTCAGCAAACTATGAGGTTTACCTTGTTTAAAAGGGGTATTTGAGTTAATTGTATGCTCTTAATGTAATGTTAGCTTGGAATCAGGATTCAAGTTAAATACTTGGAAGACTTTTTCCAAAGAATTATAATAATGTACCATCATCGGTTTCCCAATTAATGTTGACATTAATTATTTATTAGCAACATATAGCTAACACGGAAGAATTCGTTGTCAAAATACTACTTTTCCACTTAAGCACGTCAGACACATAGCGGGGCCCTTTCTGACGTGTCAGTGTTCTAGTTATTATTTGCGGCAACTACTAAATGTAAGAAATTAATCCATTGATTAATTATCATCAAAAATATAACCTTTATTTTCTATTATCTTTACAATTGGTGCATCGTTCCAATTTTAGGAAACGACCAAACGGCGACCTGATTATGGGGTATTCCGCAGAAGCCAATGATGTGCGAATGTCACTGAGACTGTGAAAACAGTGCCAGCCACCGGACCTTATTGAAAAGGAGGCAAAGGAGAGGGTGACAAGGAACGGGGGCAACATACATGACCGTGAACAAGTCCTATCCCAGAGCGCCATTCAGTGTGGAGACTTTCAAGGGCACACATTCTAGTGGCTTTGCGAAAACGCCCTGTCCTATCCTGGATGGCTCATAGATGATTCACGGCACGAGATGGAGGGCCCGAATAGCTCCAACCTCTCTATCAATAAGGTATTTATTAGGGAGATATTTCATTACATTGTAGAAATTGTGTTGAAAACCTCAATTTTACATGTTTATGGATAGTTTTAAGATAAAATAGATAAAACGTGTGTCATATTTGGTTATGAAATTAAAAGAAATAGTGTTAACTTGTCTGTACCATTCTGTCCCCTGTCCCATTCTGTCCCTTTCCATTCAGATTTCTTACGGAACTGAGAACATTATGTGTATTATATAATATTGTGTTCCCTTCTGACATGACCTGTTCCATTTTGCACCAACCTATTTGTCCTATCTCATCTTGTCCCATCCCGTCCCTCTCCATATAGATCTCCTATGGAACTGTGGACATTATATGTTTTATTGTGTTCCCTTCTGACATTATCTGTTCTACCTCATCTTCCCGTTTCATCCCATTCTGTCCTGTCCCATTCCGTCCTAACATGTCCCTCTCCATATAGATCTCCTATGGAACTGTGGACATTATATGTTTTATTGTGTTCCCTTCTGACATTATCTGTTCTATCACGTCTTCCCGTTTCGTCCCATTCTGTCCTGTCCCATTCCGTCCCATCATGTCCCTCTCCATATAGATCTCTTATGGAACTGTGGACATTATATGTTTTATTGTGTTCCCTTCTGACATTATCTGTTCTATCTCATCTTCCCGTTCCGTCCCATTCTGTCCTTTGTGTCCCGTCCCTCCCTGTCCAACTGCCCTGCCCTCAACACCAGTGTCCACTCTATCCAGGCTGGAGGAGGACACTACCCGAGGCTGACCAACAGTGGGTTTCCAAGGCGCTGTTCAAGGTGACCAAGCTTAACAAGCCAGAGTTGGACCTGTCCAAGTGCAACAAGCTGTGGTTTTATCCGCCTCCACCCCCGACAACCACCACACAGGTACCAAGGATGGACCGATATTTCGCCAACAGGCTTTTGCTGTGGATGCCGCGACGTCTCTGGCAAGTTCGCCTGTACTGCCCCCAGCCAAACTGTAGCAGGAAGGAGCTGATATCCTCCGGAACTTACCAGCGATTACGACAGGTACTAGACATCGACGGTTGGTACCTTATTGCCGCAGAGTACCTTCAGTGCCCATCCTGCAGTCGGAAGGTTGTCAGCTGGAAGTCCCGGATAGTGCAACAACTTGCAACAACTTGATCTCGGCCACCGTCTTCAGTTCCCTGTGCTTTTGACCTACAGACTGGCATGCGACATCCGCGTCATCACCATGCTACGGCAGAGGGGTCTTGGGAACAGCTCCACCCAGTTATACCAGAAGTTGGAGGAGCAGCACAGCCAGGAGTACCTTCGCCGTGTAACGCTTTACCTCACCGAGTGTCAAGGGTTCGCAGCAAGTTCCCTGGTCGCAAAGCCACAGTTCCAGCAGCCCCCAAAGAAGAAGTCGCTGCCAAAGCCCGCGTGGCTGCTGACGGTTTACTGCCAGGATATCGTCTCCAGAATCGACGATGTCAAGGCCGCCATCACATCGACTTTTGGACGGATTCTCAAGATGGACTTGACGAAGCAGGTCACAAAGAAGCTATCAGGTCACAGTACTGGGACGGCAGCATGGGTAACTAACAGGGGTCTGATACGACGCTACAACAAAGCCGGTGTTCAACCACCAGAGATCCTGTACGTGGACAGGGATTGCTGCGGTCGGTCCTCTACCAGCAAGATGTTCTCTGCCTGGCCGAAGCTAACCATTCGTCTCGACATATGGCACTTCATGAGGCGCTTTTCTGCGGGCTGCACCACCGACTCTCATCCCCTGTACGGAACTGTATGTTTTAATTCTTTATTACAGGTATACAAATGCAGAAATCCAGAAGAAGTTGTTGCCGACATCAGCCTTGGATCCAAGGTTCAAAAGTTTGCCGTACATATTGTTACATTAACGAATAACAGAAAGGAGAAACCAGCAGCTAAATTCAAAACACAATTTAATTATATATACAATATTATACAGAGATGGTTTACAATATCTAAAGTAATTGGTGGTGGTACAAGACTAGTACGATGATTTAAAGTGTTACTTATCTGTATGCGAATGTCCTGGTATAATCCTTGATCCTTCCAGGTTTCAAATTAACAATAATCACAAATCCACAAGGAAATTGAATGTCCACCGATGATTTGTAAAGTTCCAGGCAATATGAATAAATCCACACAAAGTGTTGTAATAATCCACAGATAAAGTCACAATAGCTCTCCCAATAGAATCTTATATGGCGCTGTACAATTCTTGATATGTCTTATTACAGGTCTCATTACAGTTCTGATTAGCCTTGGGCAGCCGGAGTATATATAGCTAAACCGTAATTCAAGAATATTGGATAACCTCCTACTTCTAGAAATATCTAACTAAAAACAGTAAACAAGTAAACACACATAACTTTCTGGAAATAGATCATTCTAGATATCTACTTAAAATCAACATGTTTACAAACATATTTGTTTATACATGATTATATTCTAGAAAGTTCTATTACCTAAATCAATGATATGACCTTCATAGGATGTATTGATAAAAAAAAGCTATAGGAGTTATCTCCCTTATCTCATAACTACATGTATTTAGTGTCATACATAACACACCCCTCCTTAAAGAAAAGAAAGTTTTCTTGAAAAGGAAACTTTCTTCAAATATTAAGTCATATTTAAATCCTTGATAAAGCATCTGCTAGAATATTGTCTTTCCCTTTGATATGTTTGATGTCAAGATTGTATTCTTGCAAAGTCAAACTCCACCTGAGAATTCTTTGGTTTTTGTTTTTCATTTTCCCAATGAATGTCAAAGGGTTGTGGTCGGTAAAGACCAACACAGGCACAACTGTAGTGCAGAGATACACATCAAATTGGTTCAAGGCCAAAATCAACGCTAAACATTCTTTCTCAATGGTGGAATAATTTCTCTGGTGTTTGTCAAACTTTTTCGAGAAATAACAAATTGGATGGTCAATTTGTTCAGTACCTTCTTGCATCAAAACAGCACCAGCACCTACATCACTGGCGTCAACAAACAGTTTAAACTGTTTATTAAAATCTGGAGCAGTCAGAACTGGTGAGTTTGATAGTATGGCTTTCAATTTCTCAAATGCAGACTTACATTCGTCTGACCAAACAAATTTGACATTTTTCTTTAACAAAGCAGTAAGTGGAGCTGCTATAACAGAGAAATTTTGACAAAATTTTCTGTAGTATCCAGCCATACCAAGAAACCTCATCAGCTCTCTCTTGCCTCCAGGAGCTGGAAAATCTATAATTGATTCTACTTTGGCCTGAACAGGTTTAACCTGCCCCTGTCCTACAACATGGCCTAAAAATTCAACAGTTGCATGACAAAATTCACATTTCAATAAGTTTACAGTCAATTTCATGGTAGTGAGTCTTTCGAAGAATTCACGAATCCCGCGTAGATGGTCTTCCCACGTGTCGTGGTAGTTGATGACGTCATCAATGTATCCATCACAGCCTTCCAGGTCTGATATCACGCTGTTAAGAAGACGTTGAAATGTTGCCGGGGCATTCTTCATACCAAACGGCATAACTTTGTACTGGTACAAACCTTGTGAGGTTACAAATGCCGACACTTCTTTAGCTCTTTCTGTTAATGGCACCTGCCAATACCCTTTCAACAGGTCAAACTTGCTTACGTACTTGGCTTTGCCAACTTTGTCAATACACGAGTCAATCCTTGGAATTGGATAAGAGTCTGTTTTACTGACAGAGTTTACTTTTCTGAAGTCAGTACAGAACCGGTATGTCTTGTCTGGCTTTGGCACCAGAACACATGGAGAGCTCCATTCACTTTTGCTTGGTTCAATAATATCATTGTCCAACATGTATTGAATTTCTTTCTTTAAGTGTTCTTCTTTCAAAGGATTGACACGGTAAGGATGTTGCTTGACAGGTGGCGCATCGCCTACATCCACGTCATGATAGATAGCATCTGTTTTGCCTGGTGTATCCGGAAACAAATGTTTAAACTCAAGTATCAAATCTTTCAGTTCATTGCGTTCCTTTTCTGATAGATGACACAGTTTCTTGTCCAAGTTCGCGAGCACATCTGAATTCCGTAACTTAACACCACAGTCTAAACCTACATCTTGTACACCACCATCTAAGTCTAATTTACAAATATCAGCTGTACTTTCACTTTGTGATGGTACAGAGGCCAAAGTAGCAATAGGTTGAGAGGTCTTGCTCTCTTCTCTATCTACTTATTTCTTAAGCATATTAACATGACATAATTGAGTTTTCTTGCGCCTCCCTGGAGTTTGTACAATGTAGTTAACACCATCAACCTTTTTCTCAACAATATAAGGTCCAACATATCTAGCTTGCAAAGGCTGACCCGGTATTGGTAATAGAGCCAAAATTTTGTCACCTGGGTCAAAACTTCTTGCACGGGCATCTTTATCATACCATGTTTTCATTTTGGTTTGAGTAACGGCCAAATTTTCTTTTGCCAGTTCACATGCCCTTGTCAACCTTTGCTTAAAGTTAGACACATACTCTAAGAGATTCACTTTAGAATCTTCGTCCAAAATTTTGTCTTTCAAAATTTTCAAAGGACCACGTACAGTATGTCCAAACACAAGTTCAAATGGACTGAAACCAAGAGATTCTTGTACAGATTCTCTAACGCCAAACAACAACATGTGTATGCCTTCGTCCCAATCTCTTTTGTTTTCAAAACAATAAGATCTCATCATATTCTTCAATGTCTGATGAAAACGTTCTAACGCACCCTGAGACTCTGGATGATAAGCACTAGACTTATACTGCTTGATCTGGAGCTGGTACATGACTTGTTGAAAAATACCAGACATGAAATTCGAACCTTGGTCCGATTGGACAGCTTTTGGAAGACCAACCAATGTAAAGAATTTAACCAAAGCCTTGACTATGTTAGGGGCCTTAATATTTCTGAGTGGAATGGCTTCAGGAAAGCGTGTGGAAGCACACATAATAGTTAAAAGATACTCATTCCCAGACTTAGTTTTGGGTAGAGGACCTACACAGTCTATAATGACTCTACTAAATGGTTCCTCAAATGCTGGAATGGGGTGCAAAGGTGCAACAGGGATTTTCTGATTAGGTTTCCCTACCACCTGACAAGTATGACAAGACCTACAAAAATCAGCCACATCCCGTTTCAACTTGGGCCAAAAGAAGTGATCTAAGATCCTGTTATAAGTCTTGGTCACACCTAAATGCCCTGCCATAGGTACATCATGAGACAAACTTAGAATATCTTGCCTATACCTCGGTGGGACAACTATTTGATTGACAACCTTCCAGTCTTCCTCGGGAGACACATCAGGGGGGCGCCACTTGCGCATCAACACACCTGACCTACGGAAGTAACAAACCGGGACTTTCTCCGCCTCTTCCTCACTCAAAGCCCGATTACACAGTAAGGAGATTTCAGGATCTTTTTCCTGTTCTACTATAAGCTCCTCTCTAGACAAAGATGATTTGCTCATCATGTCAGACAAAGAAGTACCCTTGTTAGGAACAACTCTATCACTATCAAAGTCTACAGGATTGCTCAAAAGATCACACTTGCTCCCGACATCCTCTATATCATGAGCCAAGAAAGTGTCACCTAACCCTGGACTATAATGATCCTCAACTACTGCAACATCAGAAACCTTCTTACTCATTGAACGAGTTACAGCACAAGAAGGGAAAATACCAGGAAATTCCTGTTGAATAGTCTCAGCATCATCTGTTTTATCAGGGATACTGGACACTAAGGGATCTACCCTAACTTTCTCTCCAGCCAAGTCATTGCCTAAAATGAGCGACACGCCCTCTATGGGAAGTTCCGGTCTAACACCAATGGTGACAGGCCCAGTTACTAAGTCTGACTTTAAATAAACACAATGGAGAGGCACATTAACAAAACCTAACTCTACACCTTGAAGCAAAACACTACTACCACATGAGGTCTCCTCAGACAAAGGCACTACGCCATCTAATATTAAAGAATGAGAAGCCCCAGTATCTCTCAAAATCTTCACAGGTTTCAAGTTGGTGATATCACTAGTAAGTGAAACAAAACCTTCAGAAATGAAGGGAGAGTACTTCTCCAAGACACTATCAGACTTGAGCTCTTAATCTCAACAGACACTTTAGAATCTTCCACAATATCACTAAGTTTCTGACTAGGCTTTGACATAGCTAACACAGAAGGAACTGACTGTTTACGCCTTTGCTCCTTACGCTGGAGAGAATAACATTCAGACATAGTATGCCCTACTTTCTTGCAGTAATTACAAACAGGACCAGAAGGAGACCCCACACCTACCCTATCATCTGTTTTAGAAGCAGACTTAGTTTTATCACCTAATTTAGGTTTGTCGTTGGAAGGGCCACTAAAGGTTGGGTTCCTAGGCTGACCAAATTTACTAGTACCTGTGGTACTGTTTTTGTCTTGAGAACTGTTTTTAACAAATGAGCCTTTGTGGGTGAGAGCGTAATCATCAGCCATTGTAGCTGCTTCACTAAGTGTTTCAACTTTTCTCTCATCTAAATGAGTTTTTATGTTTGTGTGGACACAACGTTTAAACTCCTCTATCAACAATAATTGCCTCAATTTACCGAAATCCTCATCAATTTCTTTAGAATCACACCACCTATTAAATAATTGTTCTTTTTCTCTGGCAAATTCTACATGAGTTTGTTCATCTCTCTTTCTTGAGTTTCGAAATTTCTGGCGGTAAGCCTCAGGAACTAACTCATAAGCTTTCAAAATAGCTTTCTTGACTACTTGGTAATTTGAAATCTCATCTACAGATAAAGAAGAATAAATGTCTCTAGCTTTACCAATCAGGACACTCTGGAGAAGCATTGTAAGCTTATCTTCAGGCCATTTCATACTATCAGCTATTTTCTCAAAATGTAGAAAATACTTGTCAACTTCTTTCTCTTGAAAAGGAGGAACTAACCTAATATTTCTACTGACATCAAAACCTCTGTTTCCTTGTAAACCCCTAAAAGTTGGATTACTTGAACCGTCTTGAGAAGCTAGCTCTAATTCTTTAATTCTAAGTTCTGTTTCAGCATGAATTTTCTGCTTCTCTAGTTCTAACATCTGATCTCTCTCGATCTCTTTTTCTTTTAATTTTCTTTCAATTTCTTTTTCTCTTAACTCCTTTTCTATTTCTCTTTCTCTCATTTCTTTCTCAATTTGTTTCATTTTCATTTCATGTTCAAGTTCCATTTGTCTAATTTGGATTTCTGAAGTGACTGTTTCCTCTATACTATCTAATGCACTAGAGTCAAATTTGCCATTGTCAACAAAATATCTTATAATTACATTCCTAATTTCAGCTTTCCTCAAATTAGTTTTGATAGTAAGGCCTAAATGTTTACCCAATAACAGTAAATCCTTCTTACTAACTTGCAAAAGAACTTCCAGGGATGGCGCTTTAACAAACTGTTCTACCTGCATAGTAGTCATATTTATCTAGCTGTTGGTTTTAAATTTCTTAATTAATTCAAAGTTTGTACACAAATTTTGAAAATTTCTTAATTAATTTTTCAAAGTTAGATTTCACAAATTGAATATCGATCTCGGACACGAGCCCCCAATTCTGTTACATTAACGAATAACAGAAAGGAGAAACCAGCAGCTAAATTCAAAACACAATTTAATTATATATACAATATTATACAGAGATGGTTTACAATATCTAAAGTAATTGGTGGTGGTACAAGACTAGTACGATGATTTAAAGTGTTACTTATCTGTATGCGAATGTCCTGGTATAATCCTTGATCCTTCCAGGTTTCAAATTAACAATAATCACAAATCCACAAGGAAATTGAATGTCCACCGATGATTTGTAAAGTTCCAGGCAATATGAATAAATCCACACAAAGTGTTGTAATAATCCACAGATAAAGTCACAATAGCTCTCCCAATAGAATCTTATATGGCGCTGTACAATTCTTGATATGTCTTATTACAGGTCTCATTACAGTTCTGATTAGCCTTGGGCAGCTGGAGTATATATAGCTAAACCGTAATTCAAGAATATTGGAGAACCTCCTACTTCTAGAAATATCTAACTAAAAACAGTAAACAAGTAAACACACATAACTTTCTGGAAATAGATCATTCTAGATATCTACTTAAAATCAACATGTTTACAAACATATTTGTTTATACATGATTATATTCTAGAAAGTTCTATAACCTAAATCAATGATATGACCTTCATAGGATGTATTGATAAAAAAAAGCTATAGGAGGTTATCTCCCTTATCTCATAACTACATGTATTTAGTGTCATACATAACAATATCTGATGAGGAACATGAAGATGTTTTTCTGTCAATTGAAAATCTAGCAGCACCTGTAAGTGGATACACAAATATATTAGTAAATATTAAATACAAAAGTATGATTCTATCAAAAGAAGAGTATTATCTCAAATTATCTGTCAAACATAAACAAAACTGCAATTACAATTAACATAAAGTAAAATTTTATTTTATACTGCAGCTAGGGCTTACACAAATAAAGCAAGAGAAGCCTGATGATTCTGAAGTGAATTCTGCTCCTGAAACTTAAGTAGATGTAGAGAACCAGACCCTAAGTTTACCATCATTTGAATCACATCCAAAGAGAAAGGCTGAAGAAGATCTTTCCTCGTCTCCTGTAAAAGTTCAAAAGAACACTGAGGGCAGTGGCGCCTTAGGTAGCCTGTTTGGTGATGTATTTATAACAAATGTTCAGTCAGCTATGAGTTACAGGGAAAGAGCTCGCACAGAAATCAACAACTACAGAGCAGATCCAACTCCTCCTGTTATGTCAAATCCACTAGAGTGGTGGCGGGACAGAGTTGGTGCATATCCAATTTTGTCAAAGTTGGCGGCTACTTTCCTAACCATTCAAGCCATATCAGTGGAAAGTGAGAGTGTTCTCAAGAGCTGGGGATATTGTGTGCCATCAGAGGGCATCCCTTTCTTGTGAAAATGTAGACAAACTTGTGTTCTTAAAAAAGAATTTGGTCATTCCGAACGATTTGCAGTGAAGTTTTGACTTTTGAATTCAATAAACATGGAGTTTAACAGTTTACACTGACTTCATAGCCTTATTCATCTCTTATCAGTTTTACATGTACCGAACCGAAAAAACCGAACGGCCAACTCGTACCGAACCGTGGAGTATCTGTACCGTTTCACCCCTAATTACAAACGACAAAACGAAGAGGTAGAAAAAGGGAGGGTCGTGAGAAAGTACGTGAGGAAGAAGCCCATTCAGTGTAGAAAGTGTGGGAAGGAGAGGGACAGGGAGAACCACAGACAGTTCTTCGGGAACTGGTTTTGTGCGCATACGGCAACAGTATCGTTTGAGGAATGGACAGAGACAATGAAGGCTAGAGGCTACACTACCAGAAAGCCCAAGAAGTGAGGAACAGATCTAGGGATCCCAGATCTCCTGATATTTATACAAAGTGCTGGACAACAAGGCACAAGGGGAAAACATACAAATATTTTTAATGCTGCCTAGCAACATTGCTAGAAGGTCCCAAGCCCTTGAAAAAGCAGAGGGGAAATGTTTGTATTCACTGAAGAAAAAAAAATAGAAGAAAAATAACAACAAACACTGTGATAAATCATGTAGTGTTGATAGCGATTCCCATGGTGAAGTGGCTATCACACTTGTCACTATGTGGCAGGAGACCCGGGTTCGATTCCCGGTGGGAATTTCAGCACAATTGGTTTGTTACAGCTTTTTTCTGTCATATCTTGATATATCGAGTCATAATTTTATCTAGGATTATTCAGAGATGACATTCTGGGTTCATTTAGTAAATTAAATTGTGTAATTTCATGATTTATTCTCATCATTTATCTCTTTTCACTGAAACAAAGAAAAATAACAACAAACACTGTGATAAATCATGTAGTGTTGATAGCGATTCCCATGGTGAAGTGGCTATCACACTTGTCACTATGTGGCAGGAGACCTGGGTTCGATTCCCGGTGTGTTATGTCATATTTCCATATACCTGAATCCTCGAAACAATGTCGACACTTGTTTACTTTTTACGTACTGAATTATTCAAGGATGGCGCTCTGGATCTACCGTGTATTTCAATTATTATTTCCCTATCTATTTACTGAATTTATTGTATTTTTATATTAAATTCTCCAGAACACAATTTTCTGTCTCTCATATTGGTAATTTCAAAAATTTGTAAAACATTAATTATAAGATTAAAGAAAAATAAAGAGAAAGAAACAATCAACATAATAGGAAACAAGAGATCACAGAGGGATCTTGGCGCCCACCATAGAATGATCTATGTCTGACAATGGAAAGAAGGATCTTTCATATGATATTTAAGACAAATCGCTTTATTGTTCTCTGAGAATCAGCGGTGAAATCCAAGATGGCGACAGGTTGGCCATCTGGTTGACCTATCAGTCCCAAAGGTACTAAAGCCCAAGGGGAAACCATGCATGAAATATGAGAGAAATCCCTTCAGTAATTGCAGACAAATAGCGATAACTATCCAAATACAAGATGGCTGCCTGGCGGCCATCGTGTTGACCGATCAGTCTAAAAATGCAATATGCACAACTAGGGTCATAGGGGAACATACATATGACATTTGAGAAACAACCCTTCAGTACTTTCTGAGAAATAGCGGTAACAAACTTTAACTATCAAAATCCAAGATGGCCGCCAGTCGGCCATCTTGTGGACCGCTTGGTCCCAAAATGCAATATGCACAACTAGGGTCCTAGGGGAACCTACATATGACATTTGAGAAAGATTCCTTCAGTAATTTCTGAGAAATAGCGGTAACAAACTTTAACTATCAAAATCCAAGATGGCCGCTGGTCAGCCATTTTGTTAAGCGATCGGTCCCAAAATGCAATATGCACAACAAGGGTTATAGGGGAACATAATATGACATTTGAGAAACAACCCTTCAGTACTTTCTGAGATATAGCGGTAACAAACTTTAACTATCAAAATCCAAGATGGAGGCAAGTCGGCCATCTTATTCACTGATCGGTCCCAAAATGCAATATGCACAACTAGGGTCCTAGGGGAATCTACATATGCCATTTGAGAAACATCCCTTTAGTACTTTCTTAGAAATAGCGGCAACAAACTTTAACTATCAAAATCCAAGATGGCCGCCGGTCGGCTATCTTGTTGACCGATCTTTCTCAAAATGTAATATGCACAACTTGGGTCCTAGGGGAACCTACATATGAAATTTGAGAAAGATCCCTTCAGTACTTTCTGAGAAATAGCGGTAACAAACTTTAACTATCAAAATCCAAGATGGCCGCTGGTCAGCCATCTTGTTAAGCGATCGGTCCCAAAATGCAATATGCACAACTAGGGTCCTAGGGGAACCTACATATGAAATTTGAGAAAGATCCCTTGAGTTTGGGCCCTGCAGGTAGGGCGTTAGAATTGTACCTGCTGCCCCTATTGCATGATCGTAAAAGGCGACTAAATTTAGGATCTTATCTTTTCTCTTCTTCCTAACTGACTTTATCTTTCCTAATGCCTCCCTTGGCATCGCCTCACTTTTGGCCTTGAGTTGAGCGTTCGCCCCTGTGAGGAAGGCTCTGGGTTCTGTCCCCTGGCCGAGACACACCAAAGTCTATAAAAGTGGTAGTTTCTGCTCCTGCTTAGCGCTCAGCATACAGGAAGTGGGACGACTGGTTCGCCCGTTGTCAGTATAATGTGACCGGGTGGGGTGTGTTGCTTGGTGTCTTCGGCGGCATGCTTCAGTGATATAGCACTATAAAAAGGGCAACAGTTCCACTATACAAGAAGACACAACATGAATATACCGCAGTCTCCCAAAACACGCACCTCGCACAACATACACTCAACACACCGCATACATGGGAGGCCGTCCTTACATGACCATAGCTGTTAATAGGACGTTAATAAATCAAACAAACAAACAAACAAACTTCAGTACTTACTGAGACATAGCGGTAACAAACTTTAACTATCAAAATCCAAGATGGCCGCCGGTCGGCCATCTTGTTGAGCGATTGGTCCCAAAATCCAATATGCACAACTAGGCTCCCAGGGGAACCAACATATGAAATTTGAGAAAGATCCCTTCAGTTCTTTCTGAAAAATAGCGGTAACAAGAATTGTTAACGGACGGATGGAAGGACGACGGACCACGGACGAAAGGCGATTTGAATAGCCCACCATCTGATGATGGTGGGCTAAAAATGATTACAAATACAATATCTTAATAATAACATTTAAAATAATTTTCCGGTTAATACTTGTTTAAAAAAAAATTTAATGAGAAAAATAAAGTAAAAAGAAAAAAAAAACCCAAACAACTGCCAAATGTGGGGCTCGAACCTATTATACCGCTGCCGTGACGTCACCCAAAGTTGAAACGCGAACCCCAATGATTGCAGGGGGGCCTTTGCGCCAACAGTATAATTCTGATACTCTCTCTACTACCCTTGGCATATATCACTTGGAAAGTTGTTTTCGCATAGCCGAACCTGTTGGATCACCGCAGTTACTCCCTTCCATATAAGTAATTATCAATATAAAAAAGCTATGGTTTGAGAAAATGGCGGCGTCCTTTGAACAACAGGTTGGCCCTACAGATAATTAAGCGTTAGAATTGCACCTGCTGCCCTTATTGATTGATCGTAAAAGGTGACTTTTAGGATAGGATCGTTTCTCTTCTTCCTTGCAACAGATGTAAAATACTAGTAAAGGTTAATGCTATATATCCCAGATACTTCAGAATTTCTGTTTAACAAAGCTTGTCTACCAATTTCATTTTAAATAAGTTACAATTACCTATTTTGGTCAAAGCCTGTAGAATTGTGCATAATGTAGGAAATGCAATATATAAGTGTGTGATAACATTAAGAAAATTTTACTGGGTACACAAACTCCTTACAGTATATTCTCAACAATATGTGAAAGTTTTGAACTTCTATTTTCAGAAAGTTAACATCCCCGAACAATCTTCGGAAATGTGGAGGGCGTTTCTCTAGATGACTGGAAGATTAAGATGGCCTTACAGACACTTGATGGCTAATATGGAGTCTGTATTGAAGAGGGAATGGTATGCAGTGCATCGAAGATAACGGCAACAAGTGCGGAGTCACTCAAAGAAAACCTAACAGAAATGATACCTTTCAAGATAACAGGTTGTGGAAGTCAACATAAAGGAAGAGGACAATGAACACTTACAACGAAACATTGCTACATGTTTTGTATGCCAGTTCGATGTTAGAAATATTGATAAATTGTAATGTGCAAATTGGTTAAGACCTAGTGGATTGAATAAATTGTGAGAATGTTTGTAGTTTAGATGGATTTATTTATACACCGAGTTTAAAGTGTAATGCAGAAATTATGAGAATGTGTGTAGTTCAGATGGATTTATTTATACACTGAGTTTGAAGTGTAAAAGTGTTATTAAGAAAGTATGAGAATGTGTATAGTTCAGATGGATTTATTTATACACTGAGTTTGAAGTGTAAAAGTGTTATTAAGAAAGTATGAGAATGTGTATAGTTTAGATTGATTTATTTTTGTTTGTTTGTTTGATTAATTAACGTCCTATTAACAGCTATGGTCATGTAAGGACGGCCTCCCATGTATGCGGTGTGTTGCGTGTATGTTGTGTGAGGTGCGTGTTTTGGGAGACTGCGGTATGTTCATGTTGTGTCTTCTTGTATAGTGGAACTGTTGCCCTTTTTATAGTGCTATATCACTGAAGCATGCCGCCGAAGACACCAAGCAACACACCCCACCCGGTCACATTATACTGACAACGGGCGAACCAGTCGTCCCACTCCCTGTATGCTGAGCGCTAAGCAGGAGAAGAAACTACCACTTTTATAGACTTTGGTGTGTCTCGGCCAGGGGACAGAACCCAGAGCCTTCCTCACAGGGGCGAACGCTCAACTCAAGGCCAAAAGTGAGGCGGTGCCAAGGGATGCATTAGGAAGGATAAAGTTAGTTAGGAAGAAGAGAAAATATAAGATCCTAAATTTAGTCGCCTTTTACGATCATGCAATAGGGGCAGCAGGTACAATTCTTACGCCCTACCTGCAGGGATTGATTTATTTATAATTTGTTTGATTAATGAACGTCCTTTTAACAGCTATGGTCATGTAAGGACGACCACCCATGTATGCGGTGTGTTGCGTGTATCTTGTGCGAGGTGCGTAATTTGGTAGATGGCGGTATACTGATGTTGTCTTTTTGTATAGTGTAACTGTTGAACTTTTTATAGTGCTATATCATTGAAGCATTTAAAAAATTATGATAAAGTGTGTGATTAAGATACATTTATTACGCTAAGTTACTGCATGTAGTTTAAATGTATTTATTTATACTTTTTTTGTTTGTTTGTTTGATTTATTAACGTCCTATTAACAGCTATGGTCATGTAAGGACGGCCTCCCATGTATGCGGTGTGTTGCGTGTATGGAGTGTGATAAATAAATTGTGAGAATGTGAGTGATTTTGAATGTACATGTATATTTTTTAGGTCATCTGACCCGAAGGGTCAGGATGACCTATAGTCATCATGTTTCGTCCGTCGTCGTCCGCCGTCCGCCGTGCGCCGTGCGCCGTCCGCCGTGCGTTAACTTTTCACATTTTGAACTTCTTCTCAAGTTCTACCAGTGGGATTTGGCTGAAACTTGCATGAAATGTTCCTGACACGGTCCCGACAAAGTGTTGTTATTTTTCGGGTCGATCCGAAATCCAAGATGGCCGCCACAGCCGCCATCTTGAAAACACATTTTGAACTTCTTCTCAAGTTCTACCAGTGGGATTTGGCTGAAACTTGCATGAAATGATCCTGACACGGTCCCGACAAAGTGTTGTTATTTTTCGGGTCGATCTGAAATCCAACATGGCCGCCACAGCCGCCATCTTGAAAACACATTTTGAACTTCTTCTCAAGTTCTACCAGTGGGATTTGGCTGAAACTTGCATGAAATGATCCTGACATGGTCCCGACAAAGTGTTGTTATTTTTCGGGTCGATCCGAAATCCAAGATGGCCGCCACAGCCGCCATCTTGAAAACACATTTTGAACTTCTTCTCAAGTTCTACCAGTGGGATTTGGCTGAAACTTGCATGAAATGATCCTGACATGGTCCCGACAAAGTGTTGTTATTTTTTCGGGTCGATCCGAAATCCAAGATGGCCGCCACAACCGCCATCTTGAAAACACATTTTGAACTTCTTCTCAAGTTCTACCGTGGGATTTGGCTGAAACTTGCATGAAATGATCCTGACACGGTTCCGACAAAGTGTTGTTATTTTTTGGGTCGATCTGAAATCCAAGATGGCCGCCACAGCCGCTATCTTGAAAACACATTTTGAACTTCTTCTCAAGTTCTACCGGTGGGATTTGGCTGAAACTTGCATGAAATGATCCTGACACGGTCCCAACAAAGTGTTGTTATTTTTCGGGTCAATCCGAAATCCAAGATGGCCGCCAGAGCCGTCATCTTGAAAACACATTTTGAACTTCTTCTCAAGTTCTACCAGTGGGATTTGGCTGAAACTTGCATGAAATGATCCTGACACGGTCCCAACAAAGTGTTGTTATTTTTCGGGTCAATCCGAAATCCAAGATGGCCGCCAGAGCCGTCATCTTGAAAACACATTTTTGAACTTCTTCTCAAGTTCTACCAGTGGGATTTGGCTGAAACTTGCATGAAATGATCCTGACACGGTCCCGACAAAGTGTTGTTATTTTTCGGGTCGATCTGAAATCCAACATGGCCGCCACAACCGCCATCTTGAAAACACATTTTGAACTTCTTCTCAAGTTCTACCAGTGGGATTTGGCTGAAACTTGCATGAAATGATCCTGACATGGTCCCGACAAAGTGTTGTTATTTTTCGGGTCGATCCGAAATCCAAGATGGCCGCCACAGCCGCCATCTTGAAAACACATTTTGAACTTCTTCTCAAGTTCTACCAGTGGGATTTGGCTTAAACTTGCATGAAATGATCCTGACACGGTTCCGACAAAGTGTTGTTATTTTTTGGGTCGATCTGAAATCCAAGATGGCCGCCACAGCCGCTATCTTGAAAACACATTTTGAACTTCTTCTCAAGTTCTACCGGTGGGATTTGGCTGAAACTTGCATGAAATGATCCTGACACGGTCCCGACAAAGTGTTGTTATTTTTCGGGTCGATCCGAAATCCAAGATGGCCGCCACAGCCGCCATCTTGAAAACACATTTTGAACTTCTTCTCAAGTTCTACCTTTGGGATTTGGCTGAAACTTGCATGAAATGATCCTGACATGGTCCTGACAAAGTGTTGTTATTTTTCGGGTCAATCCGAAATCCAAGATGGCCGCCACAGCCGCCATCTTGAAAACACATTTTGAACTTCTTCTCAAGTTCTACCAGTGGGATTTGGCTGAAACTTGCATGAAATGATCCTGACACGGTCCCGGCAAAGTGTTGTTATTTTTCGGGTCGATCTGAAATCCAACATGGCCGCCACAACCGCCATCTTGAAAACACATTTTGAACTTCTTCTCAAGTTCTACCAGTGGGATTTGGCTGAAACTTGCATGAAATGATCCTTACATGGTCCCGACAAAGTGTTGTTATTTTTCGGGTCGATCTGAAATCCAAGATGGCGGCCACAGCCACCATCTTGAAAACACATTTTGAACTTCTTCTCAAGTTCTACCGGTGCGATTTGACTGAAACTTGCATGAAATGATCCTGACATGGTCCCGACAAAGTGTTGGTATTTTTCGGGTCGATCCGAAATCCAAGATGGCCGCCACAGCCGCCATCTTGAAAACACATTTTGAACTTCTTCTCAAGTTCTACCTTTGGGATTTGGCTGAAACTTGCATGAAATGATCCTGACATGGTCCCGACAAAGTGTTGTTATTTTTCGGGTCAATCCGAAATCCAAGATGGCCGCCACAGCCGCCATCTTGAAAACACATTTTGAACTTCTTCTCAAGTTCTACCTTTGGGATTTGGCTGAAACTTGCATGAAATTATCCTGACACGGTCCCGAAAAGTTTTGTTATTTTTCGGGTCGATCCTAAATCCAAGATGGCCGCCACAACCGCCATCTTGAAAACACATTTTGAACTTCTTCTCAAGTTCTACCGGTGGGATTTGGCTGAAACTTGCATGAAATGATCCTGACATGGTCCCGACAAAGTGTTGTTATTTTTCGGGTCGATCCGAAATCCAAGATGGCCGCCACAGCCGCCATCTTGAAAACACATTTTGAACTTCTTCTCAAGTTCTACCAGTGGGATTTGGCTTAAACTTGCATGAAATGATCCTGACACGGTTCCGACAAAGTGTTGTTATTTTTTGGGTCGATCTGAAATCCAAGATGGCCGCCACAGCCGCTATCTTGAAAACACATTTTGAACTTCTTCTCAAGTTCTACCAGTGGGATTTGGCTGAAACTTGCATGAAATGATCCTGACACGGTCCCGACAAAGTGTTGTTATTTTTCGGGTCGATCCGAAATCCAAGATGGCCGCCACAGCCGCCATCTTGAAAACACATTTTGAACTTCTTCTCAAGTTCTACCTTTGGGATTTGGCTGAAACTTGCATGAAATGATCCTGACATGGTCCTGACAAAGTGTTGTTATTTTTCGGGTCAATCCGAAATCCAAGATGGCCGCCACAGCCGCCATCTTGAAAACACATTTTGAACTTCTTCTCAAGTTCTACCAGTGGGATTTGGCTGAAACTTGCATGAAATGATCCTGACACGGTCCCGGCAAAGTGTTGTTATTTTTCGGGTCGATCTGAAATCCAACATGGCCGCCACAACCGCCATCTTGAAAACACATTTTGAACTTCTTCTCAAGTTCTAGCAGTGGGATTTGGCTGAAACTTGCATGAAATGATCCTTACATGGTCCCGACAAAGTGTTGTTATTTTTCGGGTCGATCTGAAATCCAAGATGGCGGCCACAGCCACCATCTTGAAAACACATTTTGAACTTCTTCTCAAGTTCTACCGGTGCGATTTGACTGAAACTTGCATGAAATGATCCTGACATGGTCCCGACAAAGTGTTGGTATTTTTCGGGTCCATCCGAAATCCAAGATGGCCGCCACAGCCGCCATCTTGAAAACACATTTTGAACTTCTTCTCAAGTTCTACCTTTGGGATTTGGCTGAAACTTGCATGAAATGATCCTGACATGGTCCCGACAAAGTGTTGGTATTTTTCGGGTCAATCCGAAATCCAAGATGGCCGCCACAGCCGCCATCTTGAAAACACATTTTGAACTTCTTCTCAAGTTCTACCTTTGGGATTTGGCTGAAACTTGCATGAAATTATCCTGACACGGTCCCGAAAAAGTGTTGTTATTTTTCGGGTCGATCCTAAATCCAAGATGGCCGCCACAACCGCCATCTTGAAAACACATTTTGAACTTCTTCTCAAGTTCTACCGGTGGGATTTGGCTGAAACTTACATGAAATGATCCTGACATGGTCCCGACAAAGTATTGTTACATCTCTGGTTGATCCCAAATCGAAGATGACTACCATGACACTATATCTAAGTAATTTCCTATATGTTAAGGCCCTTGGGCCTCTTGTTTGAAATAAAATTTGTTGTAAGAAATTGAAAATTATCCTGACATGATCCTGACAAAGTGACACTATATATAATTAATTTTACTATTGTCAAGGTAGTCAGATGACCGTTAAGGCCCTTTGGGCCTCTTGTTTAATTATATATTTTGACTAACCTTGACCAGTTGAAAGAATGTATGTTGTGTGTGTTGCATGGTTTTGGAGACTGCAGTATATTCATGTTGTGTCTTGTATAGTGGAACTGTTGCCCTTTTTATATACATTTTTTTCAATAGTGTGAAGAGTCTAGATTCTAACTACCTGTAAAATATGGCAAAATAATGTCTCAAGTTAAAGATGCTACATTGCTAACAAATGGTAATTTTTATCTTTTTATTCCCTGCTTTTTCCGGAACGGGGGATATTTCTTTGGGTTTGTCCGTCTGTCTGTCACACTTAATTTCCATGCAATAACTGTAACAAATGTTTCTTGCAACAATTGCAAACCGATTTTCTTTAAACTTAGTAACAAGGTTAAATGCCTTCAGGATTCGGCAATGTTCGATCGCGACTTTCAACGGACCTTATTTAGCGGAGTTATGGCCCTTTGCTTAATTAAAAAAGTAAGTTTCTGCCACTTCCGTACAATAACTGTAATAAATAATAACCGATTTTCTTCAAACTTTGTAACAAAGTTAAATGTCTTAAGGGCTCGGCCGAATTCGATCGCCACTTGCGACGGACCTTATTTAGCAGAGTTATTGCCCTTTGATTTAATAAAAAAAGTCATTTTCTGCAACTTCCGTACAATAACTAATAAATATTAACCGATTTTCTTCAAACTTGGTAACAAGGCCAAATGCCTTAAGGGCTTGGTCATGTTCGATTGCCACTTTTGGCCGACAATATGTAGTGGAGTTATGGCCCTTTGATGCACTAACATTTTCTACCGTTCCCTGTGCTATAATTATAACATGGACATGTCTTTGTCCAACTGTCCCTCTACTGGGATTTGAAAGTTTACTTTCTTGGAAACCTTACCTAGTGTAAAAGGAGGAATCTTTCGTGTGTTATGTAGAAAGCACAATACGAAAAACCTAAGAAACAAGTCCAGCAGAGGAGCCATCCATTAGATATAGACTAGCCACCCTTCTTGATCACCTTAAGACAGATAAGCACATAGGTCCAAAAAATGCTGAACTTCTCAACAGAGTAAGCTATTTCCAATAAGAAATTACTCACAAAGGGAATGTCAATCTGATTAAAATATATATCCGTATTATCACTACGTTTGATAAGAGGATCTGAGAAAATCCCATTAGGGGTTATGTCCAGGTGACCTTTAGAAATGGCCAATCAAATTGCTACTTGCAAAATTTTGACAGTGAATTTCTGAGGACAAAATAGTTTTGAAAAGCTGTATATGTATACTGGGACAAAATATCTTTTTCAATTGATGTGACAAGTGTAGAAAATGTATCTGATATGAAGACCACGTGGTATAAAGGTCATCTGGACGTGACCCCCTATGGGATATTGTCCTTTATTTAAGGATCTGTATTTAGTTCTTAGTTCTTTTTCAAGTTTTTCAGCATATTATTACAATACACAGGAACTCATAGCAAACGGAAAGGTGTTCACTCTCTTGAATCTCCTTGAACACATTGGTTTGGCAGACTTGAAATATTTCATACATCGGTCGAAGAATCATATACCAGACTCTAGGATATGTAGTAGAGAGCAAACTCATCTCAAAACGGAAGGCTGGAAAGGCATGTGGGTTTGCTAATTGACGACATGTCAAATGTTTCTACATTGGAGCAGATGCTATGCTATGTTCAGTACGTTGATCCAAACACATTCACAACAGAAGTTTGTTTGTTTGTTTGTTTGATTTATTAACGTCCTATTAACAGCTATGGTCATGTAAGGACGGCCTCCCATGTATGCGGTGTGTTGCGTGTATGTTGTGCGAGGTGAGTGTACTGGGAGACTGCGGTATGTTCGTGTTGTGTCTTCTTGTATAGTGGAACTGTTGCCCTTTTTATAGTGCTATATCACTGAAGCATGCCGCCGAAGACACCAAGCAACACACCCCATCCGGTCACATTATACTGACAACGGACGAACCAGTCGTCCCACTCCCTGTATGCTGAGCGCTAAGCAGGAGCAGTAACTTCCACTTTTATAGACTTTGGTGTGTCTCGGCCAGGGGACAGAACCCAGAGCCTTCCTCACAAGGGCAACAGAAGTCAAAACACAGTTTCTGTTCATCAGCAACCTCTTACAGGAGTCGGCAAATGCAGAAACATTATGTAATGTTTTAGTTAAAAAAGCTGACGGATATTGGTCTTGATATAGGGAAAGTGATTGGCCTGACAACGGATGGTGCTGCAGTCATAGTGGGTAAGAAAGATGGACTTGCTACAAGTTTAAAACGACTCAATCCTAGTCTTTTTAAGTCCATTGTATCTGTTACCGTCTAGCACTAGCATGCAGATTCCAATGTTGACCTGAAGGTAATATCGAACTCTTGCAACTAAATTTATGACTTTTCCATTAGTCGCCAAAGACAAGAGGCCCATGGGCCTTAGCGGTCACCTGAGTTCAGACACAGAATGAAACAATTTGTTTGTTTGTTTGTTTGATTTATTAACGTCCTATTAACAGCTATGGTCATGTAAGGACGGCCTCCCATGTATGCGGTGTGTTGCGTGTATGTTGTGCGAGGTGAGTGTACTGGGAGACTGCGGTATGTTCGTGTTGTGTCTTCTTGTATAGTGGAACTATTGCCCTTTTTATAGTGCAGAATTTGTTTGTTTGTTTGTTTGAGTTGTACGGCCCATCGACAACTAAGGTCATTTAGGGCCAAACTACAAGTCATGCATTAATATCAGGATAAAAGTTCAGGGTAAGAAAAAGCAAGTAAGGACTAAAACACAGATTGTAAACGTTAATTTGATAAAAAAAAGGTTTGCATGGGATAAAATAAATTTGGCTAAAACACATGAGAAAACTCATGCACAATGTTGATGAAACGATGAAATGTTGAGTTGATACGATGTATGATGAGAAAACGTTCATATTTTGCTTAAAATACCGATCTCTTTGAGATAATTAAAAATACGATTATGTCTCACGGCATGAAACAAAGTGTACATGTCGGAGACATCGTAGTATTTATCTCGTATGTGTTTAAAATCAATACAATGCAATAAAATATGCTCCACTGTGAGAGGAGAATCACATGCATGGCATGTAGGAGGATCCTCCCCTCTCAATAGATAGGAATGTGTAAAATATGTGTGTCCAGTTCGGAGCCGAGAGAGAACAACTTCCTCTCTGCGGTCTCTCCGACTGGACAGTTTAGGATTAAGTGTAGGTTGTATTTTAAACAGTTTATTATTTGTTCCGGTAGACCACCTCTGTTACTAATGGTGTTTAATGGCTGACTGAATTGAAGGTTTGATGACAGGTATATGGTAGTTTCAAATCTGTTTGTGCTAGGCGAAGAGCAGTCTTAGCTGCTTTATCAGCCTGTTCATTCCCCTTTATACCCACATGACTGGGAATCCAGAGATAAGTAATTTGAGTTTTAGAAGATAATCGAAATGTTGGGATTAAAAGATTTTGGATTAGAGTATTTCTAGGGCTTCTTGATTTCAAAGCCTGAAGAACCGAAAGAGAGTCTGAACAGATGATTGCCTTTTCAATGCGGTGTTCTTCGATATGGTCAAGCGCCAGACCGATAGCACATGCTTCCGCAGAGAAAATGGAGGCAATATCCGGGAGTCGGATAGAGGAGCAGTGATTAGATGTACAGCATGCTGCCGCAACATTATCACCATCTTTTGATCCGTCAGTGTAGATCTGAACATGGTCAGGGAAAGCCCTAATGCACTCCCGAAAGGAGGATTTGTGTTCTTCGGGTAATGCACTGGATTTTGCCCTCTCATGTAGAGATAAATTGATATCGGGTGTTTGAATGAGCCATGGTGGTACATCCGATACGGTGTACTCGTCAATGGTGTCGAAAGTTATATTAAGTTCCAGCAACAATTTTGAAATTCTGATGCCAAATGTTGGTATGAGCTTTTGATTTTGTGTAAATATTTCTTGATATTGTGGATTGAATAAAAGGTTAAAATGCAGGATTTTTGGGGTTGGATTTCAGTTGAGCAGCATACTGTAAGGATAATTTCTTTCGTCGATCGTCTAGAGATGGCTCATTAGCTTCCACATGGAGACTCTTCACAGGTGTTGTTCGAAAAGCTCCAAGTGCGAGACGCAGTCCCTGATTCTGTATAGGGTCAAGCATCTGTAGATAGGAGCTGCGAGCCGATCCATAGACAATAGAGCCGTAGTCAAGTTTTGATCTAATAAGTGCCCGATAGATACGTAGAAGCATTTCACGGTCTGCACCCCAATCAGTCCAAGAAATTTAGTTTGTTCAACTACTGGAATTTTAATTCCATTGAGTGTGAAGTCAGGATCATTGTGTGGTTTTCGTTTTTGACAGAAGTGCATACAGACAGTTTTTGATCTTGAAAATCTAAAGCCATTTTCGTCAGCCCAATTTTGTAATTTGCCTAAACATTGTTGTAGTTGCCGTTCTATAGTGTGCATGTTTTTTGATCTGTAACAGATCAAGAAATCATCCACAAATAGAGACCCTTCCGTAGATTGGCCAAGACATTTGGTTATGCTGTTAATTTTTAGTCCAAAAAGTGTGACGGACAAGATACCACCCTGAGGGACGCCCATCTCCTATGTTTCTGTTTCTGAATAAGTTGAACCCGTTCGAACTTTGAAATGCCTGTCAGATATAAAAATTTGATATAAACTTTGGCAAATTACCACGTATACCGATATCATGGAGATCGTTCATGATTCCATATTGCCAAGTTGTGTCGTATGCCTTTTCAAGGTCAAAGAATACGGCCACAAGATGTTCTTTCTTGGCAAATGCTTCTCGTATAAATGTTTCTAGTCTAACTAAGTGGTCTACCGTTCCCCTGCGGTTTCTAAAGCCGCTTTGCAAAGGACTTAAAATATTGTTTGATTCCAGGAACCAAACTAATCTGGTATTTATCATACGTTCTAGAGTTTTACCAATACAACTCGTCAATGAAATAGGACGATAGTTATTGGCATCAGTAGCATCTTTCCCGGACTTCGGAAGGGGTATAATAGTAGATTCCTTCCAAGACTCGGGAATTTTGCCGGAAGAGTAAACTTGATTAAATATAGTTAAAAGACATTTTAGTGAAGAGTCTGGTAATTGTTTTAAAAACATATATGGAATTTCGTCTGGTCCAGCTGCCGAGTCCTTTGATTTCTCAAGGGACTCGAGCAATTCTGGTATCTCGAAAGGCCTATTGTAACTTTCACTATTGGAGGATTTAAAATTAAGACGTCTCTTTTCCTTTTCCTTTTTAAATTTTTGAAATTTTTTGGAATGATTTTTGATGGATGAATTTTTAGCAAAATTTTTGGCAAAGGCGTCAGCTATTTCGGATTTTGAAGAAAATATTTTATTGTTGTTAATGAGGTGGGAGGATGGTGTTATAGTGTTATATTGTTATAGTGCAGAAAGACATGCATATAAACACTATGTATTTGCCCATCAGGCTCTTAAAGACAGTGATTTTATAAATTTGACTTTTTAATCTATGAAGATTATTTGGTTCCATCAAATCTGTGAATTCAGAAGAAAGATTTTTGAAATGTTATCCATTTTGACCCCTTTTGGCCCCACCCCTCTGGCCCCTGGGGGTCGGCCAGGACCAATATGGATATGATGTTAAATGCTATCTCAGGCTAATAATTTTAACCCAGATTGACTAATTTCCTATGAAAACTAAGCAAATTATGTTCCTAAATGTGTTTTTCCTATATAAACTTAAGTAAATTTGACCCCCTCCCTAGGGGAAAATCTGAAATCCCAGGACCATGAAATTCACAAATTTTTGTAAAGGGCCTTAAGACCTTGCAATCTATCAAGAGAATCTGGATCCATCAAATCAGTGAATTCAAAAAGAAGATTTTTGAAATTACCATTTTGACCCCTTTTAGCCCCGCCCCTCTGGCCCCTGGGGGTCGGCCATGACCAATATGGATATGATGTTCAAATGCTATTTCAGGCTAATAATTCTAACCCAGTTTGACTAATTTCCCATGAAAAATAGGCAAATGATGTTCATAAATGTGTTTTTCCTATATAAACTAAAGTAAACTTGACCCCCTCACCAGGGGGAATCATGAGACCACAGGGTCATATAATTCACAATTTTTGTAAAGGACTTTAAGACCTTTCCATCTATTCAGAGTATTTGATTCTACCAGTTCCAGAATTTCCGAAGATTTTTGAAGTTTTAGCCTATTTGACCCGTTTTGGCCCCGCCCCTAAGGCCCCTGGGGATCAGTCATGGAAAATTTGGTAATAAGATTCAATGGCCATCACATAGGGATAATTCTGACTACAATTGACTAATTTCCTATTATAATGACTAAATAATGCTCAAAAATGTGTTTTCCCTATATAAACTACAGTAAACTTAACCCCCTCCCAAGGGGGAAACCTGAGACCCAAGGGTCATATAATTCACAATTTTCATAAAACACCTTAAGACCTGTCCATCTATGAAGAGTATTTGATTCTACCATTTCCAGTATTAAGAAGATTTTTAAAGTTTTAGCCTATTTGCCCCTTCTGGCCTCGCCCCTCTGCCCCGAGGGGGTTGACCAGGACCAATATATATATATGATATTAAAATGTTATCTCAGGCTTCTAATTAAGTTTGACTCATTTCCTATCAAAATTGAGCAAAAAATGCTCATAAATGTGTTTTCCATATATAAACTATAGTAAACTTAACCCCCTCCCTAGGGGAAAAAACTGAGACCCCAGGGTCATATAATTCACAATTTTTGTAAAGGACCTTAGGACGTTTCTATCTATGAAGAGTATTTAATTCCATCATATCTGTGAGTGGAGAAGAAGATTTTTGAAATTTTAGTCAATTTTACCCCTTTTGGCCCCTCCCATAGCTCCCTGGGGGGTGGGGACCATATAATTCATAATTTTGATTAGAAGGTTTGTGCAAAATTTTATTGAAATTGCTCAGCAGTTTTGGAGAAGAAGTCAAAAATGTAAATTGTTTACGGACATACGACGGACGACGGACAAAAGGCGATTAGAATAGGTCACTTGAGACTTCGTCTCAGGTGACCTAAAAATGGCATGCTAGAAAACAACACTAGAGTATCGACAAATCAACATGGACCCATAGAAAACAGCAGCAGTGTCCAAGGTGATGAAGAAGGCATGTAAGACCCGTTAGCTCAGCTTTGAAGCCTCAATTCAAGCCTTATACGAGGAGTTCATTCCAGTAACACAAACCCTCAACAAGCTGGAAAATGATTCAACAGCTATTGGATTATTGAAGAAGATTAACTACATCACATTCATTGGCTACATGTACATACTTCATTAAGTACTTCCCATTCTAGCCACTGTCAGTAAGCTCTTTCAGAAAGGCTACACCAACTTTGCATTAGTTGGCCCAACATTAGACATTGCTTTCGTTTGTTTGTTTGATTCATTAGCGTCTTATTAACAAAGTAAGTTTCCAGTATTGGGAAAATTTCCAACTTATTTTTAACATTAAAATATTGGAATTACTATATGGTGAATGTCTGTAAAATTTTGTGTTATCAAATATTGAAAATTAATATTTATAATAAAAAATAACAAAACATGTGTATACTTGTTAAGTGTTATGATTTATGTTTGTTTGTTTGATTAGTTTGCGTTGAATATTACAAATGAAAACGTTACATGGATTGTCTCCACTGATTTATGGAAGAAATTTAATGTTATAAAAAAGTCCACTAATTAATTGAATGTGTTGTGAGATACAATGGTACACCCATTTTAAATGAAAATGACAATCAATGGTACACCCATTTCAAATGAAAATGACAATCAGCTGAAAACGTTTATATATACTCTGAAACAAACCAAATTAAGACGTCTCTTTTCCTTTTCCTTTTTAAATTTTTTGGAATGATTTTTGATGGATGAATTTTTACCAAAATTTTTGGCAAAGGCGTCAGCTATTTCGGATTTTGAAGAAAATATTTTATTGTTGTTAATGAGGTGGGAGGATGGTGTTGCTTTTCTTTTCCCACTGATTTTACCAATCATTTCCCAAACTTTCTTCGAAGATGTTTTGGAATTAATTTTTGAGACGTACTCTTTCCAAGTACTTTTCTTGTCGGATTTGATAGACCTTCGAGCTTTTGAACTCCAAATTTTAAAATTGTTATTTTTTTGAGACGGTTGGCGAAGCCAAGTACCGCCTCAGAGCGGAATTTCTACCAGATCTATTGATAAATGAATCATTTGAGAGACGAAACTTTGTTGGTTTTGGCACGGATTTTGGTATGGTTTTTGTAGCGATAGAAGTGAGCGCTTCTGTGAAAATTTTAATAGGGTCATCGAGGTTCAAAAATTTATCCTCAATGAGCTCCTCTGCGCGCACAAGTTTTTAAATTGAACCCAGTCCGCCTTATGTAAATTCCAACGAGGAATCGGCTCCTCAAGTTTTGGTGACCCTATGTTTTTTTAATATAATTGGAAAGTGATCGCTTCCACAAAGATCATCGTTGACCCTCCAATCATAATCCAGAAGAATTGATGGATGGCACAACGATAGATCAACGTGGGTAAGCGAGCCAGAGGCAGGGTGCAAATATGTTGGGGCATTGGTGTTATAAAGACATAAGCTGTTTTTTATTAATAAAATCTTCGATACGTCTACCTCTATCGTCAGTGCCTGGGGAGCCCCAGAGGCTATTATGACCGTTAAAGTCACCCATGATAATATATGGCACTGGTAGTTGTGATACGATGTTACTCAGTTCATCACAACTAAATGGAGTATTTGGAGGTAAATATATAGAACAGACTGTTATTTTTCGGTGAAGAGTTGCGCTTATAGCAACAGCTTGTAAGGTAGTATTTAGCTGAATGTGTCTGTGAGGAACGTTTTTATGCACCGCCACCACCACACCACCTGATGGGCGGCCACCTGTTGTTGGAGTTTTGGTGTATAGTGTAAATTGTCGGAGATTGATGGTGTCTTTCAGCATTATTTCTTGAAGGCAGAGTATGGATGGGTTTTTTGTTTGTATAAGATGTTTTAATTCTTCTATGTTCGCTTTAAATCCGCGTATGTTCCATTGTATGATAGTGTTTGTCTCTATGTTGGTCCCTGAGGATAGTTTGTCGGACCGACAGGACTACTTGAAGTAGGTTGTTTGGTGGCGATAAATGTGTTGTCACCAAACTCGCTGTCGTCCGATAGAACATCATAGATGTTCCGTCCAAGGATAGGGTCATCTGATCCCTTACTGGGTTTGTTGTTTAGTGCAGGGAGCCTCGCCAGCTTTACCTTGGTGGTTTTTGTCTGGCGTTGCTCCTGCGGTGGTGTATTTGCTGGTCGCTTGGCTTTCTCAGGGAGTTTTTTACGTCAATAGACGGTGAAGATATAGCACGTCTATGACGAGCGGCGGTAACTTTTTTTCTAATGTTCGGTGTTTGGTGTTGTTTAAGTCCTGGAGACGACGGTGGGATTGGCGTTTTAGCTCCAGGTGGTTTTTGTTGTGGTTTGTGTTGTGGCTTAGACGGACCAGACTTGAACCTGTTCGGGTCCCCCATGATTATCTGGGACATCATTGTCTCAGATAGGCTTGTCAACCAAGGCCTGGACCGACGCATGTTTGACGGTGACACTGTCAACAGGCGTCTTTGCGCGGGTGATCTGAGCATTATACTGACAACGGGCGAACCAATCGTCCCACTCCCTTTTTGCTGAGTGCTAAGCAGGAGCAGACACTACCACTTTTACAGACTTTGGTGTGTCTCGGCCAGGGGACAGAACCCAGAGCCTTCCCTCAGAATGGGACAGAACACGTAGAATGTTCAGTGCCTTCGAGCACTTTTCCTTCAGATGTTTTATGTGTGGAACAAAGGACAGTTTCGAATCAAATATTAATCCAAGAAATTTAGTTTGTTCAACTACTGGAATTTTAATTCCATTGAGTGTGAGGTCTGGGTCGTTGTGTGGTTTTCGTTTTTGACAGAAATGCATGCAGACAGTTTTTGATCTTGAAAATCTAAAGACATTTTCGTCAGCCCAATTTTGTAATTTGCCTAAACGTTGTTGTAGTTGTCGTTCTATAGTGTGCATATTCCTTGATCTGTAGCAGATCAAGAAATCATCCACAAATAGAGACCCTTCTGTAGATTGACCAAGACATTTGGTTATGCTGTTAAATTTTAAGCCAAAAAGTGTGACTGACAGGATACCACCCTGAGGGACACCCATCTCCTGTTTTTATGTTTCTGAATAAGTTGAACCCGTTCGAACTTTTACCATACCAAACTAATCTAGTATTTATCATACGTTCAAGAGTTTTACAAATGCAGCTCGTCAGTGAGATAGGACGGTAGTTATTGGCATCAGTAGCATCCTTCCCGGGCTTCGGAAGGGGTATAATAGTAGATTCCTTCCAAGACTCGGGAATTTTGCCAGAAGAATAGACTTGGTTAAATATAGTTAAAAGACAGTTTAGTGAAGCGTCTGGCAATTGTCTTAAAAACATATATGGAATTTCGTCCGGTCAAGCTGCCGAGTCCTTTGATTTCTCGAGAGACTCGAGCAGTTCTGATAGCTCGAAAGGCCTATTGTAACTTTCATTATTGGAGGATTTAAAAGTTAGACGTCTCTTTTTTAAATTTTTGGAATTTTTTGGAATGATTTTTGACCAATGAATGTTCAGCAAAATTTTTAGAAAAAAGCGTCGGCTATTTCGGATTTTGTAGAAAAGATTTTATTTTTGTTAATGAGGTGGGAGGAGGATGGTGTAATTTTGCCAATCATTTCCCAAACTTTCTTCGAAGTTGTATTGGAGTTAATTTTTGAAACGTACTCTTTCCAAGTACTTTTCTTGTCGGACTTAATAGACCTTCTAGCTTTAGCTCTCCATATTTTAAAATTATTATAGTTTGAGACGGTTGCCGAAGCCAAGTACCGCCTCAGAGCTGCATTTCTACCAGATCTATTGATAAATGAATCATTTGACAGAAGGAACTTTGTAGGTTTTGGCACGGATTTTGGTATGGTTTTTGTAGCAATCGAAGTGAGCGCTTCTGTGATTTGTTTGTTTGTTTGTTTGATTAATTAACGTCTTATTAACAGCTACCTCTGTGAAAATTTTAATGGGGTCATCGAGGTTCAAAAAATTATCCGTGATGAGCTTCTCGGCGTATAAGTTTTTAAACTGAGCCCAATCCGCCTTATGTAAATTCGAACGAGGAATAGGCACCTCAAGTTTTGGTGACCCTATGTTTTTTAATATAATTGGAAAGTGATCGCTTCCCCAGAGATCATCACGTTGACCCTCCAATCATAATCCAGAAGAATTGATGGATGGCATAACGATCGATCAATGTGGGTAAGCGAGTCAGAGGCAGGGTGTAAATATGTTGGGGCATTGGTGTTATAAAGACATAAGCTGTTTTTATCAATAAACTCTTCGATACGTCTACCTCTATCATCAGTACCTGAGGAGCCCCAGAGGCTATTATGACCGTTAAAGTCACCCATGATAATATATGGCACTGGTAGTTGCGATACGATGTTACTCAGTTCATCACAACTAAATGGATTATTTGGAGGTAAATATATAGAACAAATTGTTATTTTTCTGTTAAGAGTTGCACTTACGGCAACAGCTTGTAGGGTGGCATTTAGCTGGATGTGTCTGTGGGGAACGTTTTTATGCACCGCCACCGCCACACCACCTGATGCCCGGCCGCCTGCTGTTGGAGTTTTTGTGAATAGTGTAAATTGTCTGAAATTGATGGCGTCAAGCATTATTTCTTGAAGGCAGTATATGGGTCTCCATGAAAGCGGGGGTCCACGTCCCGAGACTGGGTGCACTGGTCTCTTGCGGATGCACACCACTTTTGGGGGTGTGATGTGCGTTCGCGTGATATCAGTGTAGCTGAAGGCTTTCACAGTAGCTCCAATTTGAGCCAACCTGTTTGCCTAGGGTTGCATCTCGTATCCGGGGGAAGAAGGTCCTGGTGGTTGAATAGGTTTTGTTCTTTTTTCTTCCTTTTTTTACTGCTACACACTACTTTGGCTTCAGACTCCGGTTAGACGAGAGGTAATATGGGCCCTGTATTATCAATCGGCTGGTCATGCCGAGCCCTTGGTGCGTAGATTTCCAAGAAGGCGGTGGCTTAGGGTCATTGCGAGTTTAATTTGGATTGTCTTGTTTCTGATCGATCTTGCGGGTGCACTTACAGCGGACTAATATTTATTATCAATCTGGTGAACGTGCTGTCATAAGCTTGATTTGAATTTTGTTCGTTCAAAATATTCTTCCGAGTATACTACCTGTGTATCCCTGACACTTTGACATTGGATATCCATGTCATCATGAGTGTCCCCCTGTTGGGCTCCGAGGTGGGTGGGGGCACAGCTAGCGAATTGTAATAAACTCTAAAAGATGGCTTCCAAAAACAAACAAAATGAACTACAACAAAACACATTCCCACAGTTTCTGGTCTTGTCCTCTACACAGAGCGGCAAGACCACTGCAGGTTTATCACCCTTAATATTGCGAAAGGGCATCAAAGGCATTGCTGGAGATGTCAAATCTGTCAAGCCTTTGGGATCGGTTGATCTCCTAAAAGAGGTTTTCGCAAGCAACAAGCGGAGAACCTCCTTGGAACAAACAGTTTTGCTGGCCTCAGTGTGTGTGTAAAACCACACTCATCACTGAATTGCAGCAAGGGGGTAATCAGGTGCCCAGCCTTGCGCAATGACAATAAGGCTGACATACTGTCATACTTCCAAGATGAAAACATTCTGGTCTCTAATGTTAAAACGCATCATGACGAGAAAAAGTGGGAGCTTGGTCCCAACACACACTTTTATCTTAACATTCGCTACACCAACATTACCACAGAGCGTAACTGTTGGTTACCAACGTTACAATGTCGCTGTTGAGCGTTCGCCCCTGTGAGGAAGGCTCTGGGTTCTGTCCCCTGGCCGAGACACACCAAAGTCTATAAAAGTGGTAGTTTCCGCTCCTGCTTAGCGCTCAGCATACAGGGAGTGGGACGACTGGTTCACCCGTTGTCAGTATAATGTGACCGGGTGGGGTGTGTTGCTTGGTGTCTTCGGCGGCATGCTTCAGTGATATAGCACTATAAAAAGGGCAACAGTTCCACTATACAAGAAGACACAACATGAATATACCACAGTCTCCCAAAACACGCACCTCGCTCAACATACACGCAACACACCGCATACATGGGAGACCGTCCTTACATGACCATAGCTGTTAATAGGACGTTAATTAATCAAACAAACAAATCCATTGAGGTGCCGTAACTACCAGAGGTACTGCCATCATGAGAGCAAATGTAGACGGAAGATGGTATGTCAGTACTGTGGCCGTGAAGGTCACGACGAAAAAGACGAATACCCGAGGTGTCTCCTTCCCTGAAGCTAGGAGGATAGTCGAGTGTTCAGACCTGAATGTGGCAACCTATGCCCAGATCATCCGGGCAAAGACGCCTGTTGACAGTCTCACCGTCAAACATGCGTCGGTCCATGCCTAGGTTGACAAGCCTAACTGGGACAATGGCTGATGCTAAGGCCTGCAAAGTAATCATGGGGACCCGAACAGGTTCAAGTCAGGTCCATCTAAACCACAACACAAACCACCTGCTGGGCCACCTGGAGCTAAAACGCCAATCCCACCGGTCTCCAGGACTTACACAACACCAAATTCAAACACCGAACATAAGAAAAAAAGTTACCGCCGCTCGTCATAGACGTGCTTTATCTTCACCATCTATTGACGTTAAAAAACTCCCTAATAAAGCCAAGCGACCAGCTAATACACCACCGCAGGAGCAACGCCAGACCAAAACAACCAAGGTAAAGCTGGCGAGGCTCCCTACACAACAACAAACCCAGTAAGGGATCAGATGACCCTATCATTGGACGGAACATCTATGATGTTCTATCGGACGACAGCGAGTTTGGTGACAACACATTTATCGCCACCAAACAACATACTTCATGTAGTCCTGTCGGTCCGATAAACTATCCTCAGGGAGCAACATAGAGACAAACACTGTCATACAATGGAACATATGCGGATTTAAAGCGAACATAGAAGAATTAAAACATCTTATACAAAGATTTATACAAAATGTTTCATACATTAAAAACATAGTCTATCTGCGCAAATGAACTTGGATGCCATGATTTTGTTTTCTGAACTTTCATCCAATGTATCAACAAAATTGTCAAGTCATATATGTTACAACCTTCATGTTGCTGCCCGAAAGCAAAACAAGAGACTAAGAGGTTTGTGGAAGTGTAGGCAGCACTGCGAAGAGTAGTTTGGGAAAAGTGCGATATGTAAGTGGCTTTTGTGTGGTTAAGCTTCGATACAAATACGTGAAAACACAGTATACTTATTGTTATAAAACATAACCTGAAGCTCAACAAGCATACCAGGAAGCCAATGCAATACTCAAAAGGCAATATTCAGACTTCTAGACAGCATGCGTATGAGTGAACAGGGCCCACAAGAAACATCATGATGTCCAAAACCCCTGCTGGAAACTGCACCACAGTTTGCAAGAAATGTCCTGATCTGTTAGTGTCTAGAAATGTGACAATACACGGCGACCATCTTTACAAACATTGTGTGAATGTTTTGCTAGAGTCGTCCGAGATATTAACTTATTTACCCGAAGCATATCTCATTTACCAATGCTTGATTTTTTCTCAGACTCTTTAAGGAGATATAACAGTCATCACTGCTGTTGTTGGAAAAATTTACTTAAGAGCTTATTAAGAAGTTTCTCCTTGTACTTTTAAACCAATTCAGAAAGGATTTCCTCCAGGCATTGTCTGTCGAGAACAATAATGTCTCCCAGAAAGCAATACAAGTCAGGATCAAAAACATGCATCACAAACTACTGTGGTTTAGGCTTCTGCTGGAAGATCAGTCAGAAGGGAAAATTGTTTCCCATAACCTCCTGAAAGGACTTGTATTAAAGGACAAAACATTCCTGAATTCAATGACATGGAAACAGTTGGTGAGTTTGTCCAAAGCCTACAGCAGCACATTTGGCAAAGAACTAACAAGAGAAAATAGTGATTTTTTGTTTGTTTGTTTGATTAATTAACGTCCTATTAACAGCTAAGGTCATGTAAGGACGGCCTCCCATGAATGCGGTGTGTTGCGTGTATATTGTGCGAGGTGTGTGTTTTGGGAGACTGCGGTATATTCATGTAGTGTCTTCTTGTATAGTGGAACTGTTGCCCTTTTTATAGTGCTATATCACTGAAGCATGCCGCCGGAGACACCAAGCAACACACCCCACCCGGTCACATTATACTGACAACGGGCGAACCAGTCGTCCCACTCCCTGTGTGCTGAACGCTAAGCAGGAGCAGAAACTACCACTTTTATAGACTTTGGTGTGTCTCGGCCAGGGGACAGAACCCAGAGCCTTCCTCACAGGGGCGAACGCTCAACTCAAGGCCAAAATGAGGCGATGCCAAGGGAGGCATTAGGAAGGATAAAGTCAGTTAGGAAGAATAGAAAAGATAAGATCCTAAATTTAGTCGCCTTTTACGATCTTGCAATAGGAAAATAGTGAAAACACTAAATGAAAGAATAACCTTGGAAAGTATGCATTATGTGCTCCATCAGAATTCATTGTCATGTAATCTAGCACTCAACGCTGAACTTGAACGGCCGGGAGCAAGTACTCACTGTGTGAACGCAATCTGATTAAAATACAGATCCTTATAACCACTCCGTTAAATAAAGTATCTGACAATATCCCATAGGGGGTTACGTCCAGATGACCTTTATACCACGTGGTCTTCATATCAGATACATTTTCTACACTTGTCACATCAATTGAAAACCATATTCTGTCCCAGTATACATACACAATTAGCTTTGTTGTGCTCTTTGGGCAAGATTACTACGTAAACCAAAATAAAACGTAATGATAATAAGGATCTGTATTTTAATCAGATTGTATGTGAACGAGGAAGATGAACAAGTATGGATCAGCAGCTGAGATCCACCACCGACACAGTACAAGCTTCTGAAACTAAGTGTAAAAATGTGTGTTTGAAGGGGACAATCCTGGAATTAATTGGATTTCATGTAATGGATGCGATATGTTGCTACATTTTACATTAAGGATATGTCTGCAACTTACTGAATATGCATAATGTCATCAATATTTAATTAACCAGCAGGGTAGTACCTGTACTAATTAATGTATACTGACAGTATACAGTGTTTATGATAATTGTATGACAGTGTGTCTCTGTCCTAATTAAAATTTACCAATAGATTACTGACATAGTATTTTTTCTTATTATTTTAAAGAGACAATTCACTCAGGCAAATTCTTTTACATAACCAATAAGCAAAATATAGCAAAAATGTATTGTTCTACATTTCTTATGAAACATATAACGTAAAAACATTGACAATCTCCACGACATTGTTAAGTATTTTAATTAATATCGTTGAAATATCAAATTGTTGATCAATACGATTAAACAGGTACAATATTAACTCTGTACCCATACCCGAGCCAAAGTCACGCACGTTAAAACAAATGAACTACATAACCACTGAGAAGGTGATAAAATGATTTTTAGGCAAGACAATTCACCTAATGAGGTAAACACACTACTGTCAGAGCGATTTGAGCAGTTCTAGCCAAAAGTTGCATTACTTTACGAGCAAGGGACAGGGTTCGGCATACAAGAAGTTCGACCACAGTGTGTAATATTTCACACACATGTCACCACCATAGGCGTTTCAGGCATATCACAGTAAAACTGACTGATCTGATTTCCATTAGAACTTGTTTTATCTGATATATATACAAATTTTAATGTTCTCTTAGACTTAATTGTCCCTTTAACGGCTATTAAAAGCCAGCGTCATGTAAGGGCGGCCTCTCATGTATACAGTGTGTTGCGTGTATGTTGTGCCAGGTGCATATTTTGGGAGACTACGGTATATTCATGTTGTGTCTTGTATAGTGGAACTGTTGCCTTTTGTATTGTGCTATATCACTGGAGCATGCTGCCGAAGACACCAAGCAACACACCCCCTCCGGTCACATTACTGATTACGGACAAACCAGTCTTCCCACTCCCTGTATGCTGAGCGCTAAGCAGAAACTACATACATGGGAGGCTGTCCTTACATGACCATAGCTGTTAATACGACGTTAATTATTCAAACAAATTACTATAATAGAATAACTGTAAATGCCTTTATTCTTCGATCAGCAGATCAAATTATCTTTGCTTCTTGCCGACAAACTTGATAACTGATGTGAAGACATGACGTGTTAAATAAAATACGACACGTAATTAAATGTGTTACGTAATATATTGGCTTATGAGTTAATTGTTATGTTTCGAAATAATAAATATGCATTGTTACACTGGAATCTGAAAGATTATATAAGCTTAAGCAGTATAAGCCAAGCAATCGGACACACCCGGTGTTGACGGGAAATCATTCTAGTTAGTTTCTTAGTGGCGTACTGACATCAACACATTCATTTACATCTCTCTGCATTGTCCTAGTGTGTAATCTGTAATGATGATTACTGGATTCGGCCCTGCAGGTTTGTTTGTTTAATTTATTAACGTCCTATTAACATCTATGGTCATGTAAGGACGGCCTCAGGCGTTAGCATTGTACCTGCTGCCCCTATTGCATGATCGTAAAAGGCGACTAAATTTAGGATCTTATCTTTTCTCTTCTTCCTACTCGACTTTATATTTCCTAATGCCTCCCTTGGCACCGCCACACTTTTGGCCTTGAGTACATCGTTAGCCCTTTGTGAGGAAGGCTCTGGGTTCTGTCCCCTGGCCGAGACACACCAAAAGTCTATAAAAGTGTCAGTTTCTGCTCCTGCTTAGCGCTCAGCATAACGGGAGTGGGACGACTGGTTCGCCCGTTGTCAGTATAATGTGACCGGGTGGGTGTTGCTTGGTGTCTTCGGCGGCATGCTTCAGTGTTATAGCACTATAAAAATGGCAATAGTTCCACTATACAAGAAGACACATCGCATACATGGGAGGCCGTCCTTACATGGCTGTTAATAGGACATTAAAATAATCAAACAAACTGATTTTAAATTTGGAAATTAAAAGTAATTGAGGATCAATATTTCTAATGTACTAGACACAAAATTAGTACCGATGTAGGCAAGTGAGGTTAGGCTGTGTGCATATCAATTGTACATCTATATATAAATCGGTGCGATTTAAACTGCCCCCTCCCTCCTCTTCCTTTTTACCTGACTTTTCCAGCCTATTTCTACCAATTCTCAGTAATTATTCCAACATGTTACCGAATGTTATTATTTTGCTAGCTTCCTAGTCTGTCAAACATTTAAGAAGTGTGATCATTTAAATATTTATGGCTTTGGAATTTATATTTCGATTTTGAATTCATTCAATAATTTTGACATTAGATTATTTCCCTTTGATGTATATAACATTTTACGTGTAACGGCGTTTTAAAATGATATTGACGATTTATTTTTTCGTTATTAAGAAGGGATATCACAAAGTATTTGTTTGGTTTTGAAATATATATTGATATTAAAGATATTGACATGTAAATATATTCCTATTGTTACGTGTTGCAAATATTATATTTTTATGATGTTATAAGCCCATTTATACAGTAATTAGTGACGTCACAAAGGCCAGTTAAGCCCCGCCAACTGGTGGTCTGGCTTTGTATTACTGTACAGTGTAAATTCTTAATTAATGATCGATCCTTAAATGTCATACACCAAAATGGAGATGGGATTATTCCCTTTCCAATGATGTCTTCCAATATTCGCTTACATTTCTGTGTCGGTAGTAATCGACTTACCTGTATTTTTCTCACTATATGTCTCTACTAAACCCAAGCCGATTTAGACCACCAGTGGGCGTGGCCTAATCTTTGGTTCTGACAAGTGTGACGTTAGCCTGAATGGCATTATTTGACTTTTGTCTTTTCTGTGTTCAGTGAAGTGATACAGGAAAACAACATGACGAACAATGAGCAGTGACAAATATTATACAGATATTTACAATTGAAATGCTTTCGCCCCTGTGAGGAAGGCTCTGGGTTCTGTCCCCTGGCCGAGACACACCAAAGTCTATAAAAGTGGTAGTTTCTGCTCCTGCTTGGCGTTCAGCATACAGGGAGTGGGACGACTGGTTCGCCCGTTGTCAGTATAATGTGACCGGGTGGGGGTGTGTTGCTTGGTGTCTTCGGCGGCATGCTTCAGTGATATAGCACTATAAAAAGGGCAATAGTTCCACTATACAAGAAGACACAACACAAACATACCGCAGTCTCCCAGTCCACTCACCTCGCACAACATACACGCAACACACCGCATACATGGGAGGCCGTCCTTACATGACCATAGCTGTTAATAGGACGTTAATAAATCAAACAAACAAACAAACAAATTGAAATGCTTGCTAAACTTTAGTAGGTCCTTTTTATCACTATAAATTAACGTTCTTTTAAAGCTATTTAGTTTCATGATTTCCATTTCAAAACAATTAACAAAGATAAATATTTGCAGTTTTAACAATTGAATGATAATTCATATCAATATAAATATTAATTCGTGGAGATAAACTTTCGCTACTTTACTCGGATCGCGAATTTTGCGAAAGTTTGTTTGATTAATTAACGTCCTATTAACAGCTATGGTCATGTAAGGACGGCCTCCCATGTATGCGGTGTTGCGTGTATGTTGTGAGAGGTGCGTGTTTTGGGAGACTGCGGTATGTTCATGTTGTGTCTTCTTGTATAGTGGAACTGTTGCCTTTTTTATAGTGCTATATCACTGAAACATGCCGCCGAAGACACCACACGTGAAAGAAAGTTGGTTACAATTGGTAAAAAATACACTAATACATATTAAGTTGTACTTGCAAACAAGAGCATGACCTTAATGGTCATCTGATTATAAACAATACAGCAAAGCTAAGATTTTTACAAACTATAGGCCTATTTCCATTTCCCAAAGGATCTTGTTAACCAACTTATAATCCATGTAGACCTCTAGGACTATTAGCGTAAAATAGGTGATCACTGGGATGAGTCTGGACTTGTTTTCCTTCAGTCTTCAAATTCATAACTTGCTTATTTTTTTATAATATGTTTAACAGAAAGACGTGTTCGACAAATTGTGTTCAGAACTGGTCTGATAAAATCTTTACAGAATGCTTATATTAAAGCGTTAATATTTTTTATCATTTTGTTCACACAGCCTATGACAACAGAACCCTCTATGAAGGCCATCGAAAATCTACTAATAAGCAGAAAAAACAACAAATCAAACCACAACAGAAAATGCACTGAAAACATTGAAATTGCACAAAGCAAACAGAAGGCAAGATACGCTAACATAAACAGGAAAAAGGAGTCAACCGAATTCAAAGCTGGTGACAGAGTGTGCTTGCATATAATATAAGAAAAGATGGTAGAAAAACTACAGGATTACAGAAAAAATATGAAGAACCATACACGATTGTAGAAATCAAAGGGGAAAAATGCAAAACTAGAAAGAAAAGTAAAAACCTTTATCTAAAGTCAATGTTGACCGACTGAAATTTTTTGTAGAATCTAATCGCCGAAAACATTAAAATATTTATCAAACAAAAAACAGGAGCAACGACATATGCAAATTTGTTAGCAAATTTACAGGAAACTTGATAATAAATATGCTTCTCTTAAGATGAATAACCACTTAATTTAGAGTTATGGTCATAATAGTACGTACTATATACAGCAACTATAAAACAGCATCTGACATACATTTCATAATTCCGCTAGCTGCATTTTCAAAAGTATAATTACTAACGGGTTGCATAACATCAAAAGGAATGATTTACTACTAGATCACTAAGGAAGGTACATGCGTCAAAAAATGAATCATGCTATGGAACTATAATAATCATGTGGTGTTGTGATCCTTGTATTGGATTCTTATTGTATATATATCTTTTTTAATATGTAGAACCAATGGAAAATTACTGTAGAGAGTGCTGCCTTACATACACAGCAGATTCTTTATGGGTGAGAGAAAATCGACATCCTAATTTTTCACCGTTACTATACAGATAACTTTTATTAAAACTTCCATGGTCTATGACTTCATTTCTCTAATATCAAGACTATATAGGACCTAATATTCCATGTTAATTAGACATCAAATCCAATAGTAGAATCAGTCATCTGTTCTCTCTTTTATGCTCTAAATCTTAATTGAACAAATGCATCAATGTGACTCATCTTTCATAGATCAAATGCGACTCCAGTCCAAAGTGGTTCCACAAAGCATGCGAGATGGACATTCGTGCAAACTTCAGAAACAAAAGACCGGCAATACCTCTGCAGAATTTGCCTGAAAGATTTTATGCCTGAGGTATTTGAAAAATTAGATTAAAACATGACTTTGTAAGTTAAACATTGAATGCATGGTAGAGCTTCGGCAAATAAAGTAAGCCATCAACCCTTTTCATGTTTAATTGAGGAGAACACATTATTTCTTGTTCAGACAACAGTTCGGTGTTAAAATGAGCTTTGTTTTTCATTGATAGCAAAAAGTATAAAATCAAGTGATAGTGTATACTGACATACATACGTCCTATTAACAGCTATGGTCATGTAAGACGGCCTCCCATGTATGCAGTGTTTTACGTGTATGTTGTGCGAGGTGAGGGTTTTGAGAGACTTTTTATTAATGCTTGTCTTCTTACATAGGGAACTGTTGCCTTTTTTATAGTGCTTGACAGGGCCGTATAAAGTCCTGAGGATATACACAGATTTACATATCTAATTCAAAAGACAAAGTTCCATCCTAATAGTGTCCGTGTAGATCACCTTAAGCCTTACCAGGGGAAGCAGATACCGAAAGTCTGGGGGAAGGAACAACCCATCCCAGCACCCTGTACTGTTCTCGTAAGGATGCAGAGTATCTGGAAGCCCCTGGTTCTCCAGTTCGTACACGTACCTGGTAGAGTTCTGAGGGCCCCATGGTGTATTCACCATAGTTCTAACACATTACCCACAGCCATCGTTCCCGACAGTAAAATTTTCTGTCTTTCCTTTCAATGCTCTCAGCTGTCTGTAGCTGAAATCTGTTAAGTAAAGTAATTATATATGTAATATTATTTTTATACAAGTGTTCAGCTAAGCATTTTTAGCCCACCATTATCAGATGGTGGGCTATTCAAATAGCCTTTTGTCCGTAGTCCGTTCTTTAACATTTCTTGTTACAGCTATTTCCTTATTTGCCTTAGTTGTGCATATTGCATTTTTGGACTGATCCGCCAACAAGATAGCCAACAAGCCATCTTGGATTTTGATAGTTAAAGTTTGTTACCGCTATTTCTCGGAAAGTGCTGAAGGGATCTGTCTCAATTTTTTATGTAGGTTCCCCTAGGACCCTAGTTGTGCAAATTGCATTCTGGGACTTACCGGTTAACAAGATGGCCGACCAGCCGACATCTTCGATATTGATAAATAAAGTGTGTTACCGCTATTTTTCAGAAAGTACTGAAGGGATCTGACGCAATTTCATATCTAGATTCCCCTAGGACCCTAGTTGTGCATATTGCATTTTGGTACTGATCGGCCAACAAGAGCCATCTTGGATTCTGATGATTAAAGTTGGTTACCGCTATTTCTAAGCAAGTACTGAAGGATTAAATTGAAATCATCTTAATTACGCTTTGTATGTCTTTAATAATTAGCAGCTTCATCATGGAGTTTTCAGTATCATCCGTTGAGTTAGACACGCTGGCGAATAATCAATCTGATTAAAATACAGATTCTTATTATCACTGAAGATATGCCGCTGAAGACACCAAGCAACACACCCCACCCGGTCACATGTTGATATATTTTCGTGTTTTATCGGATGTAGACGCGTTTTTCCTCCCGTCTGTACTTAATAGCCATTGGCCGATATTTTGGATTACGTTATTTCATTGGTTAATATTTTCTATAGCATAAGGTCAGGACCGAGTATTTTGTAGCTTTTTTGCACGAGACTTTTGCTGAATTCTACACGGGGTATAAATTGGTGTGTAACATGATAATTCGTAAGTCTATAGAAGCCCTTGGCAGGTAGGCTCACTTCCTACTTTCTTTCTAGACCCCACTAACGTTAGGAGTCGGGCGGTGATTGTGGGCAGGCTTGTTAGGAGCTAAATGTTACAGTATTGCTAAGATGTTAGCTGTAAGTTAATACTGTAGGTGTAGGAATTAGTATATGTATATTCTACGGTCCCTTGGGTTATATATTCGTACCGCACTTAAGTTATGGGGAAACGTGTGGAAGTTGAGAGTATTAGTGTATGTATATTGTGATATGTTTTACCTTCGCAATCCATGTGTTGTTAATAAATATATCGTTAAGTTTATCTCTGTCTTGACTTTTATTTCATGGTACACGAAGCTGGTTTTTTAGGTGACATTTTACACACACAACGAACGTTTAGGGACGGAACCGCGAGTGATTCCATAGAACCTGGCTTACTCAAGGTTTGTGACATATTACAGGACACAAAGCGAACCGTTACACACCTTTACCTTGCATTCCCTATACAATTTTATAGAGCCAAATTTCATGCAAACTAAGTTATCCTCCACTGCGGATGTTTCTTGTCAAATATGGTTATAATTCACGCACAAACTGATGTGCAAATGATGCGAAGACTAAATATATAGAGGGTAACCGGAGTGGCATATGTTACCAACTCGACCAAGCCATCTAGTGTCAATGACGTATTAACGTTCGTGTTTACCCCAATCAACCATGAGAAGACGTAACCTGGTTTACTTGGTAGCAGGTGGTACTTAACATAACTCTCCAACATGGCCGAAATTACCCACTGACTGTTGCCGAAATTGCCTTATACTAATTCACCCTTACTCCGAATACAAGACAAATCGTCCCAAGTAACAGAGTGCCGTTCAGAGATACAAAAATGGTACCAATTAATATATATCATTCATGTGATCCATTGTCACTTAACATCATCATGTCTATCAATAACTGACGTTAAGCTTGAGGTAGACAACTACTGATAGCTGTTGTGGTTTTGAGTATGTTCTCCTGACCATTCGTTTACATGTATATGCATATCAATCGATTTTTGTTTGTTTGATTTATTAACGTCCTATCAACAGCCATGGTCATGCAAGGACGCCCCCATGCATGCGATGCGCTGCGTGCATGATGTGCGAGGTGAGTGGACTGGGAGACTGCGGTATGTTCGTGTTGTGTCTTCTTGTATAGTGGAACTGTTGCCCTTTTTATAGTGCTATATCACTGAAGCATGCCGCCGAAGACACCAAGCAACACACCCGACCCGGTCACATTATACTGACAACGGGCGAACCAGTCGTCCCACTCCCTGTATGCTGAACGCTAAGCAGGAGCAGAAACTACCTCTTTTATAGACTTTGGTGTGTCTCGGCCAGGGGACAGAACCCAGAGCCTTCCTCACAGGGGCGAACGCTCAACTCAATGCCAAAAGTGAGGCGGTGCCAAGGTAGGCATTAGGAAAGATAAAGTCAGTTAGGAAGAAGAGAAAAGATAAGATCCTAAATTTAGTCGCCTTTTACGATCATGCAATAGGGGCAGCAGGTACAAATCTAACGCCCTAGGGCCACATATCAATCGATGAACACAATCATATCAAGGAACACAAAACGTTTCCAGTTAGCTTGATCCCTGTTCTGTATCAGAAATCATTTAAAGATGTTAGTATTTGTCACATTTTAACAATTTATATTCAGTCTCATATTATAATCTTGACACCTGTCACGACATCGACCCTGATGAATGCTCCAAACATGCAAACTGTTTGCTACCGCAGGGCAACCTAGCAATACAGTTATAGGAGACCAGTTTTACCACTGTACAATTGTGATTCTTTTAACGACATTTTATTCAAATGTAGATATTTTATCTACTAGTAAGATGGATGAACTTCAGGAACTTGTAGAAAAATCATTACCCAGTATAATCCTACTCACTGAAATCCACCAAAAAAATAAGATATTACCTCTGGACGGGGGGGGAACAGTTACCTGGGGGGGGGGGGGGGGGGGGGAGGGGTTGAGAATCTATAAGTACCTAGCTGTTGAACAAGCAACTTATTGCGAATATCTAAACCGTAGCCCCAACAGACAGCTGAGAATTTCAGCTACCTAACAAACTTAATGAGAGAAATGATGTCAACTAGAAACGCAAAACACATTCTGATCACTGGAGATTTCAACTTTCCTGAAATAAATTGGACTGACTGGACAACATGTACGTCAGAAAACCATATATCTACTCGTTTGGAGTTTGGAGTGTGTTCGAGACACTTTTTTTTATACCAACATATCCATAAGCCTACCAGATATAGGGAAGGTCAAAATCCATCTATACTGGATCTAGTTTTTAGCAACGATGAACAGATTGTCAACGATGTTAACTATCTTCCAAGTATCGGAAGGAGTGACCATATTTTATTATTGTCTTTTAAACTGAGTGTATCACATAGTGATAATCATAACTAAACAGAGAGAGGAATTTCCATCACAAAGGGCATTACGACGCTATACGCGAAGAACTAACCTCTGTCAAACTGGCTAAAACAATCATTCAAGTTGAGGACATGTCAACGACCCAAGCATGGAATGTTCTTGTTGAAACCATAACTAAACTAATTGAAGATAAAAGACCCGTGAACAAGACATCCCCTAAGTTGGTTGTACACTTCCGAAAGACACAGACATCCCCTTGAGCTAAAGCGACAGGAGTTGAAATCTTGACAACGAAGCCAAGCAGTCCATCCGACAAAAAAGGCGGAAGTGGTTCGATACCTTCATTGTTGAAAACAGAAAGTAACTTTAAAGTGTGGAATCAGAGAGCCAGGAAATCACTTAGCAACAAGGAAAAGATCCAGACGTTCACACTATCATTATGAAAAGAAACTAGAGTGCAAGACATCAAAGATAACACAAGCTCTTTTGGAAATTCCTGTCGGAGAAAAAACACGAACAGGAATGTCATAACGAATAACAGAAATGTAAAAGCGGATGGTACACACACCACAAAAAATATATACAGAGATCTTAAAATCACAAACCGCCAATGAGCTGAATAACTACTGGTGGTACAACTAGGCAGTACGATTTGGATTTAAAGTGTTAAATACCAGAAAGTGAAGATCCACCACACACTTCCAAATTAAATGAGACCAATAATCAAACAGAACTTCATGATATCGAATTCCACAGGATTTTTTAGGCAATTGAAAAAACTATAAAGAAATTATGATAATCCCTAATAAATCTCCCCAGGATCTGACGTCTTTCATCCTAAACTTCTTGTTCGCTGAAACTTCAAATGAGTAATATCACAACCCTTGGAAATCATATTCAGGAGAAATTTTAGACTTCTAGGGAAAATTCCAGACGAATTAAACAATAAACACACATGAACTTTCAGAAATGTGACTCAAAGATCTCTACTTATACAACATGTGGAAACAAACATTTTTGAATACTTCAATCCAAATTGAGAAAGTTCTCCAATAACCTAAAAGTTCTGTGACTTTACAGGCAAAATTGAATCAATCTCCTAAAGAATCTTATCTAATAACACAACCTCGTAATTCATACATAACAACGAGAACCATCTCTTCACAGAACATCAACATGGCTTTAGATCTGGTAAATCGTGTACTACCAACCTATTGGAGGTCCTTGAACATTGGGCAGAAGCCATAGACAAAGGGAGTAATGTCGACGCTTCGACTTATATAAGACTTCAGTAAAGCTTTTGACAAAGTCCCTCACAAACATTCTACTTAAAAAACTAAAGGGTTACGGTATCACTGGAAAAGTACTGAAGTGGATAGAAGACTTCTTATCCAATACAACAACGAGTTGTTATTCATGGTGAAACTTCTGGACTAGTAGATGTGACTAGTGGTGTACCACAAGGTAGTGTCCTTAGGTCCTGTTCTATTTCTGATATATCAATGACCTACCGAAGTAGTCCAACATAGCACAATAAAATTATTTGCTGACGACTCTAAATTTTTTAAAAACAAACAATAGACCCAACTGAGTCTCAAGAACTTTTAAGCAGACATAGACAGTGTAGTCATTGGACTAGAGACTGGAAAGACCTTGAATTACTAAAAAAGGCAAAGAGGACCTCATATATAGTAAGAACGAAACCTCCTGGTTCGTAACTGAACGTAAACATCCAATTAAGTTGAGGAAGATTCAGGTTCATTGTTTCAAAGCTGAAGGTTCTTTTAATATGAAACTCTAAATCTAATTGAAGATAGTAAATACCCCTCAAGACATCCCCAGTTAGGGTCAGCCCCATCTTGACAACGAAACAAGTTATCTGTTCCATTTTTCCAAGATGTTTATGGCCAAATTGGGTCAATATCCAAACATTGTAAAACAGAAGTGATTTATAGGACTTTAAAGTGTATTTTCATTGAGAGGCCCCACCCGAACACTGCAACTCGGGGATCCGACGTCACGGTATTTATACGAACAAAAACTAGTCTGTTCATCCCTACCACAGCAAGCTCTGTTTGTGGAAATTGTGGTTACAAAAAACAACAGGCATGATAACCAACGTGACTACGTAAGCGATTTAAATGATTTTACCTCTATTTTCACTATTGAAACCGCCAATGAGCTGCCCCCGGGGGGTCAGGATTGCCAAATGACTCCTTTATACAAGAGTGGGAACCTCTATTTCATTGGGCCCCGAAATCACCCCCAAAGAAGAAAAATTTATTACAAGGTCTGTTTTTCCCCCTCCCCAAAGGATTTTACCACAACAAAGTGGACCACAACAAAGTGGAGAACTACCGTCCAATAAGTCTGACTTCAATCCCAGGCAAAATTCTCCAAAGAATCATTAGGGACAAACTCGTAATTCATATGGACGAGAACCATCTCTTCACAGAACATCAACATGGCTTTAGATCTGGTAAATCGTGTACTACCAACCTATTGGAGGTCCTTGAACATTGGGCAGAAGCCATAGATAAAGGGAGTAATGTCGACGCAATTTATATTGACTTCAGTAAAGCTTTTGATAAAGTCCCTCACAAACATCTACTTAAAAAACTAAAGGGTTATGGTATCACTGGAAAAGTACTGAAGTGGATAGAAGACTTCTTATCCAATCTACAGCAACGAGTTGTTTATTCATGGTGAAACTTCTGGACTAGTAGATGTGACTAGTGGTGTACCACAAGGTAGTGTCTTAGGTCCTGTTCTATTTCTGATATATATCAATGACCTGCCCGAAGTAGTCCAACATAGCACCATAAAATTATTTGCTGACGACTCCTAAAATTTTTAGAAACAATAACAACCCCACCGAGTCTCAAGAACTTCAAGCAGACATAGACAGTGTAGTCACTTGGACTAGAGACTGGAAAATGGCCTTGAACACTAAAAAATGCAAACACCTCAATATAGGCAATCTAGAACAAGACACGCATTATTCCTTCCCACAAAGTGAACAAATAGAGAAGGTACAGTGTGAGAAAGATTTAGGTGTACTTTTCGACAACAAACTTAAATTTAGTCAGCATGTTAGTCAAGCAGTTAATAAAGGAAATCGCATACTGGGTCTAATATTCAGGACATTTGTCTATATAGATATAACCATGTTCTTAACCCTGTACAAAAGCCTAATTAGACCTAACTTAGAATATGCAACCCAGGTATGGTCTCCACTGCTAAAAAAAGATCAGATCGCTCTCGAAAACGTCCAACGTAGAGCCACTAAAAGAGTTCACTCTATTGAAAATTTACCATACCATTCAAGACTTAAAAAGTTGGGACTTCCCACCTTAGAATATAGACGTAAAAGGAACGATGTGATCGAAGTCTATAAAATTCTGAATGGTATAGATAAACTAGATAAAGATAAGCTATTTACAATGTCTTCAGCTAATACTAGAGGTAATAGTTTAAAACTCTTTAAGAAACAGAGCAGGACTAAAGTCACACAAAGTATATTTAGTCGGCGAGTGGTAGATTCATGGAACTCCCTTCCCAACTTCGTAGTAGAAGCCCCTACTCTGAACTCGTTTAAAAAACCGACTGAACACTCACTGGAATTCAGTACCATGTAAATTTTACAGTTTTTATATGGCCAACCGGACAAATAACCTAGTAAATGAACAAAACGCGCCACAGTTTTTATTCATTTGTTAATATTCTGTGATGGTAAATTGGCGACACTCGCCACATGTACTAGTCATGGGTCAGTAGTCGCATGTCATTGGTAATTGGTCAGTTCTCATATGGCATTGTTTGTTTGATTAATTAACGTCCTACTAACAGCTAAGGTCATGTAAGGACGGCCTCCCATTTATGCGGTGTGTTGCGTGTATGTTGTGCGTGGTGCGTGTTTTGGGAGACTGTGGTATATACATTGGTGACGAGTGGAAGGCTTTGTGCAGTTGTTATGTTAGTGGGTTATGTGCATGTGAACAATGAATGTATACTATCTACATGATCCTCTTCTGGTTAGCACTCATCTAACAAGGTGTAGGCAGTAGAGGCAACTCTTTTCATGGCATACTTGAAGGAACATGTGCGATCTGCATCTTAAATCAAGTTCTGCCATTCACCTTGCGGCATTTCTGTAACAATTTTTGCAGATTCAAATTAAAGGCAATTACTGTGATATTCAAATGAAGCATATAAAGGAAGCAACATAATCATAACCTTTCATTCTATTGTATAGATATATGTTATTGTCTATCTTCATGTGTAGTGGAACTCTAGGTCTTTTTATAGTGCTATATTACTGAAGCATGCTGCCGAAGACACCAAGCAACATACCCCACCCGGTCACACATACACATGCTTCAGTGATATAGCACTATAACAAGGGCAACAGTTCCACTATACAAGAACATACAACATGAATATACCACAGTCTCCCAAAACACCCACCTCACACAACATACATGGGAGGCCGTCCTTACATGACCATAGCCGTTTATAGGACGTTAATTTATCAAACAAACAAACACACATACACCCAACACATCGTGTCCTGGCTGTTTATATCACGTTAATTAATCAAACAAACAACAAGTATTGTCTATCTTGCAAACATCCCCTTGGCCTTAGTTGTCAATGGGCCGTAAAATTCAAACAAACGAAGCAAAAATCCCCAAATCTATCCACTTCCTATTATTCGGATGTGCCATTGACAATGATGGTTGAAGATGGATCAATGGTATCTATTATGGTATTCGACTTCAGTTGTCTTTTTCAGTTTTCAGTTTCTCTTTTTGTTGAGGTGGTGGTGCCTCCTCACACAGACCGTGGCCTTTTCATAAATTATTGTTGATATTTATTATTTCAATGTGAAGGACACCAATGTGTGCATATTGAGCGTCTCCATCCTGAGACAGGTATGTCGCATTCTGCAGAAGAGACATCTTTTCTCGACATCTGACGACAAGTGCTTACTAGAGGCAAATCGACATCTCTATCTGCCTCATTTGTTACATTTGACCTCCTGCAATGTTCAGAAACATCCTACCTTGAATATTTTGGTATGTGCGAAGATCCCAAAACATTCATCTGGGTACTTAACACAAGTTATACACTGCATACATGGGGACACCGTCCTTTCATGACAATGACTGTAAAAAAGACATTAAAATAATTAGGGCTGTTACGAGTACCCGATTACGTGTCGGGTTGGGGATGTAACCGGGTAAAAAAATGTGTACCCGGGTACCCGTCAAAATAGGACAATTCGTCTGGATGTGCGTAAACAAGTCTAGAACTTATATTAAAAGTATTACAAAATCCAACTCATTTGTTTTGTTTTCACTCACCAAGGATGACACCTTATCTTTTCACATGCAACATTGTTCCAATTTTTTATTTCTCATGACCGTCTTTTGATGCGAGAACAATCTACTTGACGGACATGTGCACTTAAATAGGTCACACTATAGTCATATCGGATAACACTAGAGACCGTCCGAATGAAGACTATGTCACATGACCGGAAGGTTTCCGGTTGGTTTGTACCGTATATACACACATTAACACACCTGTTACATGTATGACGATACAAGATGGGCGACAAACGGTCTGAAATATGGAAATATTTTACCATCACTCCAGATAAAACGCAAACAATTTACAATCTTTGCAAACAACAACTGAAATACTGGTATGTACATGTATATTAGAAAAAATAAAATGTGATATAAATTATATTTCAATTACTGTCAAATTCCATGTGTACGGCATATGACATAAGAAATACGTTATTAGAAAATGAAAAAGAAAATAGCAAATACTTTCAGTTGATTTTTTTTATTATAAACACTTGCGTGTATGTTTCTTTTGGTTTTTTTTTTTTAATGGGTTATTTAATCGTTAATTTTCACTTCTTGAAATTTTATATTACAGTGGCGGAAATACTTCTTCCATGTGAAATCATGTCAAAATTGTTCATAAAAAGATAAATTTGAACACTGATGGTCCTACTTGTGTCCAGTCGAACTTTGGCCTAATTCTCGCCAACATTTGCATATATTTATGTAAACATCCGGTTTGGGTAACACTAAATTAAGATTTCAGGATTTTGGTTTGTAAGTATCCATTCATAATCTATGTATATAATGACAATTTTTTTATTCATCCCGACGTAAGAAAGATACAAAAGTTGTTTGTTTTTTCATGTATTTATAATTGATAGTCATTTTGAGAACAGGTACGTTCGTATTGTGATCATGTCAATCTTCAACTGGCCCTACCAGCGGGGGTAACCATGATGATTTTTTTGATTGGTCAATTCTACATATCGGTTCGCATCTGGTGCTCAGATCGCCTGCATCACTTTTTTTTAGGCGTGGGAAACCCCTTTACGCAACGAAGCGACGGATCCTTAACGTAAAGAATAAATAATTTATTTGTAACGATTTATAAACAAAAAGTAAATAAGATCTTAAGTTTTGAAGATCATTTCGTGCTAACAGAGTTTAGAGTGTGTCATAGCGAACGACGTTAATGAACGTTATTTTACTTCTTACGGAAGTAGCCGTCTCCATGATGACATATCATGCAGCAGAATTGATGCGCACTACTCTGGAGTTGGAATTTCCACTCAAGATGGCTACCCGCTACCGAGTCCTCAGTGAAGCGTACGCAAGGGAGGTAACTGAGGCGGGAAACAAGTCTAAATTTAAACCATGTCTCACTCAAACAGACGCTTTGTTAATTACGTACGCATCAATGCGTCTGGGTGATGATCTATGAAGAAGCTAACAAAAAACGAATAAATTCTGAGTAGTTACGCTGGTGACCATTATTCATTTCGCACGGAATATTGTCAAAACTAACGCAATCCTTGCAAATTAATCGTTTGGGGAATATTTAATTACACGGATACAGATTACAATGATATATCGTGACCCACTCAGCAATAGTGTAAGTACGGAAGCCCGAATCCCGCGCCCCCCGAATGTAAACAAAGACGGTCTATCACGACAAAGGCGGACCTGTGATGTAAACTTGCAAGTCAAGAGATATTTTCAATTTAATTATCTGAGCGTAATAAATGCTTTCTACATATTCTGAAAACACCGAAAGGTATATCTTGAACACTGCATGTTTGCAAGCCACCGTGCTAGTAAACTCACGGTATTCTTTTTGTATTTGGAGGACCAGAAAGCAGTGAAAAATGTAAGGTTTCACTTTCGTTTTGCTTTCCTTTGCATATAATGCATTTGGGTCGGTTATATTATCTATTATATGAAACTATTTGACAGACAATCGCGCAACATGAAGTGAACTTTACAACATCAGGAGTATGTGTGGAATGCCTGCTAACATCACTCTTGTTCGGCACGTTTTAATTTTATTACAACGCAACTAATGAATTGACTAACATTGTAAATGTTGACAAGTAGATTTGTTGTCTATATATAATTAGAGAGGCTTGACCAAATGATTCAATTTTTGGTATTATTTTATAATGCCGAGTGACATCAAATTATAATATTAATGACATAGAAAACAATTTACCAGATTGTCAATATGTATTATAAACATCACAAAGCATTGTGTGTGTTAATACACATGTGAATACAGAATTTCTTTAGATAAATAGAAGTAATTGTAATGCTAGATTTATTTAAGACAATTGATATCTGGGATTTCGAAATTGGCGGTATGAACTTAAAACATCGATTAAACAGTCACTACATATATAACTTCATGGATTCAGAGAATTTATAATAACACTTACAAAATAAACAATAACCTGTGCACTGTAATATATCATACATGGTAAATTTACACTTGCTCAATATTACAGAATTTGGTTTAAAAGTAAGTTTTGCCATAACAGTAAAAAAACATTGTATTTTATCACATGAGTGTATCAGGTATAGGAGACAAATTAATTATGATGCTAATATATTTAAAGATGCTTTTCACCCCGCTGACAAATTGGTATTTTTCTACAATCTAATAAACCTGGGAGAAGACAATTTAGTATTTTTATTTCAGTTACAAAATGTTACTTAATTATACCACCATTACCAGCCGTTGAAAAAGTCTATCCCGGAGCGTCCTATTTCTACATAAAACAAAATTTTCCAAATTTATGGAATGAAGTTACTGATGTGCGCTTGACCCAAAGGAAACTATTAATTTTTTTATATTATTTTTGTGTTAATAAGACTTATTGAATACAACGGATTATAGGTTAACTAATTATTGTTCAACAATGAATAATATTCATTTATACTTCTGTTCGGCGGCTGGAGCATCTTTAATCTCAAAGTAACTTGTATAAATGTGTCCATTTTCTTCCTTTTGTCATTGTTAGATGATTTCTGTAAACTTTTTTATAACAAATTAAGAATATTTGATATATAATGTTAAATTTTATTAATTTACAGGACTCAATTCGGCTAGTCATCTGAAGCACTGATTCCATAATTGTTGAAAGACTGGGGAGATTATCAGGATTTACCTTTGGAAGACAGTGAATGATATTGATTCTTAAGGATGACTACCAGGCATATATTAAACTTGCTTGCCGACAAACATACATGTTGCTCTGGACAAACAAGCATTATGGATGTGTTGCTTCTCATTTGCATTGGTTTCGTAATGCCATTAAAAACACCAAAAATTACAAAAAAGTAAATCCTGGATTATTTGCAACTTTTGCCACAAGAGTGATGTCACCAAATGACATGACTGCCGATTGTTATCAATCTGTGGAGGAGATAGAAGGTGTTTAATACTTTTAACATATTACAGTACTGACTTCACATGTTAGTCTTTCTGTTTTGTTGTTAAAATCTCATTACAAACAAAAAGAGTTTTCTTGGCTTGAATGAAACACACTATATATGTTCTGACCAGACACGGTCATTATCAGAAATACAATTCTGTCCCATTGACTGTAATGTTGCAAAACATCAAGTGATGGACCAATTAGCGAGTGTCGAGTAACTTTGTATTTAGGATATATATCGAAACTAATCCTACATTTATAATATAAACTGATAATTTATTTTACCCATATCATCACGCCTGAATTATCATTGCTTCAATGTATATTTCAATGATTCACATCTTGTGGCCGTTTGGACACGGTATTGTACCAGATGTGATAAGTTACATTGTATATTCTGGAATGACATCTTCATTTATTTGCTAAAACAGAAAAAACATATTAAACAGTTTTACTTGTTGACTTTGTGCAGTGTGTTTTGTTCACCAAAATGACACAAATTTTAATGCTTCTGCGTGACATAGCCCATTGGTTGTTTCCCATTATAGTGGACTGCCTCTTATCTAAAGTGTTTTTACATCTGTTTCTGATTCTTGTTACCAATACATGTATAAACAGTTGTAAGTAACTGTGACTTTTAACAACAAGTTGCCAATAATGTGTGATTACATGTACGTTAATTTCATATTCTTAACATAATTAAATGGGAAAAAAAAAACCTTTAAAACATAACAAAAAAAAGTATTCCATTTTAGTAAATAAACATAAAAACCGATCGAGCAGTCCGTGGAAAATTTGTAATCTGGGCGGGTTTTCTATGGCTTGGGAACGAAGGTGTTTGTCACAGATTATCGAGGGTCCAATGTACATGTCAATGTATACAAATAACACACCTGATTTTGAGAATGGTTGTTTTAATATGCTGTTTAGAATTCTCATGTGTCCATTTTATGCAATTATATAGAGGACAGTATCATACTGAATCTGACTTTGATATGACTTTTCTTCATATATTGCAGCAAAGTAATCAAGAACTGCTCTTTACTTACTAATATGCCTGAATACATTGTGTGTATCACAGAAGAGAAGTAGAAAAAAAATAATGTATTGTGATGTTATTTCATGTTTGTATTAAAGTATTTTTGAATAAAACATAATTCAAATCAATTCAGTTTTGATTTTTGATGCAGTAACCAATTCTTTAAAAATGAACATTTGACCCTTAGTTTTTGTCATTTCATTTCTTCTCTTGAAAATTATCTAATTAATTGCCTTTTGCCCTTTCCTCCTGTAATAGATCTGTACCACATAGTTCATCGGAAAAATAAAAAAATTATTGTATATCTATATGCATTGCATATAGTTCTTTATAAATGAGGTCCTGTAAACAACATTTGCAGCATAAGACATGAACTTTTGTAAAAATGCCATCAAGGGATATCCATGTGTCTAGATTATACTTTCTTCATTAATGGAGTCTTATAGTTTCCCTTGTTGTCATTTTACTGCAGATTGTTTTTAGCTGTAGGTCTCCATGACCTTGTCCTCAAGATCAATTATCAATAATAATAACTACAATTTTTTTTCTTTATTTTGTTATTCAAGATCAATTTATATTCAAACATTAGAGAAAAGGTCACATGACACTGATTGTAAATATTTGTTGAAACTGTTGAATTCAAGATAGGTTCAAAGTTCAAATCTAAAAGGAAATTTTCTAGCATTTCTTTAAAATTCTTCTCATAAATTTTTTAGATTCATACTCTTGTTATTTGGTATCGAGGAGAATTATAGGTATGTGTCATGCAATCTCAACAAATCTTATCCAAAATTATTTTAATGAAATACATTCGGGTAGATAAATAAACCCCAACTTGATAATTGACATGCGGCACTTGCAATTGAAAATTACAAAACTAAAATGTTACTAAAGAAATATGTGCCTTATTTGAACTAAAAATTTTGTTTACATCAATGGCTTTTTTCAGTTTAGTAGTAACAGTACTTTGATCTAATTATGAAAACGAGTTATGTAACGATTTGTCTTCGTTTTCTCTCTTGATATATACGAACTATAGTTTTAATGCGGATTGGACTGAAATCGTACAGGGCAGATGTTGAAAGGGTTTATCGGCCTTTGAACCAGGTAGGCCCAAGATGGGATTAGTTTTACACTCTAAACGCGGTATATAGAGATGGGTTTTGTTATATCTTAGAGGCGCGAGAAAAAAAAATCTATTACCTTTAAGTGATCGAGATCGGGTTATCTCAGTCTCGGGCTAAGATTTTGTAACATTCCAAACCTCGGCTAACGCCTCGGTTGGGATTATGTTACAAAATCTTAGCCCTCGACTGATGAAGCTCGTCTTTGATTTTTGCTGGTCAAGACTCGCAAAAAATGAACATTTTTAACGACTCATTTCAAAAATCTGTTATAAATGAGAATAATTCACGTTCCAGGTGATACCCGATAATGATTGTGTAGGATTATTGTTATTGATATCCCGCGGTTGCTACAGAAAAGATAACTCTATCTTACTCAGGGGGGTGTAAGACAGACTCACATGCGCTAGATAATAACGATTGATCATCGTTTTCTTCTTTGATTAAACCGAACTATAGTTTTATGCGGAATGACTGAAATCGAAGCGCAGATTGAAATGGTTATATCGGCTTTGAACCAGGAGGCCCAAGATGGGATAGTTTTACACTCTAAACGCGTATTATAGATGGGTTTTGTTATATCTTAGAGGCGCGGAAAGAAAAAAATCTATTATCCTTTAAGTGATCGAGATCGGGTTATCTCAGTTCTCGGGCATAAGATTTTGTAACATTCCAACCTCGGCTAACGCCTCGGTTGGGATTATTGTTACAAAATCTTAGCCTCAACTGAGATAAACCGATCTCGTTCAATTACAGGTAACAGATTTTATTAATCTCGGAAGTGCAAGTGCTTTTGTTTACAGTTGTCCTTCTGATGATTGTAAATATGAGGTACAACACATGTATAGTAAAACAAGATTATAACGAACGTCTGGGGACCATCCAAATGAATATTACTTGTTATAAGAATAGTTTGTTATAACACGTACCACACAGATATCTTTATTAATTATAAAAATTTCAATAAGTTCAAAAAATGTATTTGATGTAAGTCCAATTTCTTTCGCAAGTACAACAAGGAGAATTTTTATATGACCCTGGGGTCTCAGGTTTCCCTCCTGGGGGAGGGGGTTAAGTTTACCTATAGTTTATATAGTTTAAAAACACATTTTGGAGCCATTATAATTGGTCATTTATCATAGAAAAATAAGTCAAATAGTGGTCAGAATTATTCCCATGAGATGGCCTTTGAATTCCATTAACAAATTTTCAATGACTGCCTCCCAGGGGCCTTAGAGGCAGGGCACAAAAAGGGTCAAATAGGCTAAAACTTCAAAAAATCTTCTTCTGAATTCACAGATTTGATGGAACCAGATACTCCTCAGAGATTTGAAGGTCTTCAGGCCCTTTACAAAATAATGTGAATTTCATGGCCCTGGGATCTCAGATTTTCCCCTGGGGAGGAATCAAATTTACTATAGCTTATATAGGGAAAACCAATTAAATTTATGAACATTATTTGCTTTGTTTTCATAGGAATTAGTCAAAAAACTGGGTTAGAATTGTTAGCCTGAGATTTATAGCATTTTAACATCATATCCATATTGGTCCGGGTGGGCCGACCCTCAGAGTTTAGAGGGGCAAGGGGGGGGGCCAAAAGGGGGTCAAATTGGCTAAATACTTATCAAAAATCTGTCTTCTGAATTTCACAGATTGATGATGGAACCAAATAATCTTCATAGATTGGAAGGTCTTAAGGCCCTTTACAAAATGTGTGAATTTCGTGGCCCTGGGATTTCAGATTTTACCCTTTTGGAGGGAATCAAATTTACTATAGTTTATAAAGGAAAAACACTTTTATGAACATTATTTGCTTAGTTTTAATAGGAAATTAGTAAAAACTGGGTTAGAATTATATAGCCTGAAATAGCCATTTTAACACCATATCCATATTGGTCCAGCAAAGCTTTGCCTATCCAGAAGTTGATGTTCAAAGTATTTACTATATAAACATGGAAATATGACAAATTAACAGACTCAAAAAAAAACTATAGGGCCCCATATTGGTTGTATTATCACGTTCAGCATCCATACACATTAGGAAAATAAAATCATAAACATTTATGATGACTTATGCTTAAACAATTGACAAAATAGAAACTTGCTCAAAAACTTTAACATGGAAATATGACAAATTAACAGACTAAAAAAAAAAACCCTAAAGGGCCCCAAATTGGTTGTATTATCACGTTCAGCATCCATACACATTAGGAAAATAAAATCATAAACATTTATGATGACTTAAGCTTAAACAATAGACAAAATAGAAACTTGCTCAAAAACTTTAACATGGATATATGACAAATTAACAGACTCAAAAAAAAACCTAAAGGGCCCCAAATTGGTTGTATTATAATGTTCAGCATCCATACACATTAGGAAACTAAAATCATAAACATTTATGATGACTTAAGCTTAAATTATTGACGAAACAGAAACTTGCTCAAAAACTTTAACGTGAAATGGGACGCTGACGCCGACGCCGGGGTGACAACATTAATAGCTTCCCCTATTCTTGGAATAGGCGAGCTAAAAAGTGAAATTTATAAAATCACTGACACTGACTGACTTCTAGTTTTGTTTTGATTAACGTTGGCAAAGCAAATTGGAATTATAAGCATAAGGTTTGGTAACATAATACACTAACTATTTAAAATGAAAAACAAAAAATGAAAATTCTAATATGAAGGTTCAAGTTTAAAGTTTATTCTAATTTGTAAATACTTTTTACATATTTGAACCAACTTTGCATTGCTCTTTCTATATCAGCACTCAGGTGACTGTCAAGGCCTCTTGGGCCTCTTGGTTTTTTTTTATTTTCAATTTTTTGATGTCACATTCAAATATCATACACAATTTTATTTACAATAAAAAGAAAGAGCTTTATCTATAAAGAGAGAGCTTATTTGTACACAAGAAGTCTACACCCTCTAAATACAAAAGGAGAATTATTTTTTATTAAGTCAGCTAGCACACATTTTGTTTGGAGAAATTGGGACCTGAAATGTAATTAGCCTTGCATCAGCTAATGGCCTTTTTGTTTTTCACAGGATGTGGAGTACCTTGATAGCGCTTTGGCCTCAGTGATCCGTGACATTGAAATCAAGCGTTACTGGGACCAGAACGGAGAACAGCCACCAGATGATTTCAAGCTAACCCCGGAACAATACCAAACAACATTATCAAATATGATCAGTCAAATGCAGCCACCAATTCAGCCTAAATGAGGAGAAACTTGGAATCATTTTTCCGTTATTGATAGTGATGTAATTGATGAAGTTTTTACCTATATGAGAACTTAAGTTTGATTCAAAAGTGTGTGTCTAAATGTCTGAAAAACTTCATGTTACAAAGAGAAAAAAGAATGCCATTTTGAAACTGTGGCACAGTGTCTAAGTACCATTTGGTGAAAATTTGGACATAGACATGTGAATAAATTTTATTTGTTAAACAAGTTTTTGTTTGCGTATTGTTGATTTCTTTTAATAATCCTCGTCCAGTTAATCAAAAGTTGACAAGTTCAAATATTTGATCAGTGATATCAAATGCAGATTTTCTTACGACAGATAAATCCTGAAAAAGACGAGTGATTAAAATTATTTCTTCTGATTTTAATGGTTAGGACTGTGATCCATTTCTTTCATTTACTATCGTCCTTCCTTTTGATTCAACTTTCCCTTCAAATATTTGTTTAACTCAAGTCCCCTCTGAAGGCACATTTAGGCTCTTCTAAGTCAAAGACTAAACCAGTCCATTATAAAATTTAACCTAGAAAATTTAACCTAGAAACTGAAGGTTCAGTAATAAACTCGCTCCTGAAGACGCACTTAGTCACTTCTTAGTCAAAGACTAGACCAGTCCACTAAGAGATTTTAGGGGTGATCGAGTTAAATACCAATGTATGCAATTTCAACTGCGTGGGTGAAGTACTAAAGTACGATTTATTGTCAATAAGTCCCGCCTTAAGCTTTTAGTGATTGTGACATCACACAAATATCACATCAAAATATGGGATTAATCAATGGCAAATATGGGATTAATCAATGGCAAATCGTATTTCACCTTTATCATTTTGGTATCTGAAATCGCCTTGGTGACCTGATATTGCTAGGGTGAGGAGTTTGATCATTCAGATGAATGACATTGACCTTCATACAAGGTTATAATTACAGGGGTTGAATAGGTTAAACTCATTAAACAACTTCTGATCAGTAGTTAATAATTTTAGAAACCTTACTTTTAGCCCGAGGAATGTAGGGCTACCAGAGCGAATTTGTCCATACACGTATGAATGACCTTGATCTTCATTTCAAATCACATGGTTCAAATATGCTAAATTTTTGCATGTCTTCTAAATAACTAAGACTTTGTTTTGGAACTGTAGAATGTAGAGATCATGTGCTATCAAGTTTGCTAAAATAAATGACCTCTGCCTTCATTCAAGGTCACAGGGGTTATGCTAAATTTTTGCATGTCTTTTAAATAACTAAGACTTTGTTTTGGAACTGTAGAAAGTAGAGATAATGTGCTATCAAGTTTGCTAAAATAAATGACCTCGGCCTTCATTCAAGGTCACATCAGGGGTTAACTAGACTAAAATGTTACATGACTTCTAATAACCAAGACACTTAATGTCTTTTAGCGGAACTGTAGCGTCTGGTGATGAAGCACCACTATGTTCTAATGAATGACCTTGACGAAGGCCTTTGGATCTTTATCTCTTATACTTCCATAGTCCATTTCATGAAACGAAATTACTCATTCGCAGATTAAGGATTTGTACCCATTGGGTTCTTGGTCACAAAAGTTAATCATTCAAATTAACAAGAAAACTTTTGGATACATTCACATGTATCTGAGTAAAGAAAAACGAAAAAAAAGGAAATTGGCGTCTAAACATTTGACAAATAACAAGAATTACGATTTATACATACATCTATTGATATAGGCTTTGATAGTTTTGTGTACAAAACAATGAACAGATTGGAGGCGATGGTATAGAAATATGATAACAATTTATACATACATGTCACAACCCCAATATCAGGTCTTTAGGCCTTTTAATTATTCACAAACAGTTATTTCAAGATTTTAGCCTATTTGACCCCTTTGACCTTGGATGAAGGTCAATGTCATTCAATTGAACAAACTCAGTAGCTCTTCATCCCAGCATGTTATAGGCCCAATATCAGGTCTCTGGGCCTCCTAGTTATTCTCAAGAAGTCGTTTAAAGATATTTGACCCCTGTGACCTTGAACAGCCAAGGTCATTAATTTGAACAAATTTGGTAGCCCTTCATCAAAGCAAGCTGCAGGCCCAATTTGAGTATCCTGGGCCTTTCAGTTCTTTAGAAGAAGTTGTTAAAAGATTTTGTCCTATTTGACGCCTGTGACCTTGAATGAAAGTCAAGGTCATTCATTTGAACAAACTTGGAAGCCTTTCATTTCAGCATGCTGCAGGCCCAATATGAGTATCCTGGTCCTTTCCGTTCTTAAGAAGACGTTTTTAAGATTTTAGCCTATTTAACCCCTGTGACCTTGAATGAAAGTCAAGGTCATTCATTCGAACAAACTTGATAGCCTTCATCCCAGCATGCTACATGCCCAATATCAGTACCCTGGGCCTTTTGGTTATTGAGAAGAATTCGTTTAAAATGTTTTAACCTATTTGACCCCTGTGGCCTTGAATGAGGGTCAAGGTCATTCATTTGAACAAACTTCATAGCCTTTCATCCAAGAATTTCAGGGGCTCAATATCAGGTCTCTAGGCCTTTTAGATATTTAGTTATTCACAAGAAGTTGTTTAAAGGATTTTAGCCTATTTGACTCCTGTGACCTTAAATGAAGGTCCAGGTCATTCATTTGAACAAACTTGGTAGCTATTCATCCTAGCATGCTACAGGCCCAATATCAGTACCCTGAATCTTCTGTTCCTTGAGAAGAAATCGTTTAAAGATTTTAGCCTTTTAGACCCGTGACCTTGAATGAAAGTCAAGGTCATTCATTTGAACAAACTTGGTAGCCCTTCATTCTAGCATGCTACAGGCCAAATATCAGTACCCTGCGGCTTTCGGTTATTGAGAAGAAGTCGTTTGAATGAAAAGTTTACGCACGACGGACGGCGCATGATGACAATAGATCATCCTGACCTTTCCGGTCAGATGACCTAAAAATGAAAACTTTGTTTCTGTTCATATGGTTTAAAACATCCTTGTAGAATTTAAAATAATGACTTTGGGCTACACACGTGCACTAGTTCATTATTTATCCTACGCGGGCGATAGAGAGAGAGAGAGGAAGATGATATATATATATAGAGAGAGAGAGAGAGTCAAACGCCTGTACTCTGACTATGACATTGAACTTGAATGAAGAATGTAATCACCGAATTTTCAAAACACAAACTTAAGAGAAATTTAGGTTGTTGGTTTTGTTTCATTTCTAAAGGTTATATAGCTGTAGTGGCCCTTGGCTATTCCAGCGGTTATAATAAGTAATCAATACCGCAGAAGAAGGTAGTAGGCAATGTCGTCCCTCGATACCAGCACTCGGATACCCACAACCTGCATCCTCATGTAGTGGAGAAAAGTTAGCATTGCAAGGAGTAAGACAGTAAACAACTTCCGGTGATGAGCTACCAGTTTCCGCTTCCGGTCATTTATTTCCAGTACCCGCCTCCTACAGAAGCTCTCCTGTTTTATGGTCTCGACATCCTGTAACTTTTTGTTGGGTAATTTGGCAACGATTCCATTCATATTAGCTTGTGCTGTTGTGAATGTTGATTGCATACGATTTCCGGAAAGCATCTCTTTGACACCATTTCCGCTTGTTTTGTTTTTAGTACTCCACTGTGAAAATTTTCCACTGTTTTCAATTTTTGTTTCATTCTGTCAATGAAAGGACAATATATATTATTAGGTTATAATTATAGGATCTACTGAAACCAATTACAATAAAAGTAACTTAATTAGTGTTGTTGTTTTTTATTCTTGTCAGAAAAGAATCAGAAGAGTTTATGAATATATATATATTATATTTTTACACATTTCAATCTTTTTTGTACTCAGAACATTGCAAAATACGGATTGAAAATAAACAATAAATATAAGAAACACAGACTGGTGGGCAGTTTTTCGGGTATTGGTCGCTATAACGATGGGTTGTCTCGTGGTACTCTGTCTTTCCTCCAACATTTTACGATTCCCTTAACTTAAATTTCTCCGTAGGAGAGCATTACAGATTTTAGGAAGGTTCCTTAACTTTAGATTTCTTCCCTAACTTTGGCAGAAACATATATTAAATATTATGCATGAAATGTACGTTGTTGGCGAGGACTTTAAGTCACATCGTTATATTTCATTTTTCCGGGACAATTGTATTTTCCACCATTGGAACACATGTGTATATTGTAACCATCTCCATAAAATTAGGACCTGTTGTATGATCAAGTACATGTATCGAGTTCTGCCGTGGTGAAGAATACAGTCAAACGGCAAGAAGAGGACTGGACCAAGAACTGGACCCTGGGGACCCCTTGCGTAGGCGAGCGCGAGTACGAAGGGTTGCTGTAAGATGTAGTAATATTTGTGTATCAAAGCTTTAAGTGAATGAAGTGAAAAAGTTAGTACAAGTTTCGCTCCGGTTAATTTGACTACATTGTACGATGGCCGATTCGACCGATTTAAGTATTTCTAGATATTACTACACATGCACTAGCCCTCAACCTTACATTTAAAGTTCGAACCCCATGGGACACGCACTTACTGACGGAATGCATAGTAAATGTTTATTTTTTTTACAGGAGACTCCGACTTTCTCCGTCCTCCTAAATTTAAATTGACACGCGTACGCCCTTACATCGTAGATGACCATTGCTTAAAAAATGTAGTAAAACATAAAGTATCTCATCAGTATCTCATCAGTCCAACATCATTGGAAAGCCATATTTGGCTTATATAGATATATGGTAATATTTACATAAATGGTTAAAAGTTATACGTGTGATTGCGTTAGCATATGTATATAATATAAGCTTATAATAGTATTTTTAAAATCCGAAAAAACTTTTCTAAATCGTCATGACTTATTCCCACGGTGTGTCGAAAGACAAGCACGTGTACCTGTATCAACTAACTTATCAAAGGACTCATACCTGTTCTGGATAGCCGTTAATTTGGTGGGCTGTTTTCTTCTTCCTTTTTCTGACAGATTTTGATTGTATACAACCCATGTTGTCGACTGTCAACTTGGTGTGGGTTCGCAGTTGCAAAGCAACAACAATTACACAGATGACGTCATAATGACAAACTATGACGTTTCTGCCTAAGACTGAATTACCTGCCTGGAACACATCTAGCATAGCGGACCCCATTTTTTCCGCGAAATATCACGAGTTTATTGACGGCGACCTGTATATATAGAGACCGCGTGAGCGGGCGGTCAAAAATTAAAAATAATGGGTTTTTATGCAAAAAAATGTTAAAATTTGAGCTTACCGTGTCCTTTTTTGGTTAAAAACTGAAGTTTTCAACAAAGTTTTTAACTAAGGATCATGCGGAAAACATTGTAGACTGTACGAGAAAAAAAATTCGGGATTTCGTTTTGGTTGTCAGCCGAGCACGCGCTGAACATGCGCAATGAGTGATTTTACGGACTTTGATTTTATTTGTAAACACAAGTACAATGTACACGTGTAGTTTACGATGGTGACGATTCGAATGAAGGATATATGACAGAAATAATGAAAACGTGGCAATATCCATCCACTGGCTTATTGAAATTGGATCATTTTTCAGTTTGTCAGGTAAATATTGCTCAACAGAGGAAAATTTTGGCATGGAAAAGACAGCGAATCGGTGTTCACATGTGCTGGCCATGGTCCAAACATTATCGAAGATCACATTGAGGCCAAAGTTCCTTTCAAACGTCCTAGAATTGTTTTTTAAATATTTAAAATGCTACAAAAACAGTTAAGATGAGTTCAAGATGTAAAAATGAGATGTTTTTTTTTCTTAGTTCTCGGGGGTTGTCAACCCCTGGAAAGCTCCCCGGGGACCGGCTCTTCGAAATCGGTGATTCAAATGCGGACAATACTACATAATCCGTAGCAACCTCACGACATGCGCACTGATTATTAGACGATTCTAAACCATTCCGGGGTCCGCTATACAGACCGAGACCAGACAATTAACTCTGCAATAATGTTTCATTGAAACGTTAAAAATACATAATAAATTCCCCCAAGAATTCGTTGACAATTTCCATCTAACCTGGTCAAGGTCAATATCCGAGGAACAAATTCTGAAAAGTTTTTCAACATAGCCATGACCGCATTTTCTCAAGATATCTGTCAACAAGTGTCACCAAGTGCGCAATTATATACATATCCGGACATGGTTGGGGTCAAAAACAGGACTTTTTACACAGGAATCCTGGAGCAATAAAAAGCATCAGAAAATTCAGTATTTTACACTGTAACAGTTAATTTGACATATACACTACACATCTACATTAAATTTGTGTTGGCAAATACCAAGTTCACAGGGGCATGCTGCATGTTTTCATAAAATACATACATTTCTGAAGGGACCGGAAGTATGTAATTGTGGTCTCAGTCCTAATACTAGAAACTTCCCACCTGCCTTAGTACCGATTCTTTCCGCCAGGCTGCGTTCATAGTTACTATTATTTTCAGAGTGAAACCTGCAGCAGAAAGTAGAATATCCATCTCAGAAGAAGAGTAAATTAATAAAAATATTTATCTTATATAAATGAAATAACTCTACATTCTCGGATTCATCTGACATTTTATACAAAGCAAAATTCTCTACATGTACAATGTACACTGTACGTCGCTCTCAAAAGAAAAAAAAATGAAAAGAAAGAATCAAACGTCAAAACTAAAACACACTAAAATGCATGTAAAACCATTCTATTTTGGAAACAATCTAATTAAAATTAGACTTGAAATTCTGCTCCAATACATAACGTAGAGTTATGTAGTGGAGCGGAATCACAAGTCCAATTTTAATTAGATCAGAGACATACCATGTAGATAGTTATAGTATAGACTATCTAAATCTCTGATTAGATTGATTTTGAAAAAGAACAAAAATCAAACAGCAAAATATCCCCCTTTATGATAACAAGATTAAAGGCGGACATTATTATGAAATAACAATGATATAAGCCTATGAATACTTGAACATGTCGCTTGCTATAGGCATAGGCGAGTTATCTCCCTTATCATTCTAAATTTGCCAATAGAAAAAGACAAGACGAAACGCTGTTCATTTATCATTAAATGGAATCATTTGTACACATTTCTAAAAATTGTATGCATTTTATTATCTGAACTACTATTTAAAAGGCTAAAGTGATCTACCAGAATTGTTTTCTTTGGATATGAAGATTATTGAACAAGAAAAAACACAACTTCATGTCCCCATCGTGGTATTAGGGAAGGGATACAGATAATACATGAAGCTTAAAGCTTCGATCATGAAAATGTTGTGTGTGGCGCCTTGTTTAAGTCTAGAGATTATTCCTCACACTCTATCGAAATGTGAAGAGAAGTTTAATTACATCAGTCGTCATACTTAAGTACGTGTTTCACCCCCCCCCCTCAAAAAAAAAAAAAAAAAAAAAAAAAAAAAATCACCCATGCATCGTATTGAGAGATGGACTACTTTACGGCGTTCGAAATTAACGCCTGTCAGTCTGCCCGTGACAGATACTTTTATAGTAGGGCAGACATATTTTGCCATGTAGCTGGTCCTTTGACCGGCAACTTTCTTGTCCAGATAGAGTACTAAAGATATATACAAAAACAAAATAACAATAGCACTGTAGAACGGTTGAAGATCAAACTGTACAAAACAAAATTTTGTAATTATGATATTCTGCTTTTCAGTCAACTTTGTTGAGAGCGCAGGGTACTAAAACAGACATGTGGGTATTTAAACTACAGGGATGAATTGTAACTTTGTAAGGACCTGTAACTTTCAGTCAGGACCAGTAACTTTTAGAGTCAACCGGTCCTTAGGACCAGCTTGAAAAAATCCTTCAGGGAGAACACTGAATTATTTTCCGATGTAATTTCCATCGTATGATATTTCCTGGACACGTAATCCCATATTGCCACGAGTGTTAATTCAACGTAATTGTGAGAGTAGTGAGGAAGTCAGAATTCAAAACTCAAAAATAAATGAACTATAGGGATATGGAATTTTAAATATTACTTCATTTAAGAATTAACTTTAGATAAGGCCAAAAAATTGTCTGTTTAGGGTTAGGGTTTCCCTACCTAGTACCTACCCTAATTTTTTACTCCCGACCCTAATTTTTAATCCACTTTTCTACGAAAAAATATTTAAAGGTCGGAATTTTGATCTCAGACTCCGGTTCCGGCAATCATTTTAGAATGAAAAACACTAAAAAAACATCCTAAAAAAATCCTCCCGACCGACCCTATCTTTTTACCGATGTAACCCTAAACAAACATATTTTTTGGCCTAATTTGGCAGATCACACGAATTTAAAAAAAAAATGTAAGGCATATTTAATGTAATCGAATTGATTTCTAGGAGGAAAATATGTAATAACATGCAAATGAAGCCACGTTGTAATTAGATACCTGTTAGAGTTATAGTTCGTATAACACGCCTGGAAATGACAATCGGCTGTTAAAGCATTCATACGGCGCCTGTTTTGGTGGTGAACCGTTAATGCGAACATAAAGGCACTGTTTCTCATAAATTGCAATGCATGGAGTTGAAATTGAACACGGCATATTTATAGCTTTTGTTGACGTTAGTTAATTTTATTTTTAGACAACGCTTCACAACTGCTACGTTTTAATCAACAAGACATAAAATAAACATTAATTTCGTTTTGTGGTGAAACTTTTCAAATTGGCAAAGAATCGAAAAACTAAACACCAATAGCACCACTGTTATGTTTGAAAATGCGATAATGTTCTGTGTGTATTTATTTCAATTTCCAACAGAAATGATTCAACATTACTGTCATTGTAAATGTGAAATCCATAATGATAGCTCTTTATATAACAAGAAAAAATGAAGTTCGCAGACAGGACTAACATTGCTTCATCCGCTAATAGTTCAAAATGCTTAGATAAGGAGAAAGAGACCAAGGCACGGGATGTGATGAACTTCAGTAAAGAAGCGAGACAAAAATAGTAATTAGTGAAACTTCGTCAGCATCGGAAGCAATATCATTACATATACATTAATGAATTAAGAAATTATAAATATATGCAAAAATCTCTCTCTCTCTCTCTCTCTCTCTCTCTCTCTCTCTCTCTCTCTCTCTCTCTCTCTCTCTCTCTCTCTCAAACCATGTAAATATGTTTATTTACGTGTATGCCATTTTGTGTGTTCTTTGTTATATTATTAATTATAAATCTGTAGGGAGAGGACTTCATATCAGTTGAAAAGTGCCCAATCCCAGTGCATAAGATATCACGATAACATATGTTTAAAAGGGAAAGGGTGAATCAGAATAGAAATAACTACATTTATTTCATCTAGCTCATTTTTAAATGTCTAAAATGTTTGGTTACATTATGTTAAAACAATTAGCATTAGATGTATGTTTATTCATATGGTAACTAACGTAGGATGTTTTTACGTCTTTGGTGTGAAATGTTTGCCTTAAAACCAAAGTTTAGAGTTATATTTGCTGAACAAGTTCTCGACCTCACTGTTGACAAAGGCGCTAGTGGAAATATTAATGATACACGTATATTTGCGTGTGTGTTTAAATAAAAGCCACCACCGATTTTAATTATTTCTTTTAAATTTATTTACATTTAATAGCCGTTAAAGTTGTATGGTCTGTAACTTTCGCTCTTTTTGTCATAGTGAAAACTGTTTAAGTGTTATACATATTTTTCTCCGTCTGCCTGAGTTTTAAACTCTCTATTTTACCATTTTTTATAAAGTTGCAGCACTGGAAGTATCTTTAATTATTAAAAATAAAAAATCTTTTTTAAACGTGTACACGTGAAGAATAGGCTCTTAAGATGACCGAATCATTCCGAACTCTTCCGAACATCGTTATCGACAATCTCGAAGTTAAAACGTGAGTGTTGTGAAATCAAAGAAAATTCAACAATTTTTCATAAACAAAACATAGACCATCAGACTCTATCTACAAAGAAAATAATGATCGCATTACAATATTTGATATAACAATATTTTACGGTAATGAAATTGGATGTTTCAAAATTAATCTGTGGACATACACTGTACAAGCATGATTTGCTCACCAGAGGAAAAAGTAAACAAACACATGTGTGCTTACGCTAGTTACCTGGCTCACACGTGCAGGTCGTGTCGAACGTCAACGGATACGATTCGGAATCCGACAAAACCGAAGTCGCTGACTGGCGGTGATTGAAGGCGCTTTATTCAAAACCACTTTTGGGAGCTAAATCTCAAGTTACATGTCAATGTTTAAATATCAAAAAGTTACATATCGTTACAGTGAAATAGCAGCAATACAACTTTAATAAAAAAAAATATAGAGCTGTTTCACGACTTATCAATCAATAGCCAAATAAAAAAACATGTTTGTTTGCGATGGCCGAGTGGTTAAGATGTTTAGACTGCAGCAGGGTTGCCTGCCGTAGTTTTTCATTTCCCCGTAAGGCTTCGCTCCGATACAGTATGATTCATATGATGAGCACAGCCCAGTGGAGAGAATTGGTACTAAGGCGGATAATCATGTCAAAAAAGTGTTTTGACATATCAGACAAAGTTCTATACTATCCACCTCTTGTTTACATCATCCAACAACTTCCGCCATATTATGTTAAAATTTTGCAATAAAAGTCCAGGAGGAAATGACCAGATAAGAAGAGACTTGGAGCCTACGTGAGATGTGACAGCTTGCCTTTATATAATTACGCTGATCATTTGCTCCAAATCAATTATCTAGCGACTTGTAATCATCATGTTAGCGACATTTTACTACAACAGTTCCTAAATGAGGCTCCTTAATATCGACGAACGGTGTGGGCAACATATACTGGGGTAATTGATGAAAATCATCGACCACACAAGTTTGAAGTACTCTGGGATGGTTCAAAACGCTACCACATTACAATGCATTGTGGGATACATTATTGAGTAGTACGGATGAACTGTTCGTGTAGGTGTCGCTCCAAAGCTATAAATAGCGAATTGTGTGGTCCGGTGTAATAATTAAGTTAAAATGTGTAAGATGAAATGTTCGTGGTTCATAGCTTTAAAGTCTTGGGTAGAAATTTCGTGGTTTGCGTGTAGAACAATGATAAAATGATACATATTTAAAATATGAATCATTGGTTTCATAATCGTAGTTCCATAACCACCAAGAAAACATCGAAAATTACATGTTATACAGTAACTTTCCTCGATTCTCCAGGGGTTCAGATTACTCACGATCTCTACACCCCTGGACTATCTCATAGTAAATCTGTGAGGAAGGTTTCTGTCTCCTGGCCAAGAGACACCATAGTCTATAAAAGATGTAGTTTCTGCTAGTGCTTGGCGCTCAGCATAAAGGAAGTGGGACGACTGGTTCGCCCGTTGTCAGTATAATGTGACCGGGTGGAATGTGTTGTTTGTTGTCTTCGGCGGCATGCTTCAGAGATATAGCACTATAAAAGGGACAAGAATTCCACTATATAAGAAGACACAACACGAATATAACATAGTCTTCAAGAACACGAACCTCGTACTTCACACACGCAAGACCATCCTCGATACTCCAGGGGTTCCGATCTCTACACATATAGAGATCGTAAGTGATCAGAACCCCTGGAATATCGAGGATGACGCAAGACGGCCGTCCTTAATGACCCTTGCTATTAATAGGACGTAAAAGTAATAAACCGAGCCAGATATTACATGCCAATAGCAAGCATAGTATATGCTTTAACATGGTTAGCGACATATCTTAATGGAATTTAATTTAATGGAAAAATAGTGGACGAACGCTAAAAGCCTCTAGGCCCATACCGTGAGAATATTTACAAACAATAACGTATTTTGATAGGTATATGAAGATTCCTACCCTAATCCGAGTAATATAATCGGATTCTATATAGTGAATGTAAGTAATGAAAGTCCGAGACCGAATCCATGTTCATTTAGTACAGATTGGCACCGTGACCAAACCATCACATTAATCACTGACAACCCCACACTCCGATCTGAACTGTATATCGCCTTGATTCTACAGCGGATTGCGATCAATCTTGATCAGGGATGTGTTTCATGCTGTTTTTCTGCACAATGTTAGTGTTTCTATATTTAGACATTTCCTGATGTTATGGTTGGTGTGATGATAAGTATAGTAGCTCGTAGGCTTTACTTGATTGTGTAGAAGAGCAGGGAAAATACACATCCCTGTCCAGTACCCCGACCATGTATCGAACCCGGGTCTACGGCGCGAAAATCTATGGCTCTATCAACAGAGCCAAAGAAACAGGCTCCGTCATCTGAGAGGAGAGACCATATGTAACAATTAATACAAGCCACGCCAATCCACTCTTTTTACAATAGTAAGCTTCTTTTTAACAAAACAAACAACTTACTTTTTGGAATATCAAGGATGGTGTGTTTCATACATAGCTTAATGCAGTATGTTCATATGTACCAAATGTATCGAAAAGTATGATAACCGATCTTGCCGATCTTGAACTTGAAGTAAGCTATCGTTGTTTCTCAGAACGTGCTGAGGGGATCTCTGTAAACTGCGTATACGGTGTTAACATTTTCACTACAACACCACTTTGTAACCTTACCAAAAGCAGTTGGCGTGCACCAATCTATGAACTGCGATCTGCTTATTTTGACATCATTATCACTGTGGAATCACAATTGTCGCAACATTAACCACGGGCATTGGCTGCTCAAATAGCAGTTCCGTCCTTGACTGCATAAACTTGATCATTCATTTATAGATACAAAACCTCTCGGAATTTTATCATAAAATATATTTGAAAACAAATCTAAACAGAGAATGGCGGAGAGCATGGTCCTGTTAGTCTCTGTCAACCAGACGCTTGATACTACGAGTCAACAGTCTGGTTGATCGAGACTGTGATCCTATTGCATTTTGACAATTGAAGTAGATATGCTGCTGCCATGCAGTGGAGAGTTTCCCTTTGCGTATTAAAATATTTCAAAGAAAGAATGATTGAAAGGAAAAATAGAGTTGTTTGATTACATTGCTGACCATTCTATGGGGACCAGATGCCTCTCGGATGTCTGGTTTACTATTCCAGACAATTGTAGAGTTATTAGTTTAGATACTCTAATAATGTGATCTAGAGACTTTGAACACCTCCAAGAATCGATACACCGGAAGTGAGTTTAAGTAACGATCTGGCGAGGTTTTACATTGCTGGTTAAATGAGGAAGGGAGATAACTCGATTTCTGGTCTAATTAGTTTATGTCAGCTTTATCTAGTAATTAGTTCCCCAGCTAGTCTCGTGGGACGGCTATAACTGCACGAGGACGAAACGTCCAACACAGGAGGCAAAACAAGTACTATCTATAACATGACTGATAAGGCAAGGCCTTAAAGGGCACAGCCAGATGTTTCAGTAAATAATTAATTATGCAATGTTAAAAATTCCAATTTAAGGAAATAACGGAGCGGAACTTTCTGTATTTTTTATCTTATGTTCACACTCTGTCCATGTCCCCAAACCCCTATTTGAGAAGGAAATCCACATTTTACTTCCATAATAGATATTCCGTTTTTAGTCACCTGGTTATATCGAAAGTCGTCTATCACTTGAACTCTTGCAATTTTGCAATTACAGAGCAATAGCACTGAGCTTCTGCTGGATGAAGATTATGTTTTTCGGATCATAAAAGCGTTTGAACCGCTTGATTATATAATGAGCTGACTTCAAAGCATCGTATTCACGCTGATGGGATTTTTTACAGTGGTTAAAACAATGGTGGCCGCAAACTGAAACTGTCAGTGTGCTGAATTGAATTTTAAAAAATGTGTTATTTTCTTATTTTTTCATGTATGTATTACTTTGGAAGTGCTTCGCACTTCGTGCCTCGCTATGATCAAAAAAGAAAACTACTGTAAACTTACACGCAGGTTTTGTGACCATAAACAGTCGGAGTATCCGGACAAAAACCGCTAACTTAAATATGTCTGCGGTCTTCCAAACTCGAGCATAAGAGTGACAGGGCTAGCAAAACATATTTCATAGTATATTGATATAAACGTTTCACCCACAATCTGTTTATCACTATGCAGGGCTGTCATCACTATGAGTTGGAAGTATTAGTTTTGGTTTTAGTGTCGTGATTGCCTTCCTAATAGTAACGAACTCCCAACTCAAACCTAAAAACATATCAATGATTGTGATACCACAAGGATTGTTCCGTAAACCTATTGAACATCAAAATGCTTGTAAAGTACGCGATGATCATCAACGGAGCATGACAAAGGTTATATTGTTTTAGAAAAGCTGTCAGGTAAATATTTATCATCCCAACAAGTGATTATTTCACTATAAACCTCCCTGATTCTGTGTTTACGGTGTTTTGTAGGTCCCTAAGGTGTCATTACTACGCTCTTAAATCCAGCACCCTAGCATGTGATCAGACTGTAAAACAGATAATCTTTATAAAAAAATATCACGTGCAATTATCTTAAAGCCATGATGTTGTTATTGTTGTGTGCAGAACCTGATTACCAAGGATAGGACAAAACGCAAGTGTGACAATAGTCATTGGTATAAAAATGGGTACCCTTCATGTCGCATGTGTCACGTCAGCATAGTGATAGTGCATTCAATGTATAAAACACCATTACATCTTTAAATGAATTTCGATACGCATTCGACCTTTTTATATGTCTCTCTTCGGAAAGATATACTGGTTTTTCATTTCTTCTTCGTACTACCTTTGCATGTCTATTCGGAAGGCATACTGCATTATTGTACCTATTCATTATTTGGAAGGCATGCTACTTTTTCATTTCTCGGAAGACATTTTACTTTTTCATTTCTCGGAAGGCATTTTACTTTTTCATTTCTCAGAAGGCATGTTACTTTTTCATTCCTTGGAAGGTATGTTACTTTTTCATTTCTCGGAAGGCATTTTACTTTTTCATTTCTCGGAAGGCATTTTACTTTTTCATTTCTCGGAAGGCATTTTACTTTTTCATTTCTCGGAAGGCATTTTACTTTTTCATTTCTCGGAAGGCATGTTACTTTTTCATTTCTCGGAAGGCATTTTACTTTTTCATTTCTCGGAAGGCATTTTACTTTTTCATTTCTCGGAAGGCATTTTACTTTTTCATTCCTCGGAAGGCATGTTACTTTTTCATTCCTTGGAAGGTATGTTACTTTTTCATTTCTCGGAAGGCATTTTACTTTTTCATTTCTCGGAAGGCATTTTACTTTTTCATTTCTCGGAAGGCATTTTACTTTTTCATTTCTCGGAAGGCATTTTACTTTTTCATTCCTTGGAAGGCATTTTACTTTTTCATTCCTTGGAAGGCATACTAATTTTATATTTCTCGAATGGCATTTTGCTTTTTCATTTCTCGGAAGGCATTTTGCTTTTTCATTTCTCGGAAGGCATTTTACTTTTTCATTTCTCGGAAGGCATTTTACTTTTTCATTTCTCGGAAGGCATTTTACTTTTTCATTCCTCGGAAGGCATGTTACTTTTTCATTCCTTGGAAGGCATGTTACTTTTTCATTTCTCGGAAGGCATTTTACTTTTTCATTTCTCGGAAGGCATTTTACTTTTTCATTTCTCGAAAGGCATTTCACTTTTTCATTTCTCGGAAGGCATTTTAATTTTTCATTCCTTGGAAGGCATTTTACTTTTTCATTCCTTGGAAGGCATACTAATTTTATATTTCTCGAATGGCATTTTGCTTTTTCATTTCTCGAAAGGCATTTTACTTTTTCATTTCTCGGAAAGCATACTACTTTTTCATAACTCTCCGGAAGGCATATATAATGCTGCGGTGGCCGAGTAGTTAAATAACGTCCATCCTTTTTGATAAGATGTCAAATATTTTCTTCCACAAACCCTCCTCCATCGAGCGTAACAAACAAATACCAAACAAAGACAAAATTGGAATTTATAAAACTAGCGATAAACAATCACACACTGAAATGTTCCGAATGTTACTGAGTTATCTGCCCTGCGAGTAGGTATTCATTGTGACGTCATCACTGCATGAGCAAAACTCACATCGTTTTCTCTGAAAAGCATGACGTTACGCTCTCAAACACGTGACGTCACAATCAATACCTATCCACAAGGGCATATAACATATAACATATAATATCTCATATGAAATACAAAATAGGTCACGGAAGTGAATTAAAAGTACTGATAATATCGGGTTATATAATTGATTACATTGTATTAAAAATAATAAATTTAAACTTGTAAGTTCGAACCATACAAGACAGGTATTGCGTTCCATGTTGTCGCATGTGAATAACCTGTCTGTTGAAATGTGCTATATTTTCACCTTTTTGTTTATTGCCAAGGACGTGTATTAGCTTTTAAATCCTTGTTTATTGCTATGGAGAACATCAATAAACGATTTTTTATTCATTTTAGGAGACGTGATTCGATCTTCATTCTATCTGCTATTGAACTACAGAAAATATTTACTTCGTATCATATATGAAATGCTAGACGCTTTTCTAGCTTCCCAAAAGGTTTCGTTACTTATATAATCTATCCATCATGTGGAAACATGAAAGCAAAACCATTCAGCGTCAACGTCAACCTGGTGCAGATCACCGTGGTTGAAGTCTGAAATAGAAAAAAATGTCACTGAATGCTTCGAATGAAAATTATTTTAAAAAAAAATCAAAATGTCTTTACATTTACAGATAATTAAGTTCCTATCTTCATCATCTGTCAGTATATAGATTAAAGGTCTTCTTCGTCAGGTACGGGTTGATATTATCGATAAGCTGTCAATATTCACCGATAAGACATCTGCCTCGCATAGATATATAGTTGTAAAACTGAGGAATGCAATCCCTCCGAGACTGTCTGTAATCGTGTCAATCAGGATGAAAGACTTGTACGCTAGACGTTTCGGGTAAGGTATCTTCCCGGCTCTAACAGAAGACATCCTGACGGACGACAGATTTAATCAGTAAAATTCCCTTCATTTGTAACGTGTCATGTCATAGGGTTTCGTTTCTTGTATTTTCTGATAGACTTGATATGCTATATCGATACTTCAGCAGCCCTTTTTTCCAATTACACGCGACCTGCATTTGTCGCAGTCAATGTGACTTTGAAAAATCCAGGTTCAAAATAATGTTATTATTCAAAAAGTCCATGTTACTTCTAAGAAATTGTTCAGGGTCTTCATTGCGCTCAGAAAGAATTCGGTTCGAGACACGCGAGTGGTTATAGAAAATTGATAAAGTATCTCAAGACGAAATACCGTTCGAGACACAGAGGTTGTATGTCGACGGCTTAGAATAATTTCGGTTTGAGTCACACGGGTGGAACGAGATACACATGTTGATCAAGTCTCAAGAAGAAACACCTTTCGAGATACAGAGGTTGTAAAAAACCAAAACTGTTGAAGAAATGCAGTTCGAATATACACAAGTTGATAACGTTTGAAGGAGAAGTGTTGTTTCGGATAAACAGGTTAATTAAATTCCAGGGGAAAATTGCTTTACATCTCATTATTATTTAGAACAATATGTCATCAACAGATGTTTGAAAAATAAACAAACAAAAATCATATCGATCAATAATCCGTCATGTCCTTGTACAATTTAGACAGTGGGATGTCTAAGGATGGGTGATATGCCAATCTCAAAGAGGAATGTCAGAAACTAGCGGCTTTCTGCATTATACAAGCAGTACAATTCACCTGTTTTTAATTAATAAAGTGAAAGCAAGAGGGAAAATCAACATTCACTCTTGCTGAAGTAAAACGGTCTTAAAATAACACCAATGTTCATACAGTATGAAGGTGTTCTCTATTCCTGTCGTTTTTAGTGCTTTCGAAAGCATGAAATATTCATAGAGCGTGTCAAAGATATTGGGAGTGTTTAAAAGAGAAACAAAATCAATACACGAAGGAAAGTTACTTGACTATGACAAAGTACAGGCCCCGTTTATATTCATAACACAGGTTGCGCAAGAAATGAAAATGCCACATATTTTACTCCTTTTTGAGATAATTTCAAATGTATAATGACACCAGAAGCGAGTAACAGTATATGATTACAAACTTCCAATTGTTTTTTTTTTTTTTTTTTTTTTTTTTTTTTGCTGAAACTCTTCTCTTCAAAGAGAAACTTGAGAAGAGTTTCAGCAAAATAACAACTGGAATTTTGTAATCGTAAACTGTAAAATATATCTTATATTTGTGTTCAGTTCATACATAAGATTTTATGAAACTCGTCTCGAAATTTTAACTCGACAAGCCTCGCAAAAATAAAATCTTCTAAGACTGGTTTCATAAATTTCAATATAATATGAACATTCGTTTAAGATCCTACTGCTGGGTTATCTGCGAAAAGATATATGCAAACTCTTTAAAAATCAACGATCTTACGTTCAATTGCCTTATCAGAAATCACAAAATACCAATATTGTCTAAATAACAAAGCTGGTGAAATTTTATACCCGTGAAATACTTTACGTTATGATACAGCGATCAAATTCTTTCGCCCCTTTCCATGAACAAGAGCATGAATTCGTTTACAAAATATCCTATATGTAACACCTTCTTCAAATGTGAAACTATAATGCTTATTCAGTACAATCCGAATTTCCGGACTAGTGAGTATGAATAACGTTACGGAAATCTGTTCCCTGACATTTCCGTCCGGATTGTGAGTTTTCCGGACTATCGGTGTCCGGATTATCGTGGGTCAACTGTACATAGAATAATGATATCATATTTCTAGATGTTATCTATATGTACTAATTACTGTCCAACACCTGCCTCCACATCCGGACAAGATTCCGGAATAATTAATTATCGACCTGCAGAAGATAGCCATCGGTGAAGACGTACATAACAAAATACTTTGATTAATTTCAGGACAATTTTGATAGAAGCTTAAATCGATTCTTTGTAATTGGCAACATAACCAATGATCGCGTGTTAGGTACAGTATATTTAGCGTAGGATGAAATGGTGATTGACAATATATTTTTTTGAATCTACAGATTTTTTTAACAATTAGTTTTCAATTTTCGTCATAATAAACGAATTTTATGAATAGTGCATAAAAATATATCTATAAAACAAATCGTGTGACGAAAATCTTTTGATCAAATTACGAATGCCACGAAAATCAAACTCCCAAGAAATTAAATGATTTCACAGTAATACCGAAATGGTGGTGAATCGTTGTATGTCGAAAACCTTAATCGCTGGGCTGACATCAGCCTTGGCTAATAATTATCAGGATCAATATTTAAACGCTATTTTTTTATTGTGCTTACATTTCTTATTGCAACCAATTTTCAAACTTCAATAATCAATTTAAAGAAATTTTATAAATAACAGCTGTCCAAAATAAATTATTGAATATTCTTCAATTTTTAAATGAAAAGTTTTTAAATGTTTTCTTGTACATGCATAGATTATTTTCAGTTTAGATAATTTCTTTAAAAAACACAATTTAGTCTCATAGTTTATTGAAAGTTGCGTATATGTCGGTGTTTAAGAAAATTTGGCTACTTCTTGTAAAAAAAATAATACTAATTGGATATATCTAATTTTATCGCTATGTGATGAGCACTAAATTTTCAAATCCTACTGTTGCTAAGCATTTCACCAATCCTACTGTTGCTAAGCATTTCACCAATCCTACTGTTGCTAAGCATTTCACCAATCCTACTGTTGCTAAGCATTTCACATGTCAACCTAACCTGCCCTCCTGTCTTAAACCAAGGATTAAGAAAAGTTGCTATAATAAGGTTAAATAGACAATTTTCATAGCTTAGTATGATGCAGACAGGTTGGATATATTTAGTCTTCGGCTTCATTGAATAAGCACTGAGATAGTAAATCACTTAATCGTGTTACAAGAAAACTCAACGCATGAGAACACACAAATTCCTGCAAAATATATGAAAACATCGCAGGACGTTGATGATGAGTTTCTGGTATTTATCAAGAAACAATGAATATTCTATTTATTACGTTTTTTTCTCGCTTCTGTTTACAGAAGACCATCACTACTAACAAAGGTTATTCCGCCATTGTATTTTACAGAGTTATTTGCCCTTACGATTATGACGTCGTGTATTTGTGATCATAACGTCATATTTCTACACAAACTTATGACGTCATTTTCAAACACAAAGTAATGACATAACAATACTGCATTCCGAGTGGTCAACAGCGAGTGAAAATATCAAAATTAATATAATAAAATTTATGTTTTCACTAGAGTGAATTATATCACTTTTATTTTCATCGTTAAACTTAATATTTCACTACGAAAAATGTTATAAAAGCATATAATTTTTACATACCAAGATAAATAATAGCTTAATCACACGTTTTCGTCCGCCGCTTTCTTTTGAATCAGCGACCAGTCAAAGAAGTATGAAATGAAAATATAATATCTACCAAACCTAATTTAATATCCCAAATATAACTATCTGATTGTTTTGGGTTTTTTTCCATTGCTAATGCCTTTATAAGTAGCTGTTGTACATTACACAAGAGGATGTATATTGCATTACATTCATTTTTTTGCATTATATGGATTCCATTAGTACGTTTAGTTGAAATTTTATTTATCTCATTATTATTTTCATATAACTGATAAATTCTTTGAATCACTTTTGTTTCTGGGTCAAAGAAGTAATATCAACGGTTGTATTCCAGATAACACTGACTCCTTATAAAGGTATATCTGTAGGATACATGTACGAATTGCTTTAAGTACTAAATATGGGGCAAAGAGGTCTGATTTTGTTTACATATTTTGCTTAGATATTACCTATATAATGTCTCTTCGTAAGATCCTCCTCTACCCTGTTCAACTTTTCTTTTAAGATGATAGATTCTATGCTACACTCTCTATTGATAATAAGGGCGCTATCATTACTCATTAAGCCTACCGTTCTGGGTTTTTTTAATCCATAATTAGAAACTTTGACTTCGGTTGTTGTGCTTTATTGATTTTCATTTGTGGATTTCCGGATCAATAATCTGCTCATAAGCATGACATGGTAGCGTTATGAATTTATTTACAAACTGCTTACAGATACTGTAAGATGTCTTTATAATGATTTTGCAATGAATGCTGCCTATCCAAAAAAGGACGTTTTTATTCACCCAATGAAACTTTGATTAACAAACATACGTAATCATTTCATTTATACTATATAAAAAAACTTTTACATAATCATCACTGTATATGGTTATAACATTTACGATTCTAGGATAAAAGAAGAACCCGCCCTGCAGGTAGGGCGTTAGAATTGTACCTGCTGCCCCTATTGCATGATCGTAAAAGGCGACTAAATTTAGGATCTTATCTTTTCTTTTCTTCCTAACTGACTTTATCTTTCCTAATGCCTTCCTTGGCACCGCCTCACTTTTGGCCTTGCGTCGAGCGTTCGCCCCTGTGAGGAAGGCTCTGGGTTCTGTCCCCTGGCCGAGACACACCAAAGTCTATAAAAGTGGTAGTTTCTGCTCCTGCTTAGCGCTCAGCAAACGGGGAGTGGGACATCCTCGTGGGACGACTGGTTCGCCCGTTGTCAGTATAATGTGACCGGGTGGGGTGTGTTGCTTGGTGTCTTCGGCGGCATGCTTCAGTGATATAGCACTATAAAAAGGGCAATAGTTCCACTATACAAGAAGACATAACATGAATTTACCGCAGTCTCCAAAACACGCACCTCGCACAACATACACGCAACACACCGCATACATGGGAGGCCGTCCTTACATGACCATAGCTGTTAATAGGACGTTAATTAATCAAACAAACAAACAAACAATAAAAGAAGAACGTTTTGTACAAACTTTGTACCAACCATAGGTGAAAGGGTTAGATGTGGACACAATCCAACATTGTACTACCAAAAGGAGATGCAATTTCTTTATTCGGTTTAGGATTGACAAGACCAATCGATTATAAAGAATCAGTATATTCAAAACGTTTTTGTGTTTTTTTTTTTTTTTTTTGTTGTTTTTTTTTTTCTTTTGGTTTTTTTTTGTCAATCGTATGTTAATATCCCAGCCAATGATATTTAGTTGAAAGGTAACCAGATTCTTCAAAACGTTTTTTTTTTTTTGGGTTTTTTTTTTTTTTTTGTCAATCATATGTTAATATCCCAGCCAATGATATTTAGTTGAATGGTAACCAGATTCTTCAAATCGTTTTTAGCTCACCTGGCCCGAAGGGCCGGTGAGCTTATGTCATGGCGCGGCGTCCGTCGTCCGTCGTCCGTCCGTCCGTCCGTCCGTCAACATTTCCTTTAAATCGCTACCTGTCCTAGAGTTCTGCATGGAATGTAACCAAATTTGGCTACAACCATCCTTGGGGGAGGGGGAACAGAACTGGTATAAATTTTGGCTCTAACCCCCCGGGGGCAGGAGGGGCGGGGCCCGATAGGGGAAATAGAGGTAAATCCTTTAAATCGCTACTTGTCCTAGAGTTCTGCATGGAATGTAACCAAATTTGGCCACAAACATCCTTGGGGGAGGGGGAACAGAACTTGTATAAATTTTGGCTCTGACCCCCCGGGGGCAGGAGGGGCGGGGCCCAATAGGGGAAATAGAGGTAAATCCTTTAAATCGCTACTTGTCCTAGAGTTCTGCATGGATTGTAACCAAATTTGGCCACAAACATCCTTGGGGGAAGGGGAACAGAACTTGTATAAATTTTGGCTCTGATCCCCCAGGGGCAGGAGGGGCGAGGCCCAATAGGGGAAATAGAGGTAAATCCTTTAAATCGCTACTAGTCATAGAGTTCTGAATGGAATGTAACCAAATTTGGCCACAAACATCCTTGGGGGAAGGGGAACAGAACTTGTATAAATTTTGGCTCTGGTCCCCCGGGGGCATGAGGGGCGGGGCCCAATAGGGGAAATAGAGGTAAATCCTTTAAATCGCTACTAGTCATAGAGTTCTACATGAATTGTAACCAAATTTGGCCACAAACATCCTTGGGGGGAAGGGGAACAGAACTTGTATAAATTTTGGCTCTGACCCCCCCGGGGGCAGGAGGGGTGGGGCCCAATAGGGGAAATAGAGGTAAATCCTTTAAATCGCTACTAGTCATAGAGTTCTGCACGTATTGTAACCAAATTTGGCCACAAACATCCTTGGGGGAAGGGAAACAGAACTTGTATAAATTTTGGCTCTGATCCATCCCCCGGGGGCAGGAGGGGTGGGGCCCAATAGGGGAAATAGAGTTCAATCCTTTAAATAGCTACTAGTCATAGAGTTCTGCACGCATTGTAACCAAATTTGGCCACAAATACCCTGGGTGGAAGGGGAACAGAACTTGTATAAATTTTTGCTCTGACACCCTGGGGGCAGGAGAGGTGGAGCCCAATAGGGGAAATAGAGGTAAATCCTATAAATCGCTACTTGTCCTAGAGTTTTGCTTGGATTGTGACCAAATTTGGCCATAAACATCCTTGGGGGAAGGGGAACAGAACTTTGGCTCTGACCCCCTGGGGGCAGGAGGGGTGGGGCCCAATAGGGGACTTAGAGGTTAATATTAAAATTCCTTCAGAAAAGAAAATGAACCTGTATTCAGAACATTACTTGGCATTACAGACCAGGTGAGCGATACAGGCCCTCTGGGCCTCTTGGTTTTTTTTTGTATTTTTTGTTTTTTTGTTGTTTTATTTTGTCAATCATATGTTAATATCCCAGTCAATGATATTTAGTTGGTTGGTAACCAGATTCTTCAAAACGTTTTTTTTTTCTTTTCAATAGTATGCTGATATCCCCATTAAGGATATTTAGTTCGTTGCTTGGTTACCATTCGGGACCTTAAAGGCAGTCTCCCGTCTATGCGGTGAGATGCGTGTCTGAAGTGCGTCCTTGTTTTTCACTGTGGCATGTTCGTGTTGTGATTTTTTGCGGAACTCTTGTCTTTTGATAGTGCTATCTGACTGAAGCATGTTCTCAAAGACATTGAACAATACAACGTTCCTGGTTGCATTATACCGACAAGGGACAAACAAGTAGTTTAATTCCCATTATGCTGAGCGCCAAGCAGCAGCAGGAACTATCGCTCTATCAGAGTAGGCTAGATGACAGGCCACAGAACCCTCATCACGTGCATAAACCGTGACAAGGGAGACGTTAGGAAGGGGAAAGACAATTAGAAAAAAAAGAGAAAAGAAAACTTCCAAAATTTAGTTGCCTTTTACGATCATACAATGATGACAGCAGGTAGAATTCTGACGCCTTACTTACACGGTAGCCCCAATGTAGGTGGAATAGGATACCGATATATACCCTTATTATCACTTTCATAGACGTCTCCGTATTGAATGACATTGTACCATTCTAGTCGCCTGGCTCCTGAGAAATCTGATGAGAGTTTAACAGGTTCGAAATATAATTTACGTCAGTATATATCCATGGTCTGCCTTAATTAATATTAATGAATATGTTTTATACTGCAGAGAAAAATGCAAATATATTTCCATTATAAACAATAAGGCAATATGAAAATGGATGCGACACACTGGCTTTCTACTGACCTATTGAACAGGCACTTCGGTGCAAAACGGCAGTCTCCATTTTATGCATCGTAAGAAGTCTATTTTTGGGAGGCTTTAACAAGACGTTAAGGAAGATAAAATGGTCTGGTAATTATTTCCTCAGCAACACAACAGCGGCCTGTATTGCCGGATAACATACGTGGCATTTGTTACCCACAATGGAGAATATATCTGGCATGTTTACATCATTTTTATGAGTAGCGATATAAAACCGTCTGCATATTATGTGTAACTTTTATAATTAGAATGCAAATTGACTTTTACGAACTTATCATTTCAACATTTCTAATCACCTTTGTATTGGTTCATAATTTGTGTTGAGAAACTTACATCGACGAAGTATGACCATTACGTATAAAAAACTAGGTATATTTATTACATAAAAACTAGGTATGTTCATTACATACGAAAACTATGTATATTTATACATAAATAGGTATGTTCATTAAAGACAAAAACTGCATTAAGGTTTATCGATTACATAAAATAACAGATATGACCATTCCATGCAGTAACTAGGTATATTCATTATATATAAAAACTAGGTATATTCATATAAAACTAGGTATTCATTATATAAAAACTAGGTATATTCATTATATATAAAAACTAGGTATATTCATTATATATAAAAACTAAGTATATTCATTATATTTTTGCCCTTACGAGTATTATGTTGTGTTTTTGTGCGCATAACGTCCTATTTCTACACAGAAAAACCTAATGCCTTCGCGCACAAACTAATGACATAACAATCAAAATAATATTTTTAACTGTCAATGTCGATTCCGATTGGGCAAAAGCGCGTGAAAATATCAAAATTGATATTTCAGTGGAGTGAATAAAGTTACATTAATACACAATAAACATATTTATGAATGACGTAATCTATAAACACCAAATAATAATCAATAAATGCGATAATGATTCTAAACTATTATATTTTAATGATATACAAAAGTATCAGGCCCATAATATCACAGCTAAGGAATTCCTTTTGTCACATCATAGTAAGATGCTATAATATCTATAATAACAACCTTTAGTAAACCATGTCAAAATTATAGCGACAATGCCACTTAATTTTGTCACAATTTGCATAGGCGAGTTACTTTTGTTGATTTTGTCGCGTTTTACATAGGCGAGTTACTTTTGTTGATTTTGTCGCGTTTTACATAGGCGAGTTACTTTTGTTGATTTTGTCGCGTTTTACATAGGCGAGTTACTTTTGTTGATTTTGTCGCGTTTTCCATAGGCGAGGTACTTTTGTTGATTTTGTCGCGTTTTACATAGGCGAGTTACTTTTGTTGATTTTGTCGCGTTTTACAAAGGTTGATTTTGTCGCGTTTTACATAGGCGAGGTACTTTTGTTGAATTTGTCGCGTTTTCCATTGGCGAGGTACTTTTGTTGATTTTGTCGCGTTTTACATAGGCGAGTTACTTTTGTTGATTTTGTCGCGTTTTACAAAGGCAAGTTACTTTTGTCATATTGTCTCATTTGCATTTTTGCACTGGCGGTTGCGCCAATGCAACAACGTGAGACGACAGAAACCAGACACAGAATAGATATACAAATAACAATAGCTGTATACCAATTTTCTACAGACGTGATCAAGGTAATCATTTTAGTTGTAATATTGACAAATATGCTTGATAATACTTAATATACTTTATTGTCAGACGTAACATTTTTCTAAATCTAATGAGGATGATTATAAAGAATTGGTATCGTCAATATCAACAAAAGATTGTTTCTATAATTGAAACAAATGACACGATGTTTGATCCAAAACACTATCAAAAGGATAAATGCTTGTCAAAATAAATAGAAACCTTGCACAACAATCCGATAAAGTCAGGAAGAAAACTGACAGATGACAGTAAGTATATAAATTCTTATGTATATAGATGTCAGTCCAATTAATACATACCTTCTAAATCTGATGTTCTCGCCTTGGGAGGGGCTTCCCTGTCTGATATGGTCTTAACCTTGATTACATAACAAGGCTGGGATTGGTTGCTTCTTTTTAGTGTAGTTACGCTTTTCTATCAACAAAACGTCTTAATTAGTCTTGGATGTTACTGAAATTTCATCTATTAAAGTCGCTATCAACTAAATTTCAATAGGATTGATATAAAAACGAAGTTCCGTATTGTAAAAACAATCGACCAATAGGATTGATATAAAAACGAAGTTCCGTATTGTAAAAACAATCGACCAATAGGATTGATATAAAAACGAAGTTCCGTATTGTAAAAACAATCGACCAATAGGATTGATATAAAAACGAAGTTCCGTATTGTAAAAATAATCGACCAATAGGATTGATATAAAAACGAAGTTCCGTATTGTAAAATCAATCGACCAATAGGATTGATATAAAAACGAAGTTCCGTATTGTAAAAATAATCGACCAATAGGATTGTTATTAAACACGTAAGTCCGTATTGAAGTCAAAATGTTAATGTATACATAATATGAACATTTGTAATCGTTTACACGTCTCAAAATAACTGGGGAATTTCACTCGAAAAGCCTATAAACGTTTTAGTAATTAAAATGAGTGTATGTATTTTATGAGCATTTGCAAACATTGATGTATCTCAATGTGACAGATAGGAAGGATATTAAGCTTGCATTGGGTTTTAAAAGTTAGAGCATTTAACTGGTTATTTCATCAGCCATCTGAATAGTCGAACATCTGCCTTTCATTTATAGCATAGTAGTATGGCAGCAATAATGGTCTCTAGAACAAAAAAAAACAAAAACAAAAAGAACAGGATAAGATGGGTTGACCCCACATCATTAATCCCATCCTCAATATTCCAGGGGTTACTATCACTGTCGTTATATCCTCGATACTCCATGGGTTACTATCACTGTCGTTATATCCTCGATACTCCATGGGTTACTATCACTGTCGTTATATCCTCGATACTCCAGGGGTTACTATCACTGTCGTTATATCCTCGATACTCCAGGGGTTACTATCACTGTCGTTATATCCTCGATACTGCAGGGGATACTCTCACTATCGTTATACCCACTCCTGGAATATACCTGAAAATTTAAGGTAGTGTGGGATAAAAAAACCTTACAAAACACGCGCCTGGAGATACTTCTTTTGACGATTACAAAGACGGCGACATCCAACTTCAAAGTCAAACAGTCAACAGGTGTACTGCTATTAAATTCTTTTAGTGGATATCAAAGGACAAAACTCCTTGTCTCATCTGATGTACACATATCCTTCATGTTTACTATGAAATATTACAGGAGTAAATACAACGTGAGTAATTGTAACCATGAAATATCAAGGATATAACGGCAGTGATAGTAACCCTTGTAATATTGAGGATGCACAGACATAATTGTATATATACTGCTCTCTGTTTCTGGATCTATAATATAGTTAGGAAAAGAAAATACCCAATTTTAGTAACTCAATCTGCTTACGGAGACTGAGTAATATTGTTTCCCGGAGAAAATTCAAGCTACTCTTAATAACCACGTTCCCATTATTGTATTTATCCAGTTAACAACCCATTTCAGTATCGTACTGACCTTCTTTTCGTTCAATTAGTATCTTAAACAATCGTTATATTTTTCGCAAAATTGCATTAAGCCTTAAAATGTTTTTTTTTAATACTCTCTAAGGCCCTGAGGAAGAAAGCTAACACATCGCACAATATCTGAAACCATCAAGAAATATTATTATGTGCAATTATGAATATAACTTTCTAAAACTAAAACCTGTTCAGTATACACATGGCAATTCTCAATGTGTTTAAAATTACGGTGTTAAATACAGTCGGTCCCCGATAGACCGGACGTTCATAATCCAAAAATACGCTGTCCGGATGAAAATGCCAGGGAACGGATTACCGCAGCGTTACACGTGCCTAATAAAATAGAATTCGGCAGTCCGGAAAATTCGTTTTCCAAATTTTTAGTCTGAGAATGAAGGCGTCCGGAGTATCGAGGCTTACGCTTTAACACATTGAAATGTCTGGTTTGTAAGTATGGAAATCACGAAACACTAAGTTTAGCATTTTTGCCACCTCCACATCATTGAAGGCTGAATAAAGTCATCGCCCACAACCTGTGCCCTCTCCGGCTGTAAAAATTGACCTGTTTCTTCACGTTTTACGGTAAACACATTCACCCCTAAAAACGCATTTAGACCCTTCTAAATCAATGACTAGATTAGTCCATTATCAACTTTCAGGGGAGAATGAGTTAATATCGCTCCATGTATGGTGGGCTAGGTTATATTACCCGTGTCATATCATCGATAGCCAAAAGACAAAAGTCACAGAACTTAGGTTTAAAGTGTAGCCAATCTATCGTTGTGTGGTTAAATTAACCCATCCTATGTCGTCAGTCTTGGTCCCTAGACACACGTTGTTAAGGCGTCGCTGATGTTGCCTCTAGGAGTGGCATGCTTTTCCTTACCAGGTCCCGACATTCTGATCATATCGCCATCTGGTGATGATCTTCACTTAATTTGAATTTAATCTGATCAAAAACTGTATTCTTAAAGTTGTATGTGGGATAAATGTACAACATTTTTGACAATTTTGATGAATTAAGCTCTTTAAAATATAATTGTAAAATATGTTTAATAATTTAAAAATTATATTGATACGGTTAGTACGTTGAGTTAGCTTATGGACCGCAATATATTCAATTCATAGTCCGCCTGATACAGGTTAATTTGACCTTATAATGTCTGCATGTGTCACTAGTGTATAATAATCTCGAACGAATTTCAGGGGATGTGCCGGACAGTAAATCCATTGTGACGTCATGACAGAAACACTAAGTGACGTCAAGAAAGATAACGCGTGATGTCAGAATTTCGAGGACGGCGGGACATATCGCTGCCTCCGCTGGATTGTTGCAGCACGGTTTAGCGTTGTATTTTTTTTTTCAAATATAAGTTTTGTAATTCTGTGATAAAGAGTGTCTCAAATTTGTCTTTATTTCATATGTCTCGTCTCGTGTTCATTTTGGATCTCCAAAGCTCACAAAAATAAAGGATCATAGATAAGTCTCACAAAAATCAATGATTGCAAACAAGAATAAAGGATCGCAATATTTAATAACTTATAAGACCCGTTTCATGTAATCTCATATGAAATGAACACCCATCCTATCTATATGCCATATATACAAGGCCAAGCGTGTTTGGTAGGAGTTCTGTCACAGCACGGAGTGTTGTTGCTACTATCGATCTCTACGACACGGGTGTATAAGGCGTTACAAAGGCTGACTTCTATCATCAGTCTATTCACGTTGAGTGTGAACGACTACGTCAAACAGTCTCCATTTCGCATAACGACATTCAGTGAGAAATACACGTGCGTATATCGCAACTTAAACCATCAAACGATCTCGGAATAGAAAAGTGACATTTGCTGAGTGCAAAACATTCAAATATTACTTGTTAAAACTTACAGTTTCAGTTTTGAGAAAAAAGTGTGAAATATTTCATCAAGAAGCATAAAACGGGTGGAGTTTGCTGTGGATGAAGTATTTTGTTTGACATACTAAATTACCTGAAGCTGAAGAGTTGGATCCAATCATTTAATCGACAACAACGAGAGGTGTTTTTCAAAACTTTTCACAGCTGGCGTCCATGGTATGCGTTGTGACCATAGGACTACAGATATTCTGAATCAATCGTAAGATATTGTTAAATAACTTACACTGGGTTGATAACATTTCCTGGTAAACCATATACAATAATTCATATTAATTTAACGGAGTAAAACAGAAAAAATTAAAAACAGCCTATTTCTTAAATGTAAGAAATAACTTCATAAAAAAAGTTTTATCTTCAGAACAACGACGCTAGACTTAAAGTCGTATTTCAAAAGACATAGGACAAGGTTCGAACTTTCACTATCACCGAAATAGGACTATAGTGGCGAAGCCTTTTGTTGAATTTACAAAATAAAATCTCCAAGGGATCTGATTGTGAACGATCATTACACATTTAACACAGAAGTTGGGCAAACATCCCTGAGGCGAAAAGATAAAAAAACTGGACTAAAGAGGTTATATCATCAGGTACTACTCTTACATCACAATATTGATTACACTGGAATGCGAGGGGCAGTACGGACAATGAAGCACGTGATCGTCTCCTCGCGAAGAGCGTCTTCCCCGATCAGGAACCGAAATGTAATGGCTCAAAGGGTAAGTGGCATTTCCCTAAGTTGAAATGTGATGGCTTTGAAGGTAAGTGCCGAACATTTTGTATCATGTTGCTTCAAAAGTTTAAGAAATGTAATAACTTCAAGTGTAAACGGCAATTTCTTAGATTTTATTTTTATGTTTTTAGACTCAAAAAATAAATGGCAATTTCTTAGGTTTTTTTTTATACAATGTTGCTTCCAAAGTTGAAATCTGATGGCTTAGAATATAAGTGTCTTACAATTTTGTACAGTGGCCTTTTTAATTTCAAATATAATGGCTTAAAAAGTTTTATGAACCGTTCATCGAATATATAGTATCTCCAAATTAATTCTGAATTATTTCGTTTTGAAATGGGATAACCCTAACAGGAAATGGTGTGTGTTGAATTTTGTGTTAACTTTTTAATTCAAACGGCAATGTATATGTATTTAAACTCTTATAAATTCGTATTGAATTTGTAATATGAATCTCATATCTTGTTTTCCAAAAAAAACCTCTTTCAGCTTATATAGTTGATACTTTTGCTGTCACTGAATGCAAGTGTTCATTACTAAAAAAAAACTGTCATCAAGAGAAGCAATTCGACCTTTCGAAAAAATCACTATTCCTGAATATCCGGTAAAAAGATATCTTCTAATTGAGATATTGAGTATATATCATATGAACTTTGAGGGCGTTAATTGTATTCACGTGCATGAGACAGTTGTTTTTGCTTTAAATTTGTTTACTGTGAAAACATACATTTTCGTTGGGCTCAATCTTAGTGGATTATAACATTTTACAATTTCGTTGCCACTTAAATTCGTGGAGAAGACCTTGCACGATTACGTTACATAACTGTTCATGCAACACTGTTATCTGTATACTGTGTGATCACTCAAGCGGAACCAAACTTATAATTACAACCCAGATCTACAGTCGGTTTGCAATCAATGTTTTTCACAAGTATAACCATGAAATGGTTTTCGTGTCAGGGCGAGAGTATAATTAATGATTTAATAGTTTCTTGATAAATATAATCTACCAAATTATGAAAATCATCTTTGTTTGAATATTACAATTGAATTTTTTTATCGTAATCCCTTTCCATTCTTTAAAAGGAACGATTTTTGTAGGTACGTAAATTCGTTGATTTCGGTCAAAACACGAGATCCACGAGAAGTAAACCTCCGCGAGATATAATGAAATATCATGGGAAATGGGTACTGTAACCAAACGTTCTTTTGCGGCTACTAAATTTTGCGATTTCAATTTCAAAACAAGTTTGCGAAGATAAAAATAAAATGCAAATATATATCAATATGCGCGAGGTTTATATGCATTTGCAGAGATAAACATTCGCGGAGATTTGCGATTGACTGTGATCGCGAAACTTGCGAAAGTAAATCGCACGCGAAAAAGAATTGGTTTACAATTATCACTCTGACAAGTCGATTCAATGACGAACGTTAACAAAACTCCGATGATTTATTAAAATCTCAAATTAGTTTTTAACGTGAAAGACGTTTCATCATTTTGACAAACCCTAGTTGTCGATTTAATGATATAAAAAAAAGCCTCTGATAATTTGTTTAACATTACAATCTCGAATAAGCTGTTCATGTCCCAGTGATGTACGCAGTCAAGCTTGTCTATGAAGACATCATAAGGAACAAAGACAAATTGTCTTTATTGCAAAGCAGCCTTCAAACATAGGACAAATTTTGTTGAAATTGAAATATATGGGACCCTAAAAAGGGGGTCTGATAAGTGGTCTATATACAAAGTTGGTCTTTATACAGAGGTGGTATTTATGAAGAGGTGGTCTTTATACAGAGGTGATATTAATGAAGAGGTTGTCTTTATACAGATATGGTCTTTATAAAGATGTGGTCTTTATACAGAGGTGGTATTTATACAGAGGTTGTCTTTATACAGATATGGTCTTTATAAAGATGTGGTCTTTATACAGAGGTGGTATTTATACAGAGGTGGCATTTATACAGAGGTGGTATTTATAAAGAGGTTGTCTTTATACAGAGGTGGTCACTAAGACAGACAGGACAGGTTTTACTGTACATGTATATGAACATGAAATTATTATGTCAAAATATACTCGAACGATGAATCGGGGAAAAAAAAGAAAAATATTATAATATCCAATACATTAAAGGAAATTGTGAAAACAATTTTCTCCGCATAGCAAATTTGCTTTTTGATGTGAAAATAGCCATATTTCAGTGGAAATTGTCTTTGTTATGTAAGGGTTTGTCATAAAACCGAATTGCAGAGGTAAAAGAATGTTAACTTCCTCCGGAGCCTTATTAAAGTTTATTGAATTTTCTGAGAGTTTTCAAAAGAAAATACCAAAATGTATATTTTATTTCCTTGTAATATTGCATTCGACACCCAACATAGTCAATTTTACCGATAACTGGTCAATATCACCGCGCTTAATAGACTTCGTTTTATATTGTCACATGCCTTGTGGGCAATAAAATTATCTTATTGTTTTGAAATTGATATTTGATGCATAAACTTTCATCTACCTATTGGCATTATTTTTCTGGTCGCTGTTGAATGTATTGAGCCATTAAAATTTGAGTTCATATTTTTAGTATATCCGATTGATTTTCGAATGATTGTCTTTCTAATTGATATAGATTTAGTATAATTTAGAATCAAGGATGATATTGATGATGGTAATATGATGTTGATGATGAATGTTGATGATGATGGTGGTGATGATGATGATGGTGATGATGATGATGGTGATATTATGATGATGATGATGATGATGATGATAAAGTGAAGATGGTGATCATGATAATGGTGGTGATGATGATGATGATGATGATGATGATGATGGTAATATGATGATGATGATGATGATGATGGAAGTGGAAGTTATGATGATGATGATGATTATGATGATGATGATGAATGTTGATTTTGATGGTGATGATGATGATGATGATGATGATAATGATAATGATGATGTTGATGATGATGATGATGATAATGGTGATGATGATGATGATGATAATGATAATGCAGGTAAAGAAGAAGAAGGAGAATAAGAAGAAGAAGAATAAAATGATAATGATGATGACGATGATGACGATGATGATATATGATAATGGTTGTGATGATGACGACGATGATGATGATGATGATGAGAATCCTGGAATGATGATATATGATAATGGTTGTGATGATGACGACGATGATGATGATGATGATGAGAGAATCCTGGAATGATGATATATGATAATGGTTGTGATGATGACGACGATGATGATGATAAGTGATAATATTGAGTAAGATGTTTGAGAACGAGCGTGAGATTGATAACAATAGTTGTAGTTAAGACAACAGGCTGTACCATATACAATGTATCTTACTTATTTCTGTCTAGTAGGTGTTATGTGTATCTCGTTCGTAATGGGCGAACGGGCATGTTTAGTTCATGCAAGAAGGAATAAAAACATGTACAGGTGTCTTATATGTTGTAAGATTGCCTTGCTTGCTATTGTCATCTCGTGCTAGGAATCATCATCAATATGTGGCAGGGTGGGGTGTGTTGCTTGGTGTCTTCGGCAGCATGCTCCAGTGATATACTATAATAAGGACAAGAGTTCCACTATACCAGAAGACATAACACGATTAAACTGCAGTCTCCCAAAATACACGCCCGTACTCCATACACACAACACACCGCATACATGGGAGGCGATCCTTACATGACCATATCTGTTAAAGGCAGCACTTCCAAAAAACATTTTCTGTTCTTAATTTTACTTCTGAAATTAAAACGTAAAACTGTTTATTGTAGGTATTGTAATTATCAAAATATTGGTAACTTTTTGTCGTAAATAACATATTAGTAGCTGTTCTGGTTTGTTATTATGGGAATTACGGCACATATAACTTGGAAAGATATACATGCGTAACCAAATACTACTGAATGTTACCATAGGATAAGATCATATCTCGGTAGAATTAAGATAAGGATATTACAATATTACTGGGTATTAAAATTGTCATCGATACACATGAATAGCATTTGGTGTTGAAATGACAATGCTTAACTTAACAAAGGGTCTTTAATGCAATAAAGAAAAGCCAATAGCCAAGGAAGCTAAAAGCCGACCTTGGGAACATATCTACATGTTATTTCTGACTATACGGTTATCGATTACTTTTCAATGCACTCGCACTAGGTCTTATATTGTATCTACCTTAATTGTGACATTGTTGAAACACCTGATGTCTATAACAATGCCGTTAAATACAGGATATTGTCTGACCTAGTTAAAGCTAATTACACCAAAATGTGTGCTTGCGCTGTAAAAACCAATTTAGGGCTAAATGGAGAATCAATACAAAGATGAGTCGGAGAAAAAACCTGCCGTGCTATCACTAACGATATATAATGTTAGCTTATGATTTATCGTTAAGCTTTATGTGGCGTGATTTTGATACACACAAATCAAGCAGAGTTTTTATGTGTTCTTCAGCACCAACATCTACCAACAATTACCAATAACTAATTGAGAATTACAATACTTACGATAGATAGATTGTAATTTTACAAAGTCAAATAAGAGTATTCAAATTAATTTCAGGAGTACTGCCAAAAAACCATGATGTTTACGTCTACAGTGCAGTAAAATAAGTACACACGGCCAAACGATAAAGCCAAATTGTGGTCTACAATTTTTTTCAATGATATCAGTAATTTTAAAGGGACTTCTTCAGATAAGTTTTCATTAAAACACACATAAAGCGTACAAATAAGAAGTATTACGATGAATGAATTATGTGTTGCAACTAATATATATAAAGCATCAAACATGTTTGTCCGTGCCATTGAGATATTTGCACAAAGTCATCAAATCTTCTAGTTTATAGAGGAAAAAAAACAACATGGCAAAATATCAGTCCAGTTATGACACATATCACTTTCATTTAAAAAAATACTGAAGTACTTTTAAAGATGGTCCCGATAATTTACAACTTGTGAGATTCGAATTCGAAACCCAAATGGGACAGCTGCCAGTACTGACTGTAGGTCGATGGGTTTTCTCCGTATACCTACGACTTTCCTACACTTCAAAACATGGCACGTCCCTAAAGATACTGTTAATAAGACGTAAACAAAGGCAATATCAGTCAATCAGGTTAAAAAAAATAGAAAATGAAAACTCTAAATGAAGAAATATATTATTCGTAATAATTAGTAGTTAATACATGCATACAATTCTGATTTTTTCTTCTTTTAATTTCCATATGAAATAATGTTTAATCTTTTATACTATATGAAATATACATGTCACGTAATATGATGCTTCACTTCTTGGAGTAAAACACATCTCGGAGATGAATGCACGTTCTTAAATTCATACAATAAGTTATTTGTAAACACTGAATTGGGGGAGGAGGTGCTGTCTTAATTGAAGCTACAAGTTACAGATATAGCAGCATCTTGCTTCGAAGGTGATTACGTCATTTTGTTAACCCAAATTAGCGAGGATTGTACATAATTCCATAACTTTGATCGTCAACATGTCGATCTTTGATCATCCGTCATTATGATGAGTTTGCGCCAAAATTAGACATAGAGCACATAACACGGAAACGCCAAATTTTAACACGCCAAAATGTAACTACACATTTTAGATACAAAAAAAGCCAAATTTTAACACGCCAAAATGTAACCACACATTTTTGATACAAAAACGCCAAATTTTAACACGCCAAAATGTAACCACACATTTTTGATACAAAAACGCCAAATTTTAACACGCCAAAATGTAACCACACATTTTTGATACAAAAACGCCAAATTTAACACGCCAAAATGTAACCACACATTTTTGATACAAACGCCAAATTTTAACACGCCAAAATGTAACCACACATTTTTGATACAAAAACGCCAAATTTAAACACGCCAAAATGTAACCACACATTTTTGATACAAAAACGCCAAATTTAAACACGCCAAAATAGTAACCACACATTTTTGATACAAAAACGCCAAATTTAAACACGCCAAAATGTAACCACACATTTTTGATACAAAAACGCCAAATTTTCCCGACGCAAAAATATCCCAATTTACGGTACTCTTTCGGGATATCAAGTATCAAAACTTGAAATCCGAAAATATTTCATTTTCTCGACCTGACCGTCAGAAACGATCATGTGGGTTTACATTATGGGGTAGTTTTATTACAGTGGTTCTCGTCGTAACGGTGGCGTGATGTGACTTAAGTTAGATTTTGAGGAAGATAATAAGGACGTTTATAGTTTACATCTTGACTTCATCCGAAATTTGTCCATGTGGTTTTCTAATTTGACGCCAGCGGTTTTTTTTAACACTAAACCAGCCATGACCAATCTATCGCAAAATTATGTGATAAGTGCTTTGAACTTGAGTGAATATAGTTTGCTATTTTTTTAAATATCAAATTTTATCAATTTATTTTATGCATACTTTGGAAAAAATGACATTCCGGAGGCCTGATCATATTATTTATTATATTTACTCTACATGTATATCATTTGTGACATTTGAGATAACAATTTATGTGTGATAATTTGTGTATACCCTCTGGTAAATTAATTCCTTTTGAAAATGAAAATTAAGAAATACCTTTTATGAAAAATTAATTTTCCATCCTATTACTTAACATGATAAATGTCATAGTCACCCTAATTGCCTAAAAGACACTGACTACGACTAAACAATCTCACAAGGAGAGATATCTGTCAATCATAACTCTATAAATTTATTGTCTGTACATGTATTTAAGCGTGATATATTTAATAGTAAATAAATCTGCTCTGATTTCTCTTCAAAAACACGAATAAATCTTTGGCCTTTAAAAGAAATCATAGTAAATCATCAATGTCCCAGACTTTGTACGGAACACATCGGATACATTTTGGACAATCCGGAATATCTCTCTCTATCAAGTCAGTTATCATTATCAAATTTCGAAGTTAAACTTCAAGAATTCTAAAGACATCATTACAACTTGACAAAACGTGCGGAAGTTTTCGTGTGTTAATTCACTAAGGACAATATTTTAGACGGACGGTTAAACTTTGGGAAGTGTTTTCCATCAGAAGTCAAATTTGAGGTCAAAGCAAAAACAAAATATTTCAATCAAGTTATCAATTGTCAACAAAAAGTCAATGTTTAGTTATTTAATGTTCCTTTTGATATTTTAGATGCATTTTTCTGGTCCAATAAAGGTCAGTTGATGAGGTTCATGACATGTTTTTTTCTAATTAAAAGCGCACTTTTGAACGGTTGCAAAACAAATGTAAAACTAACAAAATCAAAAAAAAAATAAATGAAATGAAATGCGTCAATACACCCTCCTCCTACCTTCCTCCCCTAACACCCACGTACACACAAACAGGGCTTTGATTGATTGATTGATTGATTGAGCCAAATCATGTATATACAGCTTACAATACATTCATTTAAATGGATTCGTTGTAGTGAATGGCATAAAGAAAAGTTTGTATCGACAAAATGGGCAAATCGATGTGTTTTCGTTACACTCAACCCCTTGTCACCGTACATCGTTCTGATGTTGAGACTACTATTTATTCTCCGGACTATGATATATCAACAAGACTGAAAGCTTCAGACAAAGTGTTGAAGGTCCTATCATTAACCTCAGTGATAATTGCTGGGTCAAGTATTGACCGGTGACCAACCGAATTCCTTAATATAACTCCTGATATCCACTTGCCCAATATTGCGATTTAGGGTAATCTAATTTGGGATTGGTGTTGGGGAAATGTATTGTAGAGCTGCTCATTTTGTGCTCTTGACTGAGTGAAGGCGAAAATTAAAGAGAATTGCTATGTCAATAAAGTGGCATTTTTGTGCCGAAATCTTACACAATAAATCCTGCTACGCCAGAGAGGCAAATGGAGATAAGCTAAGCTCCAAAAGTCCAATTTGTTAGACTTGTAGGCCAGGTCTGGACAAAAATCAATGCCAAACGAGTAGGGTAAACTGCAGCTTGAGCATAATGGAGTAATACAGAGAAAGCACTAAGGAAATGTAATTGTTTCCTTTTAAAGAAATTAATACCGAGTTTAAGAAAATTACGTACTGTGTGGATCTACACTTCATGGTCGTACCAGCATTTCCGAGAATTCTTATAGGCTATAAAACGCCCGGTGGAAGTGTTGCAGCGACTAATTTGTTTCCCTTATGGTAATGTCTGTCAGCATCTCTGTGACAGCGCTCTCTTGACAGACCCTTTCCTATAGCGCATTGTTAAGGTAGACAATCAGTATTAAAAGTATTAATAACAGTTCTAATTACTTCCTCGAACTTCACCGTTATGGAAATCTAGTGCGGCTCGAACATTTGCTTTTCTACAGACCAATTTTGGATCCTCTATATTAATTGTGAGAGCGTTTATAGTAATTACAGAACATCTTATTAACGCCACTTTCGTTATACAAGCAGTATCTACTGAGACAAGGTAACACTCCAGCGTAATGGTGATACGATATTTATTACCGGCATTCTTTATCGGACGGAAGTCATTTACGTGCATTATTCTTCAATATTCAAGACACTTTGTCGCATTTCATTGTAAGTACCAACATCAACTTAATATTGGTAAACAATTGAAAAGTTAATTAAAAACATCCAGATGATATCCATATCTCAATTAAAACTTATTGGTAGTTTCGAAAATAAACAAATAAAGATTTTTATAGTAGATTAAATAAAAATATTTATTTTGAATATATTTTATGTATGCTATGGAGATATACTACAAATTTTTGAGTGTGCACTCATCATAAACCGCTTTACAGGTTATTTAGAGTTAGACATTTTTTGTGTTATAGGTCCATTACATAAGAATAGGTCATTAAATTGAATATAGAACAAATGCAAGTTTCTAATCAATACACATTTAAAGTGATATATAAATGTATTGTATATAGTTACATTTATTTAAGGAATAAATATATTTTTTAGGTTATGAGGGTATAATGATAATGGAGTCCGTGTAAATTTCATGTAACCCGGTTTGTTATGAGGGTAAAATGAAAATTGAGCACATGTAAATTATGTAACGCCGGCGAAGCCAGGTTACATAAAATTTATATGGGCTTCAATATCATTTTACCCTAATAACCTCAACAAAATAAACATCTATTCCTTATATTTACAGTTCTTCACGTAAATGAATATAATTTATTCTCGCGGCAGTTGCATATTTTTTATTAAAATACCCATATTTTTCTCTCTCCCGTCATCGTCAACGAATTCGATTGAACAGCTGATTGGAATCTAGTCATTCATATGTTCCCACCAAAAGTGGGGTCATGACACCACGTTGCTACGCCATCGACTATTCCCGTAACAACAGAATCGCCTCACGTGTTGTACACTGATAATGATAATACTAGAAAGCATGGCTATTGAGTCAATGTCAGTGCAAACTGTATATATCTACATATTATCAGTTTTTGCTAAGATTAAAAGCTCATCTGATAAGAATATCGTATTTTATTCGTTACGCATATCTTCCTATATCCGCACCTACGTGTATATGTGTCCTTACGCGTCAGTGACGAGTCTATATCCTACAAGTCATCCACGCGAGCTAGTTCCTAATCCATCGGTTCGCATGACAGCACCTTCGGGGGCCTTATTCTCGAGGGATGTAAATAACAACTTGCGTGCCAATTACGTCTTCTTATAACCAAGATGTTAGGTACGGACGCCTATTTAGACACAGATGCCTATATATTGAGCTTGTTATTTGTTCGTTTGATGAAAGAAAATTATCATTGCAATTCGATTTTGTTCTAAAAACATTAATTTGAGCTTGTGCGTAGACACTTAAGTTTTGGTGAAGAAATTGCTTATTAGATATTCTTACAGTGGACAAGGCTTTGTATAATTGACAGGCGTAATTTCGATTCCCTTGGTACTAACATGTTGTCTATTGTTTCTCGTTCTATGCACGGGTGTTTAGTTGATTGGAATATGTACATTATAAACGCACCTAGACACCGGAAGTGGGGAGTGTGAATGAGTGTGAATTAAGTGTATCCGGGCCAACTACTATATTGATTTTTTATCAAGTGAAGCCCATGTAATACTTTGGCGTGAATATGTAATATTTCACTGTAAAAAAGAGATCATTCATGACGTGGAATATTTTGTTTCGTTTTCATTTAATCTCTATGACTATATCAGAAAGTTTTAATTCGTCCAAGTGGATAAATAAACTATAGATACTGAAAACGTGGAATTTACAAGAGGGAGAAATTTACGCTAATTACGCGAAGATCGTTTTAGAGCGACAATCTCATCGGCGCGTAATGTGTCATATATTGTGAAACTATGTTGAATAAGATGTATTTAACGCGAAATCACTAACATAACGAAATGTGAACGCTTACTAATCCTGAAATTAAACACTCGCAAACACATCCTAGAAACTTGTGTTGAATTATTCGTATATCTTTGTTTGTGAATGTCAATTAATCCCTAAGATCAAACATAGTTTTATCATTTAAAATTCAGGAGGAGTGTCAATTTGTGTTCTCTGGTGGCCATGACCGTTAAGCATTATTATTTTTGTTACCCGGGGGTTAGGACATGATCATATGGAGTCTGATTAGAAAACTTGACCAAACAGAAAATTGGCCCTCTTATCTAACACACCATACTTCACAAGTGACTCCGACCTGACCTTAATCATATGTCATGCCATGATGTCCTAACCCCCAGGTAACAATAATGCTTTTCAGCCATGTCCACCATTGGACCCAAATTGGCCCTACTCCTCTACCCACTTTTGAAGTCAAAAGCGTAAAAGACGATATGCGCTAGATCAACATACAATGAGACTGTTGTAATTCCACCATCTACATCCTTCAATGGTACTGACATTTAATATAATAATAAGACGCTTTAGTAATCATATTAAATGAAACTTCTAGAGGCTTTAGCGTCCAGTCGGTATTTACGATTTATGATTTGAAAACAGTAATTTGATTGGGCAGTATTGTTGATACAGTATTATGAGTATGTTTGTTTATGTGTTTTTGTTTATTTTCAGGTACAGCGATCCTACAGTGTAAATGACATTGAGCTGACAGAGGACCAAAGACAGGGTAAGTTATAACCATGATTATTGCAACCGGTCTGTACTGTTGTTGCCATGTTTGACACTGAAGTATAACGACATCAAAATACATTTCTATATAAGTCAAAATTGAATCGCTTTGATGATCACCAGGCCTTAAGCATAATACCACACTTAAGATTACGTCATCTGTTATATATTAAATTCAAATAAAATGCCACTCAACAAAACCCATGTGACACATAATTAAATCTTTTTAAACCTTGGGGCCACAGTGGCCGAGTGGTTAAGATGTTTCGACACCTCCACTTCTGGGTCGTGAGTTTCCCCCTGTGGGACAGTTGCCAGATACTGACTGCTTGTCTGTAATTTTTATCCGGGTACTCCAGACTCATTAGACGTAAAGCTAAAACAAACAAAAAAGTTTAAACCTTGTTGATGAATGTCATACTCCGTCTTATAATATCGTATTTAAGACGCATTTTAAAATATCGTTCCGAAATGTGGGGCCGCGCGGTGGCCGAGTAGTAAGGATGTCCGACAACCCTCCACCGCTACATATGTCGCGCGTTCGAATCCCACGTGAGGTAGCTCCCTGGTACTGAAGAAGCAAAATGATATCATAATACATCTCACTAAGTAGGACATATGAGCCATTGAGATACTGTAAACCACTTAATTTTCGCGCGATAAAATGTTCGTGTAAATTTGCGAGAAAGTCATTGATTAACTAAGCATGTCAGGAAGGGCCCTTTGTCGCGACTTTATGTATTCGCGAATATCTCGAAAATAAAGAAACGCGAAATATCGTTTACGTTGAAATGAAGCGGTTCAAAGTACTCGACCTTTAGAAATCGACGAATAAATCTGACAAATATTTACGGAAAGGAAGTACAGTTACAAATTAGTAATTCTAGGATCTTAATTTGGTCCGTTGTGATTGATGGTTAGAGATATACATTTCGGAGGCAGATCTAATCTGTGAAAATCTGAGAAAATGAAGACCTTGCATTCTATTTATTATTAAAAGAGATTGTATATATGTGCTGTGAAGGAACGCGGTCTGTCATTATAATCATGACACATCCCGCTTTTGTCTCTCCAACTACAATTCATAGTTCACACATTAATGTCCATGTACGTGTATTAGAATGAAATAATTCGAACATTAGAAATGCACTATATAGGGAATACATACAAATATCACCCATTCATGAGCTTTGACGTAGTTCAAACAGGTACTCGAATCAAACCAACTTGTACAATTGTATTTTAATTTTGCAGAAAAATTAAATGTTCTTATTAACAAAGTAGACTTATCATTATAAAGCAATAGTTTACTAAAAGCCAAACTATAACCAGGTGTATAAATTGGGGAAACTTTTTCTCAAAAACATTATCTATCCTTGTTCATTTACGTTTATTTTTTTATTTTTGTATATTTTATTTTTTGCAAGAATGCACTTTAAACTCCTTGAAATTTGTACCAACCGTTTTCCATTGTGAAGAATTGTGTCTGATTATTTCAACGTTATGCAGTTTGATTTACTTAATGTAACATTGTAATTTATTCTTTTTCTTTATTTTGTTGTGCATTTTTATGGTAGGATAAACACTAGTCCTTATGAACATGTGGACCGATATATGATATCACTACTAAATATATTTATACCTAATTAAATTCTCTATTAAGACCACATGTCTGTAAAGGACTGAACTTTCAACCTATTTATTGCAATTTACTATATAATTAAAGTGAATAGTCGGGCAAAGAAAACCAGTCTAAATGCGTTCATTGGCGTTCTCACATATTAATACGACGGTCAAGTTCTGCTTAGTTTCCCAGTTCTGACCATTAAAGTAAAGAAAAGTTGAAAGCATTGAAAGCGAGGCTGCGTGGAAATGTAACCACAGACGTTAGTGAGCCGGGAGGACGTTTTAGAATTCCCATACTTTAAATTATTTTTTTCGTACGCAGACAGATTTTGACGAGAGATTTTATTTTTCTATTTCAAATAATACTGGATACATTCACACCATTTTCACCAACTTTAGCCATCCTTGCCCGACTGTTCACTTTAAATTCTTTATAAAGAAACCTGTATATAAAGAACTGATCCGTCAACCCCAATTGTTGCAGTTTACTACATAATTGAATTCTGTATAAAGGGCATATGCCTATAAAGAATTGATCCATCAACCCTTTTGGTACAGTTTAATTTACTGCATAATTAAATTCTGTATAAAGGACATCTTTCTATAAAGGGCATTTTGATTGGTTCATTTGGCGTCTTTTATAGAAGGGCCTGACTGTACATCGAACAAACATTGCGACAATATTTATTTAACGACACTGTCCGCAGAAACATCAACGTTTACTGGTTATGACTGTTCCTGTCTATTTTCTTTTATCAGAATATCTGATTGCTTTAGGAATTGATCCGATAATCTGATTGATGTTGGAAGAATGTTATTCTGTTACCGAAACGTTTGATTGATTAAACGCTAGCGAGGTCATGGTAAGGGCGAGGTCATGGTAAGGGCGAGGTCGATGAGGGTTGAGGCAGGAGTTATCGGAGTTTGTTATGTTTTCATCTGATTTTGAAGACATTGAAAATGTAATATCCTTCTATTTCATTAGAGCATAAACGATTGTCATCATTTGAACAATAATTTGCGTTTTCTCATGTAAATATATGTCTAATTGACACAAAAAATAATAATATAAAATATTTTGCTTTTGGCGCATGTTCCGTCAGTACATATTCCATATAAGGCATAGTGCCCAAATGCAATTTATTATTTGAATAGTTTTATCTTGAAGTCAGATAAGAGGCTTAATTTTTTTAATTGTGGTAATGATGTAAAGTAAGTTACTTTTACAACTGAATAAAAATACTATTAATACTAAATAATTTACTTAAACACATATTTATTCGTATTACCTTTATTTCAATTGAGAAAAAATACCATTCTTCATCGGTGTAGCATCTTTAATATATAGTTAAAACCTGATAGTCAAAATGTGTTTTAGGTATTACGAAGAATTTTCCCCTGGTCCGAAAATAAAACATACATGTATTAATACAATTATATAACTATAACAAATATACATATTCTAAAAGAGCGAAGAGCTTGCCTATAACCTCAATGTTACAACAGTAAAAAATCATAACCAGATTAAAATTTTAGCTTGAATATAGGTTAAGTCAATATTTCCAATGCTATTCGATATACTGTTCTATATAAACTCATATTGTTTGCATTAGTTTTCTTCTTCTTTCAATTTTATGCGAATGAAATTGGAAGTCTTTGGTGCAGAGCGGGCACATTTTATCTGCTGCGCGACTGTGAATAAATGGGAAATCTTGAAAACACTGCAAATATCAATTTAAAATTCGGTTAAAAAGTGTCTTTGCAATTTCATTTTATTACATCTGTTCATCAAAGCGTTTTGATAAAGCTAGGTTAGAAACCTAAATCAAAGGAATATCGTTTATTTTGTGTGCTTTTATTAGAATTGAACTGACATTTCACTGAACGGGGCTTGAATCGATGTCTTCATTAAAACGTTAATAAAAAATAATGACTTGTCGTTGTTCTGACATCGTCACGTGTCGTCTGCTTCTCTCATGGTGATGAGTATGTCTTTTGGTTCAATAAAACAACCTTATTATTGTATACGAAATCCGACATTTGCCAACAATTTTCCGCTTGCTATATTTACTTGAACGTCATACGAATGGCAGAATGTGGATTTGCTTCATATATAGTACGCACTTGAAAATAACGAGAACGTTCGACATCCTTAAATTGGCAAACAGGGGTATCATTGACATTGATATAAGGATAATCTTTTGAGCTGTAGGAATCGACATCGTAAAACTTCTTTTTTTGATGACATACTAAACGTAAGCTGTGATCTGTGCAGCATTTGTTCGCTTGGTTGGTTGGTTGGTTGATCTGTTGGTTGACTGTTTGGTTGGTTGGTTGGTTGGTTGTTGATTGGTTGGCTGGCTGGTTTGTTGATTGATTGGTTGGCTGGCTGGTTGGTTGATTGTTGGTTGGTTGAATGTTTACTTGATTGATTGGTTGGCTGGCTGGTTGGTTGGTTGGTTGGTGGATTGATTGATTGATTGATTGATTGATTGATTTTTGATTGATTTATTGATTGATTGATTGATTGAATGTTTACTTGATTGATTAGTTGGCTGATTGGATGGCTGATTGGCTGGTTGGTTGGTTGGATGGTTTGTCGAATGGTTGGTCGGTCGATTTACTGCTTAACCTCCTAGTAACAACTAAAGTCATTTATGGACAGCCTCTACTAAAGGCATTGTGTTGCATGTAATGAATTAGTAAGTGCTTTTTGAAACTTGTGCATTCGTGTTATGAATTCCAGTACATAGTAACCTCACTAAACTATACGGTAAAAGACACCGAGCAACACATCACACACCGGTCACATTATACTGACAACGGGCAAACGAGTCGTCCCACACCGTTATGATAAACGTAAATAAGTGGCGAAAAGTACCACTTTTATAGACTAAAGTGTGTCTCCGCTATGGCTTAGAACCCAAAACCTACCTCACAGAAGTGAGTTCTCAGCTCCAGGTCAATATTAAGGCGGTGCCAAGAGGTTTATAGTTTGGAAGTTGAAAGCCATTTAGAAAGGAAGATCCCAAATTAATATTTCACAAAAGGTAAAATTTAAACAACATCTGATTCATTTGTAACTCTTATCATGGAAAATAAAGACCAACAAGAGAATAAATCGCTCCAAAGATCCAATCCAATATTAATAAATTTCAAATGTGTTGTTTTATGTCTGAATGTTAAATAATAGTATGTTTCATGGTCATTATCAAGGGATACATTTGGTAGAAGATAAATAAACTTATAGAATACTAAAAATTAGAGATAGAATGTGTGGATCTGATGACATCATGCGAAGGACACGTAGGAAAGAGTTATATTGAAGTAAGGAAGTGAAATATGTATATACCGTAATCGACCCAATAAGCGCCCCGTCGCTACAGGCGCTATATCCCATTTTTGATATACTTATGCTTAAATTTTACATGGGGCTTTTTCATGACTTCAATGGTGGAAACTGGACAACATTAGAAGAACTTGTATATATGTAAGGACTTTTGAAAGGTCAATGACCACATTTAGCCTGGCTTTCTTTGCCAGACTATTCCCTTTTATAACTGCCTTTAAAATAATTAGAACTGCCTTTAAAATAATTTTGGCCTTGCAGGTAGGGCGTTAGAATTGTACCGGCTGCCCCTATTGCATGATCGTAAAAGGTGACTAAATTTAGGATCTTTTCTTTTCTCTTCTTCCTAACTGACTTTATCTTTCCTAATGTCTCCCTTAGCACCGCCTCATTTTTGGCCTTGAGTTGAGCGTTCACCCCTGTGAGAAAGGCTCTGGGTTCTGTCCCCTGGTCGAGACACACCAAAGTCTATAAAAGTGGTAGTTTCTGCTCCTGCTTAGTGCTCAGCATACAAGGAGTGGGACGACTGGTTCGTCCGTTGTCAGTGTAATGTGAACGGGAGGGGTGTGTTGCTTTGTATCTTCGGCGGCATGCACTATAAAAAGGGCAACAGTACAAGAATACACAACATGAATATACCGCAGTCTCCCAAAACACACACCTCGCACAACATACACGCAACACACCACATACATGGGAGGCCATCCTTACATGATCATAGCTGTTAATAGGACGTTAATTAATCAAACAAACAAGTAAAATAATTTGTCAAAGGTTAGCCAAAGGTCTCTTTAAGCGCCCCTTCATTTCATTCCATTTTAGTGCTATGTGGAATTATTTGATGAAATACGGTAAATATGATAATTACTACGTCTGTCTTATATTTCTTATCCGTACTTCTATAACGTCATCAAATCGTGAATCACACACGTGACCGAGCACGCAAATTGAAAACAGAACAAGACGATTGCCTCTACATTATCTTAGACATTCGCATTTATTACGGAAGACCTGTAATTATTATAAAATGAATAAATAAAAAAGATTCCTCGAGGAATACTTATTACATAAATCTATTCAGAACATTGTTGAATTATGTTATTCCAGTGTCTGTTATCATTTTAGGAAAAAAAATCATTTTTCATTGATATGAATGAAAAAATGAATTTCAGACCTGCGGCAGGCCTTTGGAATGTTCAAAACCTCACGGAAGGGTAAGATATCTGCACGAGACCTAGGACCTATGTTACGTTGTCTGGGCTGGAATCCATCCGAGCGAGATCTCGAAGAGGCAAGACAAGAACTTGATGTCAGCGGTAGGTTTCCTTTAAACGTTTGAATTTAACTCTGAGAGAAAAAAATGTGGTGAATGACAAATAAGTTTTTTCTCTAGTATCTAAAATTACCACTGAAACTTTAATTCATTGCATTACAAAATAAGAGTTAAATAAATATCAATGTTATTCTGATTAATTGCTTGCATTACAATATTCGAAATAAGCTGCTTGCTGATGTAGAAAATGAAAACTATCATCAACTTTAACTGGTTGCTGTTTTCTTTCTTGAAGCATTATGCACTTTTCAGATCTAGTTTTCGTTATCAAAGTAGCTGATTAAAACCAATAGTTTTATTCTATTAGTAATTGATGTTAGGGTGGGGTCAGGTATTAGGTGTCTGTGGTTTTGTGTGGTTGGGTCAAACAGCGGTCCTTAAAGATACTCCACCGCCGACGGACCATAAACGATACTCATCATTTGAACTATAATTGGTGTTTAATCGTGTATATATGTCTAATTAACAGAAAAAATAATACAAAATGTCATTTCATATAAGATATAGTGCCACGGAATTTTTTCGTGATGCAAAAAATTATTTTTGATATTTTTATAAAAAAGAGTGAAATGAGAAACGTAAACTTTTCAACGGTGGTAATGGTGTAAAGTAAGTAACTTTTTTAACCGAAGAAAAATACTAAATCGCCTGATCCTGTATTTGATAGAGAAAAATACCTTTTGTCAGCGGTGGAGCATCTTTAATTATTGATATAGGAATGTTATGTAGAAATGAGGGACAGCTACTAATGAAAGATACCCAATGTAAGTTGGATATTCTTCTTCGATGATGATGATGATGATGATGACGATGATGATGATGATAATTTGTGAGATGATGGTGTTGGACGATGATGATGGTAATGATGATGATGTTGTTGTTTCTGCCCGTCGCATTAAAATGACATGTTCCAGGGGTGGATATGCTACTATTTAAATACATTACATATAAAGCTCAAACAATACCAAAAAGTCAACAAGAGTTAGAAACTATACACTATAACAGAACAAACTCCATTGGATTTTTTTTTATCACACAGCCAGCGGCCGAATTACCTACGCCGATGTAGAGAAATATGTGTCCCCGCCATGGTGGAATATGTCACAGAACAGAAGAGGAGGAGGAGGATGTTTTAGGAAGCCTTCAAGGTCCTAGACAAGCTTGGCACTGGCAAAATCCCAGTCAAGGATTTCCGACGGTATCTCACAACGATGGGCGACAAAATGGCGCCCGACGAGGTGGAGGAAATTATTCGTTTTGCTAAAAAAGACAGTAGAGGATACATTGAATATCGTGGTAAGTTAAGATGCATTTAATATAGTGGTAAGTTAGGGATACATTGAATATCGTGATATGTAAGGATACATGGAATATCGTAATAAATTAGGGTACGTTGAATATCGTGGTAAGCTAAGATGCATTGAATATTGCGGTAAATTAAGATACATTGAATATCGTTGTAGGTTAATATATATTGGATATCGCGGTAGATCATGATACATTGAATTTCGGGATAAATTGTGAAGTGAAAATTGTGGTAAGTTATATTATTAACTTAAAGGTAGCTTGATTAGTCCCCTCCTTTATATCAATGGATTTTGATCAAACTTCACACAAAGGTATCATATGACAGAATACAGGTTGGGATTGAATTTGGTGTCAAAAGATCAACTACTGTTACTAAAAAGAGATTGTTTTATTTTTCTTAGTTTTCGGATGATAAGTTGAGAGATAATAAGAGATTCCCTGTGGTATATCATTGGAAAAATTCATTTTTGATGTTTTTATCGGTAACAATTTGATAAACATTGGACTTTTTTTTATAACACTATTCACTGCATTATATGATGCTTTTACAAAAGAATCAAACCTGATCTTGGTATGTGATTTCAATAACATACATGTTTATCGGTATATGCTGTCTATATTATTTACATTATATGACAATTATAGGGCATCGTATTGTAATCCAAATATATGTTCATGAATTGGACATAAAGTTTCTTGCACTATATTGGTTGGATACAAATATTCATGTCCTTGTGTTCTTTCAAAATTAATACAGATTTAGTTGAGTTTTGTTGTTGTGTGATATACCTTTCATGGATACTTCTTTTTATTTGAAACTTATTTTTATGATTTATATAAATGTGAATTAATTACGTTCCAGATCTAATAAAGGATCTGCATTCCGATCCATGATGTTTGTGACCTCATCTGACCTCTTGGTGTGACCCCCAAATATCCATTTCCGGTTCATGACGTCAGTTCCTGAGCATGCGCAGCAACACAATTGATAGTCTATGGAAACTGTAGAAACTGGACACATACAGCAATGAGAACAAAACGGGACATTTAAATTGTAATTATGTCTGACTACTAAGGACCCTGTACATATCGCAAATGCTGTTGAAATTTTCGCGTGCGGATATTTTCGCTAAGCCAGTTTTTAAACTGCTGGCTGAGTGATAATTTACGCTATGTGAATCAAAGTTTTTCTTGTTTCAATGTCAATAATTGCACTTGCTGATACGTCCTTGCGTAGATATATTGTAATGCTTATTGTAAGCAGAAGAAACGAAAATTAGCAGTCGCGAATAATTCCACATTTTATAGTATTATATTTGTAAAATTTCTATATGAATGAGATTCAATAACATACACTTTTTATCACTTTAAAAAAAACTAGCGTAAATATATTCGCAGAAATTTGGAAAAAGCGAAATAATTTCGCTTTCATAATAATATTTTATAAAATGTCTTGTAAATGAATGAGTTTCAGTAATATGTACTTTTTACAACGTAAAAACTATCGGAGATCGTAATGTTTCCATAGAGTCCTTTTTATCAGCATTTGTATAGTAGGTTACATAGCTTTAAAATAGCAATAAGGTGATTTAGGAATAACATCTAGACTTTTCCTTTACATGTTTAAATAATTCTGTATTTACATATTACCGAGTTATCTGCCCTTGTGAGTAGGTATTGATTGTGATTTCATGTTTTTTAAGAGCGTAACGTCATAATTTGCAGAGAAAACGACGTTAATTTCGCTCTCAAAATAATGACGTCACAATGGATACATGGCCGCAAGGAAGGTAACTATGTAATAGGCAATGACGGTATATATGTTATATGACGAAATCCTCCCTCACGTTGTGAATTTATTGTTATCGAGTTTGTTAAGAAAATTCAAATATGTTTACATTTAATATATGCATTTTAAAAATGATGTATAGATATCAAGCGTTTTCTTACCTAACATTATTTATGCACAAATGATTTTCTGTATGATTCCCCATGATAATTTACATACAAACTAAAATAATGTTTATTTTTTTACCTTTGTAAATTCTATTTCTCAATGATTGGAAAAGCATGTCAATACTCTCTCTGTTATATGTTCAGTTCAAAACGCACACTTGTTTGATTTCAGGGAATCGATGACCTTGCAAAACCAATTTCCATTGAGTATTTCAAAAGCACACGTCTTGCTCCCATGCATTTCTATTGTGTCTAAGTGTTATTATATGAATTTTATTTTCCTGTCATTTTAAACTTGACGAATGATTACAGGCAGTACCATTGAAATAAAGCAGTACCGTATAGCCGTTATTTTCGAGCACCAAAATCTTCGCCATTGGATTTAAAAAACGAGAAAATCAAAATTTAGTGATTTTAAATTTTCGCGATATGGATTAAAGGTAAGTTAACGTTCAACCATTTTTCATTATTTCACGGAACAAATTTTTGCGGTCATAGCAAATATAATCCCAGCGAAAATAATCGACTGTACGGTATTTTAAAGTAAAATAAATTATTGTCAAACAGTCATTTTTTCACCTTATTTCGCGTTTGCTGTGTGTACTACTGGAAGCTCTGAATTGTTCAAAACTTTACATTTATTCATATATTTGCGTTCAAATTAACAGCAATTTAATTTCAATATTTCTCTCTGGCTTTTGAAAGTCAATACCTCATCAGGTGATATGTTTATCAGAACACGATAATGTTCATGGATCTATTGTGTTATGTTTGGATAGTTAAAACAGGCTCCAATTTCACAAAATAAACTTAAGTCAAAAACTGAGTCAATCTTTTCACATAAGTCATAAAAGGAGAAAATCACAAGTGTTGATTTAAGTATGCACTTTTGTTTCGAGACATTGGAGTCTGAAATGTCATACCATGCAGCTATTAATTTGCACAGGTCAGCTTTAAACGACAACAACAGTCCATTTTAAGGATTCGGTTTTAAGAGATTGTGATTTTATGCTTTAATGCTTATTTTTCGCCGATAAGTTTTTCACGACTTATTCGAATTCAATTTTCCGCAAATATAACTGACATTACGGTAATACAAAAGAAATTAAGACGATATGGGAAATTTATATGATTTGCAATTTGTACGTCTTGTCATTTTGTCAATCATATGGCAATTGGAAAGAGTATGCAAATGGATACTTTATGATAAGAGCTCGATCTTTCTTGCCTAACAAATCTTTAGCATTGTTAGCTTTTTTTGTTACTTAACAAAACATAATCATAAGAGGTATATATAGAATCATTGAAGTCGATATCAATATATATTTTAAATGTTAAAGATATTGTGTATTTTTATCATAACATGTCACGATTTTGCACTTGTAAATGAATGTAATAAATTTTATACACATACGACACAATACAATTCATTTTTATATTACGACTCCTTTTCATTTATTTGTACGTAGCACATCACTTTCATACTAAGTCTGAATTATATGTTGTTAGCCTTATATCACATTTGTCACTATATTATAAATCATATCAAATTTGTTATAATTTAATACAATATATTATAAATTTCTAAACTTCTAAACATTTTCCTATTAAATCAACTTATATAAATCATTTTCGATGGCCCGCATGTAAGCTTGCAAGGGGTCGTAGAATGGGAAGAAACCGGAGTGCCCGGAGAAAACCCACATGATCTGGCATGTGACCCCTGACCGTTTCATGTCCGTTGCAGGGATCGAACCCCGAGCGGCTAGGTGAAATGCGAGTGGTTTATTCACTACACCACCCGATCACCTTTGTACAGTGCAGTGTACAAGCGCACGCATTTTTGGTTTTAATAAATATTTCCATTATTATTGCATATGACACGCTGTCAGATTAGTCCTTTTTAGTTTACAAATGTCGCCGTGTGCAAGTGTATTCAAAGAGAAATACGGTTATAAGACTATTAGTTTATAGTCGAATATATGATTCGGACAGATATAAGTTATAATTGAGGATTTAATTTTTCTAGAATCATTTTGAATGATTCGATTTGTTCAACTTGATAAAAAGGTATTATCTAAGTTTTATGAGAAATGTCAAAGGAAATCTAAATCACTGTAACACAATATAACCGTGTCTATTATTTTTTTAAGACCACACTGATGCAGTAGTTTAAATTTATTACTAACTGCGGTTACCAACGATGAACAGATGTCATCATAACCATACTAATTACAAATTCCCTCGTAGCACAAACCCATCTCAGTCTAATAACCTTCAAAATCAGAAATCTGATATACGTACCGTTTCCAAGGTGCGCTTTCATTTTTACCTAGGAGTAAATAACCTTCAAAATCAGAAATCTGATATACGTACCGTTTCCAAGGTGCGCATTGTTTTTACCTAGGGAGTATAATAAACCTAACCTTAGTTTTATTTAAGAAATATTGACATTAAAATCATCGTAAAATAGAACCAGAATAAAAAACGTAGCTTGAGGTCAATTTCGATTTTAAAACATCTAGCCTCAAATTGATCAGAATTTAATACATTGAGCTAGACCAGATTTTGGATCAGAGCAAAGTTTCATGAGTGAGTTTCAGGTCAATTCAGGTGATTAATTCAGGTTAGTTTTTTAATCTGAAATTGACATTTCTGCTCGTTTCAGGTCAATTTTCAGCTTCCTTAACAGGTTTTTAACCAGAACTTGTGCCAATTTGTGGACAAGTTAATTTCTGGTCAATATAAGGTTAGAAAATTTGGCTCGTGCTTTCAAATGTAAGAAATTATTTTGAATTGATAATTATCATTTGGGTTCAATTTCTGGTCAATAATAGGTTAGAAAATTTGGCCCGTGCTTTCAAATGTAGGAAAATATTCTGAATTGATTATTATTATTTGGGTATCAATTTCCTAGATTGATTGATTATCGGTAAATCACTCCCAAACTTATTCGATGAAATTACCCTATACTAGTATTAATAGCGGCTTATTCAAAGATGAAAATAGTGAGAGAAAGCCAAAACGCTATCCCTGACGAAAGAACAAAACCCCCTTCGGTCATGACAACTATATCCTGCTATAAAAAGAGATCTAAAAAGATCTTAAGGAGAGTCTGAGCTTTAAGTAGATTTACATAAGGACACAGATGATCACAGTTTGGATTTTTAGCACACGACACCGGCAGTATATAAATGGGCCAGGCGTCCAGCAGTCCTGTAACTTTCCCGTAATCCTCTCCTTTCAAAAGTTGTCAGAAATTAAAACTAAGAAGGTGACTCTATATACTTACTTTAGATTAAATGCAAATAATGCAAGCATCAGGTGACCCCTTTTTCTGTCGTCTGATCGTGCCAGAAGTCGCGGACTAAGCCTTAGTTGGGACTATTGAAATTTATATATTACGTATGAACTATTAAGAACTAATGGTCTCTCAATTAGTTCAGTTTATCAGATGAAGACAAAAGAGTTACGCCCCCTGTCCTTCTATAGCAGTGGAACTCTCCTGTTGGGAGGTGAATAAAATCCTTTTTAATCTAGTTTACGTACAGGGAAGGTGCACAATATTTGCTCCCATAGATTTGTTTGCCAAAAAAAAAAAAAAAAATCGCTTGTTGAAGTTTTGTGGTGCCAGCAGTAATTTAGTGTTCATACGGACATTCTTTGTGTGTCTGTTATACAGAATTGGTTTGTATTGAAGCGGATGTCGTTCGATTTTGATATATCGTGTGGTCAGCCGTACCGCATGGTGCGGCCATGGCCTTCCTACCATCGAACACGTGTTCGTCCCGGTTCCAGTTGTTAACACCGTTTAAAAAGAAATGTCTTGTTCCTGGCATCGTCGCTAATATTTTGCCGGAATTTTACTGCATTATCCCATACCGGAATTTATTTCGGTATTTTTATTTTATTGTAAAATTAATCTTGCACTTCTAGTTCATAGCAAACGGAGTTAGCATTAGCGGAGACATGAATTAGGTATTGATTTTGAGTATTACTATTTTTATTCGTATCGTGATATATTTTTCAGACTGTAAGTCGTCATTATTTTTAATGTAAGTGGCGATAATTAATTCGTTTAAGTTGTGTTTGGACTTTGGTATTGTCGTTGATGGGAGTTGCTGCCCTTTGATCATGTGTAAGTGTTGTGTCATCCTCGGTGCCCCGGGCGTTATATATGCTAACGCTGATAGGTAAATTTCCAATGCCGAGTTACCGAGGATGTAGGGGCATGTTTGTATGTCGGATAATGTCGACATGTGTTCTATATGTCCTTATTTGAGTTTCAGTCGTGCGGGGTAAGGGAAAGCGACCCTCGAGGCTCTCTACCAGCCCCTATGTAAGGAACAAGAATGGTTCCATGTCGTTGAGTGCAGCAGCCAGTCGGAGTGAGAATGGTCCCAGTACTTCGAGTGTTACAGCTCCAGCAGTAGCTAGTGGGGGTAACATTGTAGATGATAAAGACAAGGCAAATCTATTAAATGAATATTTCTGTAGGTTTACTAATATTGACGATAGCAAGTGCCTATTTTACAGTTGAAAACTAATAGTGTTTTAAATAATCTACTTGTTACTTCTAATGAAATTTGTGATGTTTTAATTAATTTAAAGCTTGGAAAAGCTTCAGGTAAAGATGGTATAAGTCACCATAGACTTAAATACATGGCTGATACAGTTTGTAAACCTCTTAAGGTTCTTTCATCTACCTGTATATTTCCAAATGAATGGAAAATGGCTAAAGTTATGCCTCTCTTTAAAAAAGGAGATAGACATTCTATATCAAACTATCGTCCCATTTCTCTCCTTTCTACTGTTCACAGTTGGGAAAGTGTTTAAAAGGGTAATGTTTAAGCACGTGCATAATTATTTAATAATAATAATAATTTATTTTACCAGTTTCAAGCCGGATTTATGCCTGGTCATTCAATAGTATACCAATTAATTGAAATAAATATACCATAACACATTTGTCTAAATCTCATACCCGGTATTTGTATGATATTCTGTGACATTTCTAAAGCCTTTGACAGAGTCTGGCACAAATGTCTTATAATTAAATTAAAATCATATGGTATTTCGATTGGGTAACCTATTGTCCTGGTTAGAAAATTACTTAAGAGAAAGACATCAAAACGTATTTATAAACAATTCTTCTTCTGATATTGGTATGATATGAGAAGATGTCCCTCAAGGCTCAATTCTTGGACCACTTCTTTTCCTTATTTATATAAATGATTTAGCTGATGAACTTCAATCAACAACACGTTTATTCGCTGATGACACTACCCTTATAAAGTCATCATCTTCATGTCGTGAATTAGAAACAGATTTACATAGGGATTTAGATAAATCAAATCGATGGGCAAAACGTGGCTTGTTTCTTTTAATCCTAATAAAACTGAGGTAATTTTTATATCAAATTTTGATAACATTGACAAATATTTGGACTTAATTTTTGATGGAACATTTTAGATTTTAGTAGTTTTCATAGACATTTTGAGGTCATTTTAATTCAAATGCTAAATGGTCTGATCACATCAATGAAATTTATAAATCAGTTATAAAAAAAAAAAAAAAAAAAAAAATAATAATAATAATAATAATAATAATAATTAGGAAAATCAAATATATGTTAAAGCATGATGCTCTTTTAAGAATTTATAAGTCTTTTATTTTACCTGTTCTTGAATATGCATGTGAAGTTTGGGACGGATGTTCTCAGGCTAATTATTAGCGGATTACCGTGTTATACTAGAAATGAATCATTATATTTTGAAACAAATTTGGAACCCCTTTCAGACAGAAGAGCTAAAAGAAAACTACAGTTACTTTATAAGATAAATAACTTATTACCTCCTACTAGGCTATCATAATCCTTATACTTTAAGAAATTGTGAAAGTTTCCAAATTCCAATTATCGACTCCACTACAACAAAATCTTTCTTTCCCACTACTTAAAGAAGCTCGAACAACTTAGATGTTAAAGTTAAATCTTTACCTTTTTCTTCCTTTAAACTAGCTCTTTCTCAGTCTATATCTATGAGTCTACCATGTTATTTTAATTATGGAGAAAGAAAATTTAATATTATACATACTAAATTAAGTCATCAGTGTAGTTCTCTAAACGATGACCTTTTCCGTGTAAATTTGGCACCAAATTCTATTTGTATAAATTGTGGCTACACTTGTGAAAATGCTAACCATTTCTTTTTTTTGTATGTTAAAATTATGCTGCTGCCCATACAGAAATGCTCCAAGTTTTAAATGATTTAGATATACAAGTAAATTTAAATTTATTACTTTATGGAAATGAAAACTTGGCTTTGGAAGTAAACTGTCATGTATTTGAACTTGTGCATTCATTTATAAAGTCCAGCAGAAGATTTGGAATTCTACATAATATTATAATACATAGTATATATCTTGTTGTTATATACTCTGACAAATATACCCGTAATTATTATTTATACCTATAGTATGTATGTCATCACCTGTAAATATTTTATGTTGATTGAAGAAGGCTTCTTAAGTTGAAATAACTGCCTAATCCATTTGTACATTTATGACAATAAGATATGTTTAAAAGTCAAAGGGTAACAGGGAACCGGTCCATGGTCCTTTATCAGCAGATCAGCTAGAGTCTGTTTTGAGCAGGTGTCTGCCAGGGTTGCCCAACAGCTAGTGGAAGCAGTCCATCAGGCAACTGAGCTGGTTTGCACAACTCCCCGGCCTGAAGGTACTAGTAATTCAGAATTCATTACAATCTTTGGCATGAAATGTAAGCCATTTTAACCCAATCCTACATCAGGTTCAAAGCGTTTGTGACGATTTGGGTGTTTCAGTATCATGCACTATAAGACAAAAGATAATCATTAGGGAATTTGTTGGCCTTGGGCAGCTTTTGTCAAAACCTGCCCCAATTGTTGAAGATAAACATTTTTCTGTTGTTAACGGGCAGTTGGTAATGTAAGAAAAACAAAAGAGTGTGAAGATAAATGACATTGATATGTGGACGGATGCTTTTACTATTTTCATTTCTGTCTATATATCTGCCCATCCTGAGGATATTTCTGGGTTGTTAAAGTATATGCATACAGTTAAGTTAGGGGCCAGGAGAACTGGGGGACTGACATGGAAATTTTATGACGAACAGTTTCGCCTTAAAAAGGTTCGTCACAATTCATTGCGATGGTATCAGGTGTACCAGGAGTTGTGGCTCCTCTATATGTATGGAAATTCTGGAGTAGTAGGTAATAAGTCTGGTCAAAAACAAACAGATGTCTGTAATTCATGTTAAGACTAAATGATAGAGTTGATAGCCATCTTCCTATCTCATGATTACCAGAGTTGTTAGTTAAGTTAATACAGATATTATCAGTGGTTTGTAGTCGGTATTATTTTCAGCTCGCCTTTTACAATTGTTGAACCACCAGCCCATTTAGTTATACATTGTGGGGTGAATGATGTAGCACAGGTTAATTCATGCGAGTTAAGGCATAGGCTGATATTAAGGATTGTTGACGAATTTTCAGGATATGTTCCCTACCAATAGACTGGTGTGTCAGCCATTTTACCTCGCATTAATTGGCGGGGTGAAGTTAATTTACAGTTAAACTGATTCCAGTGAGAATCATTAGCCAGATAGGGTCTTGCAATGGTAGGTGAGGTGGTTGTTACATTGAGACATCCAGAAATAACTGATAAGAACTAAGTTTTGTTTTCGGATGGTGTTCACTTGAGTCGGATAGTAATCTGTTTTTTTTTTGTATCGTTTGCAGCATTTGTAACTAGCACAGAAAGAGTTTCTTCTCCTTTTGGCGAATTAGGCACTTGGGCCTGGTTGCTTTAGTTTTAAGCAAATGTAGTTGGTAATTGTTTGGTGCACGTTTCGTTAAGTTGGTGCTTGCAGTCAGGACAATCATAAATCAAAAAAAAAAAAAAAAAAAAAAAAAAAAAAAAAATTGAATACAAAATTTATTGATTGATTTTGTTTTGCTATGCTGCATTGATTTGTATATTTTGGAGGAAGAGTTTGATATTGCTGGTTTTATTTGTGGTCGCCCTAATACGCCCAAATTTTGGTTGGGTCGGTGTCCTCTTTTATGCGATTTGCATAATTTTTGTGCGTACATTTGTTTGGTTACGCTTCCAGCAGAGCAATTGGCTCATTTTGACATCTGCTCTTCCTCATATTTGTTATTTTGGCACTTATTTGTATGGTGCATCTTGTTATTTTAGCATTTTATATGCCATTTTTGATATGGCTTGGCACTTATTTGTATGGTGCATCTTGTTATTTTAGCATTTTATATGCCATTTTTGATATGGCTTTACGCAGCAAATTTATTTATATTTGGCCATTTTTTCTTGGAATTGTCCTGACTGTAACGCATTTCTGTTGGCGGTGACAACATCTAATGTTGTCATTTGGCGGTGTTTCACTTGGAGCAACAGAAAATGCTGATATAGAATTTGTAAGTCTATTATATACAACAGCTTCTATTTTGTGGAATTTCCTGTTCCCAGTTTCCATTTTAATATTAGCTGTTTTTAATTCTCATGTTGAAGCTTTGGCCAACTTCTGCCATTCCTATTAGGTTAAAAATATATTCAAATATAGTTTAATATTCCCATTGAAGGCTAAGTATTATAATGAAGGTTGTTATTGATTGAATATTGATTGGATATTTTCAATTAAAATTAAGTCTTGGTAAATATCAATTTTGTGTTTGTCTTCTATTTGATAATAAGAACTAATGGTCTCTCAATTAGTTCAGTTTATCAGATGAAGACAAAAGAGTTACGCCCCCTGTCCTTCTATAGCAGTGGAACTCTCCTGTTGGGAGGTGAATAAAATCCTTTTTAATCTAGTTTACGTACAGGGAAGGTGCACAATATTTGCTCCCATAGATTTGTTTGCCAAAAAACCCACCCTTCCCACCCATTTTTCTATTGCTAGTGTGCTGATTGATATCTTGCGTTTCTGCTGTCGGTTTTTAATTTGTATGTTTCAGCTCATCACTTCCTGTGTGAAGATCCTTCGTCGAGGCTTCAGCATGATTTCCCAGAGTGCAGTGGAAGTTATTCCAGGGCATCACAGATTGTTTGGGACATATTGCGGTAGCAAGAATTATCTGAACTTTGTCGTGAAATTAATTGTTCCGTGTAAATTCCATTTGGCGGTGTTTCACTTGGAGCAACAGAAAATGCTGATATAGAATTTGTAAGTCTATTATATACAACAGCTTCTATTTTGTGGAATTTCCTGTTCCCAGTTTCCATTTTAATATTAGCTGTTTTTAATTCTCATGTTGAAGCTTTGGCCAACTTCTGCCATTCCTATTAGGTTAAAAATATATTCAAATATAGTTTAATATTCCCATTGAAGGCTAAGTATTATAATGAAGGTTGTTATTGATTGAATATTGATTGGATATTTTCAATTAAAATTAAGTCTTGGTAAATATCAATTTTGTGTTTGTCTTCTATTTGATAAATAACATCCACTAACCCATGTAAGGTTCCACTTTGGGTAAAAACGTAATATAGCCAATCAATTATAAAAGGCGACAATTCCCAAAAAAAAAACCAGTTCTTGAAGTAATATACGGTCTTCTAAAAAACCAAAAATAATAAGGGGACAAATCCGTAGGGGGGGGGAAAAATTTGGAGGATTCGAGAGGTGCGAAAAAGATTGGAGTGAGTGGAACAGCAGAGAATAAGGGGGGGACCAAAAAATGTTTAATTGGATAATTACTTCTCTAGGAGTGTGTTTCCATTGTTGGGTTTGAAACACCATGTGACGGGAGAACTAACCTACTTTTCTGTTTTACTAGAGAGACTCTTTGCATGGGGTAAAAAACCGTTCATCATTAAACTAAAGGAAAAAAAATCAAATCTCGGGGACAATCGTTGGGGAAAAAACTTGGAATCCATAAAAAAAAAAGTATTCCAGGCCCCCCAGGAAAAGTATTCCATCCAAAAGTCTGATCGTTTTAGAAAAACCATCTTGATGAAATGATTGGCGAAAAAACGTAGATATAGGTAGTCAAGAAAAATCCAATAGACAAAGGACTATGAAAAGGGACAATGTAAGGACCAAAAGAGGTGTGGAAATTCCACCAACAATTACAATATTCGGAAAAAAGGATCCTTGGCTGTAGGATGCCTTTTGGATGTTTAAAAGAATTTGGAAATTTAGTATAAGCATGCCCTTCCAATACTGTGTGTTTCCAAAAGCTACCAGATTAACTAGTCTTATATTTTTAAAATCCCTTTTTACCTTACAGTCGATAAAACAATGTTCTTTTTTAACTTGTACCAAAGGGTCCCGGATGCTGAATGCCGGCAATATACGAGTACATATGGGGCATTGGTTTTTGCATTTTGGAAACCCCTACGTTAACCTTAAACGATGGGGAAAATTTTTTTTGATCCGAGGAAATGTTCCCAGTAAGGGGAGGAGCGAATCATAAAGATATCTCAACTTATCAACGGAAAAACCAAGTGGGCGGGACTAAGATCTTTCGGGATTTAACACAATAGTTTTTGAGTATCGTAAGAAAAAACCATTTTCCGAATTTCAATCCAAATGTTTTCCAAAGGATTCTATCAACAACGTTGATCGCTAAAGTTCGGGTAACAAAGGATAAGATGATGTACAAATTACCGGTCGCCCAATCACCTTCAAATAGAGGCACGCTCTTCAATAGGGGGGATCTTTGCAAAGAAGGCCAGTATCCAGAACTAGGGGAAGTAAAAAAAACAAGTGCGTTTTACAAGGCTGGGAAATTGTTAGATATTTTGGAACAATTTTGGCGTAGTTGTCTGCAAATAGGTCTGTTATAACCTCCTTTTAAAAATCGGCGGCCCTTGAACCCAGCATCTGGGAGCACAAATTGATCCTCCCAATGTCTCTCTTTAGCTTGTTTAAGTTGCTACTCTGAATTCCGTTTATGTTGAATGATATACCAAGGGTACGCCCTCCAAGTAAGTCCAGAAGGGGTGACTTTAAATTGGTGTTTTATTCCTAAAAGTACTTGGTTACTAATAATAGGTGGGTGAGCTGGGGCTATATTATAAACCTTTAATTTAATCGGACAACCATGTCACGGGGGCCCCACCAATTTTTTTTCTGAAATTTTTCACAATTTTGTTACTTAAGGTAATGAGCAACTTTTATTGAGATAAAATATTTTTGGTGCTCAACTGGAGAGGTTGAAATAACATTGATAATAATTTCATAGCGGAAAAAACATCCAAAATAGCTAGCGATACAGTACGTTCTGTCTTTATAAATGTAGCCAAAATTCTTTAATTTGTTACACTTTGAAACCTACAAATTTTGTGATACATGGACATATGTAATTAATTATGGCCACACTTTAGGATGTATCAAAAAAATAATACATTTACAAGGATTAATTACATAAAACATTATTTGAATGATTTGAACTTTCTTGGGGTAAAAAAAGGGTTTCTTATCACATGTACTGGATTTCAGTCTAATTGTCCACAGTTTTCATGTTATGAACGGGGATTTAATGCATTAAATGTTCTTCTAAGATTTAATCATAATTCTACAGACCTTGGTTATGTACAAGAGTTCCTAGATCGACGTCGACGTGTAGGTTTCGATTGCTGACGGCAATTTTGGTGGGCGCATTTTCCATGTTATATTGGATCTCCGAAACCTCTGAAAATCATTTTTGTAAAAAGGCTGACATCACCTCGCGTACTACCCTTTCATGATCAGATATCCCTGCTAAAGGCATAAAGGACATCTATAAAGTGTAGCTCTTTGGTTTGCAAAAGTCAAATGTTTGTTTATAAAAATGAAAATTTGGTACTGTTATAACATGTTAACATGGTTCAGCATTTGTACTGAAATAGGGATTAAACTGAACATTGTACTGATCTATCCATGTTGATAACATATATGACGTCTTCTAGCATTTATGGTTAGGTAATCATATGACATACAGAGACATTTGATTAAATGTTATTGATAATATAATCTCACACATGGATGTATTATGTGTTAGAATTTCGGTTCAGGATTATGACAGTACTCGCCTATGGGTGCTCGTGTCATTCCATATCAAATTTATGTGATCGCTTTGGCTAGAGCATATATATGTCTTCGCAAAAGAATTCACTATAGCCATATAGTAATGAAAGATACATTTCGTATTTATGCCACTTTTGTATTCTGTACGTTAGAGCGGCGAACCTCAGTAAGTCACAAGTGGCAGTGGTCCATAGCTCCTACCTGGTGGGTTCGTTCTACAGTCGACGGCTGTTCGATTGAAAAAAAAAAATTTAAACCATATGTCAATTGAATAATCTAATTATTTTAAATGTACTGTGCGTGCTCTATTGCTAACTTGCGCTATTTAAAGTATATATATCCAATTAAAGTTCAAGTATACAATTGTTGGAAGGAATGTGAATAAAAAACTAAAACATAGCACATAGCTGTTCGTATGGTTAACATATTACTATATGAATTTGTGTTTCATTATATATTATATGGATTGTATCAATGTTGAATCTCATTATTTTTTTCATATAACTTATAAATTCGTTGAAATCATACCACTTTTGTTTCTGGGTCAAAGAGAAGTAATATCAACGGTTGTATTCCAGGTAACACTGGCTCCTTATAAAGGTATATCAGTAGGATACATGTACGAATTGCTTTAAGTACTAAATATGGGGCAAAGAGGTCTGGATTTTGTATACATATTTTGCCTAGATATTACCTATATAATGTCTCTTCGTAAGATCCTCCTCTACCCTGTTCAACTTTTCTTTTAAGATGATAGATTCTATGCTACACTCTTTATTGATAATAAGGGCGCTATCATTACTCATTAAGCCTACCGTTCTGGCTTTTTTCTAACCATGATTAGAAACTTTGACTTCAGTTGTTGTGCTTTATTGATTTTCATTAGTGGATTCCTGGCTCAATAATCTACTCATAAGCATGACATGTGTAGCGTTATGAATTTATTTACAAAACTGCTTACAGATACTGTACGATGTCTTTATAATGGTTTTTCAATGAATGCTGCCTATGCAAAAAAAAAAAAAACGTTTTTATTCACCCCAATGAAACTTTGAGTAACAAACATACGTAATCATTTCATTTATACTTAAAAAAAACTTATTTACTGTATATGGTTATAACATTTACGATTCTAGGATAAAAGAAGAACGTTTTGTACAAACTAGGAACCACCAACCATAGGTAATAGGGTTAGATGTGGACACAATCCAACATTGTACTACCAAAAGGAGATTCTTCAAAACGTTTTTTTTTTCTTTTATTTTTTTTGGTCAATCATATGTTAATATCCCAGCCAATGATATTTAGTTGAAAGGTAACCAGATTCTTCAAAACGTTTTTTTTTTTCTTTTATTTTTTTTTGGTCAATCATATGTTAATATCCCAGCCAATGATATTTAGTTGAAAGGTAACCAGATTCTTCAAAACGTTTTTTTTTTCTTTTGGTTTTTTTTTGTCAATCATATGTTAATATCCCAGCCAATGATATTTAGTTGAATGGTAACCAGATTCTTCAAAACGTTTTTTTTTTTTTTTTTGTCAATCATATGTTAATATCCCAGTCAATGATATTTAGTTGGTTGGTAACCAGATTCTTCAAAACGGTGGGTTTTTTCAATGGTATGCTGATATCCCCATTAAGGATATTTAGTTCGTTGCTTGGTTACCATTCGGGACCTTTAAGGCCGTCTCTCGTCTATGCAGTTAGTTGCGTGTCTGAAGTGCCTGCTTATTTTTCACTGTGGACATGTTCGTGTTGTGATTTTTTTGTGGAACTCTTGTCTTTTTTGATAGTGCTATCTGACTGAAGCATGTTCTCAAAGACATTGAACAACACAACGCTCCTGATTCATTTATACTGACAATGGACAAACAAGTAGTTTAATTCCCATTATGCTGAGCGCCAAGCAGCAGCAGGAACTATCGCTCTATCAGAGTAGGCTAGATGACAGGCCACAGAACCCTCATCACGTGCATAAACCGTGACAAGGGAGACGTTAGGAAGGGGAAAGACAATTAGAAAAAAAAAAGAGAAAAGAAAACGTCCAAAATTTAGTTGCCTTTTACGATCATACAATGATGACAGCAGGTACAATTCTGACGCCATACCTACACGGTAGCCCCAATGTAGGTGGAATCGGATACCGATATATACCCTTATTATCACTTTCATAGACGTCTCCGTATTGAATGACATTGTACGCATTCTAGTCGTCTGGCTCCTGTGACATCTGATGAGAGTTTAACCGCGTTCGAAATATAATTTACGTCAGTGTATATCCATGGTCTGCCTTAATTAATATTAATGAATCTATGTTTTATACTGCAGAGAAAAATGCAAATATATTTCCATTACAAACAATAAGGCAATATGAAAATGGATGCGACACACTGGCTTCTCTACTGACCTATTGAAACAGGCACTTCGGTGCAAAACGGCAGTCTCCAATTTATGCATCGTAAGAAGTCTATTTTTGGGAGGCTTTAACAAGACGTTAAGGAAGATAAAATGGTCTGGTAATTATTTCCTCAGCAACACAACAGCGGCCTGTATTGCCGGATAACATACGTGGCATTTGTTACCCACAATGGAGAATATATCTGGCATGTTTACATCATTTTTATGAGTAGCGATATAAAACCGTCTGCATATTATGTGTAACTTTTATAATTAGAATGCAAATTGACTTTTACGAACTTATCATTTCAACATTTCTAATCACCTTGTATTGGTTCATAATTTGTGTTGAGGAAACTTACATCGACGAAGTATGACCATTACGTATAAAAAACTAGGTATATTTTATTACATAAAAACTAGGTATGTTCATTACATACGAAAACTATGTATATTTATACATAAATAGGTATGTTCATTAAAGACAAAAAACTGCATTAAGGTTTATCGATTACATAAAATAACAGATAATGACCATTTCCATGCAGTAACTAGGTATATTCATTATATATAAAAACTAACTAGGTATATTCATATAAAACTAGGTATTCATTATATAAAAACTAGGTATATTCATTATATATAAAAAACTAGGTATATTCATTTATATATAAAAACTAAGTATAAATTCATTATATTTTTGCCCCTTACGAGTATTATGTTTGTGTTAATTTTGTGCGCATAACGTCACTATTTCTACACAGAAAAACCTAATGCCTTCGCGCACAAACTAACTAATGACATAACAATCAAAATAATATTTTTAACTGTCAATGTCGATTCCGATTGGGCAAAAGCGCGTGAAAATATCAAAATTGATATTTCAGTGGAGTGAATAAAGTTACATTAATACACAATAAACATATTTATGAATGACGTAATCTATAAACACCAAATAATAATCAATAAATGCGATAATGATTCTAAACTATTATATTTTAATGATATACAAAAGTATCAGGCCCATAATATCACAGCTAAGGAATTCCTTTTGTCACATCATAGTAAGATGCTATAATATCTATAATAACAACCTTTAGTAAACCATGTCAAAATTATAGCGACAATGCCACTTAATTTTGTCACAATTTGCATAGGCGAGTTACTTTTGTTGATTTTGTCGCGTTTTACACAGGCGAGTTACTTTTGTTGATTTTGTCGCGTTTTACATAGGCGAGTTACTTTTGTTGATTTTGTCGCGTTTTACATAGGCGAGTTACTTTTGTTGATTTTGTCGCGTTTTACATAGGCGAGGTACTTTTGTTGATTTTGTCGCGTTTTACATAGGCGAGTTACATTTTGTTGATTTTGTCGCGATAATACTTTTGTCGCGTTTTAACATAGGCGAGCTACTAACATTTGTTGATGATTTTGAGAATCGCGTTTTTCCATAGGCGAGGTACTTGTTTTGTTGGATTTTGACACGTGTTTTTTACATAGGCGAGTGTATTAATTTGTTGATTTTGTCGCGTTTTACAAAAGGCAAGTTTACTTTTGTCATATTGTCTCATACTGTCGCATTTTTGCACTGGCGATTGCGCCAATGCAACTCAATCGTGAGACGACAGAAACCAGGTCACAGAATAAACAACTAGGGAAAGATATACAAATAACAAAATAATTATGCCAGATGTATACCAATTTTCTACAGACGTGATCAAGGTAATTCATGTTTGTATATTGTAATATTGGAAATATGCTTGATAATACTTCTAATATACTTAATTGTCATGACTAACATTTTTCTAATATCTAATGAGTGATGATTATAAAGAATTCGTATCGTCAATAATCAACAAAAGATTGTTTCTATAATTTGAAACAAATGACACGATGTTTGATCCAAAACACTTATCAAAAGGATAAATGCTTGTCAAAATAAATAGAAACGCTTGCATCAACAATCGTCGATAAAAGTCAGGAAGAACTGCAGATGACTAGTAAGAAAATTATAAATGTTCAATAGATGTCATTGATGTAAAAACGAAGTTTCGTCGACTTGTAGGGGCTTCAGTCCAATTAATAAATACCTTAGATTACTAAATATGAGGTTCTTTTTAGTGTAGTTACGCTTTATCTAACTCAAAACGTCCCTATTTATCTTGGATGTTTAACTAAATTTCTTCTACAATCTGAACAATATGGATTGACATAAAAACGAAGTTCCGTATTGTAAAAACAAGTCGACCATAGGATTTGATAATAAAAAGTGAAGTTCCGTATTTAAAAAAACAATCGACCAATAGGATTGATCTATAAAACGAAGTCTTCCGTATGTAAAAAACAATGACCAATTAGGAATCTGATTAAAAACGAAGTTCGCTATTGTAAAAATATAATTCGACCAATAGGATTTGATATAAAAACGAAGTTCCGTATTGTAAAAACAATCGACCAATAGGATTGATATAAAAACGAAGTTCCGTATTGTAAAAATAATCGACCAATAGGATTGATATAAAAACGAAGTTCCGTATTGTAAAAACAATCGACCAATAGGATTGATATAAAAACGAAGTTCCGTATTGTAAAAATAATCGACCAATAGGATTGATATAAAAACGAAGTTCCGTATTGTAAAATCAATCGACCAATAGGATTGATATAAAAACGAAGTTCCGTATTGTAAAAATAATCGACCAATAGGATTGTTATTAAACACGTAAGTCCGTATTGAAGTCAAAATGTTAATGTATACATAATATGAACATTTGTAATCGTTTACACGTCTCAAAATAACTGGGGAATTTCACTCGAAAAGCCTATAAACGTTTTAGTAATTAAAATGAGTGTATGTATTTTATGAGCATTTACAAACATTGATGTATCTCAATGTGACAGATAGGAAGAATATTAAGCTTGCATTGGGTTATAAAAGTCAGAGCATTTAACTGGTTATTTCATCAGCCATCTGAATAGTCGAACATCTGCCTCTCATTTATAGCATAGTAGTATGGCAGCAATAATGGTCCTCTAGAAACAAAACAAAAAAACAAAAAAAAAAACAAAAAAAAAAGAACAGGATAAGATGGGTTGACCCCCACATCATAAATTCCCATCCCAATCCTCGATATTCCAGGGGTTACTATCACTGTCCGTTATATTCTCGATACTCCATGGGTTACTATCACAGTCGTTATATCCTCGATACTCCATGGGTTACTATCACTATCATTATATCATCGATACTCCATGGGTTGCTCACTCACTGTCGTTATATGCATCGATACTTCATGGGTTTGCTATCACTGTCGTTATATCCTCGATACTGCAGGGGTTACTCTCACTATCGTTATATCCCTCTCCTGAACTATATGCCTGAAAATTTAAGGTAGTGTGGGATAAAAAAACCTTACAAAACACGCGCCTGCAGATACTTCTTTTGACGATAACAAAGACGGCGACATCCAACTTCAAAGTCAAACAGTCAACAGATGTACTGTTATTAAATTCTTTTAGTGGATATCAAAGGACAAAACTCCTTGTCTCATCTGATGTACACATTTCCTTCATATTTACTATGAAATAATCCATGAGTAGATACAACGTGAATAATTGTAACCATGAAATATCAAGGATATAACGGTAGCGATAGTAGCCCTTGTAATATTGAGGATGCACAAACATAATTGTATATATACTGCTCTCTGTTTCTGGATCTATAATATAGTTAGGAAAAGAAAATACCCAATTCTAGTAACTCAATCTGCTTACGGAGACTGAGTAATATTGTTTCCCGTAGAAAATTCAAGCTACTCTTAATAACCACGTTCCCATTATTGTATTTATCCAGTTAACAACCCATTTCAGTATCGTACTGACCTTCTTTTCGTTCAATTAGTATCTTAAACAATCGTTATATTTTTCGCAAAATTGCATTAAGCCTTAAAATGTTTTTTTTTAATACTCTCTAAGGCCCTGAGGAAGAAAGCTAACACATCGTACAATATCTGAAACCATCAAGTAATATTATTATGTACAATTATGAATATAACTTTCTAAAACTAAAACCTGTTCAGTATACACTTGGCAATTCTCAATGTGTTTAAAATTACGGTGTTAAATACAGTCGGTCCCCGATAGACCGGACGTTCATAATCCAAAAATACGCTGTCCGGATGAAAATGCCAGGGAACGGACTACCGCAGCGTTACATATTGCCTCAGAAAAAAGAATTTTCGGATGTCCGAAATATTCGTTATCCAATTTTTAGTCTGAGAATGAAGGCGTCCGGGTTATCGAGGCTTACGCTTTAAAACATTGAAATGTCTGGTTTGTAAGTATGGAAATCGCGAAACACTAAGTAAAGCATTTTTGCCACCTCCACATCATTGAAGGCTGAATATAGATAAAAGCCCTCGCCCACAACCTGTGCCCTCTCCGGCTGTAAAAATTGACCTTGTCTTCACGTTATACGGTAACTCATTCACTCCTAAAAACGCATTTAGACTCTTCTAAATCAATGACTAGACTAGTCCATTATCAACTTTCAGGGGAGAATGAGTTAATATCGCTCCATGTATGATGGGCTAGGTTATATTCCCCGTGTCATATCATCGATAGCCAAACGACAAAAGTCACAGAACTTTGTTTTAAAGTGTAGCCAATCTATCGTTGTGTGGTTAAATTGACCCATCCTAAGTCGTCAGTCTTGGTCCCTAGACACACGTTGTTAAGGCGTCGCTGATGTTGCCTCTAGGAGTGGCATGCTTTTCCTTACCAGGTCCCGACATTCTGATCACAACGCCATCTGGCGAATGACACTTCTGATCAAATCAAAAATCGCCATTTCAGATGAATTGGCTTAAAATATGATGATATCTTCACTTAACTTTTGAATTTAATCTGGATCAAAAAACAAGGAAATCTGTATTCTTTAAAGATGCCCTGTAAAATTGTGAGGAAAGGCTGAAAAAAACTGAAATTAGTCAATCATTTTTTGACAATTGTCGATAAATTAATCTATATATCATTCACCTAAATATCTTTAAAATATATAATTTGTACTCTAAATTATGTTTAAATAATTTATGAAAACTTATTATTGATACGAAACCATTTCTTAAAAACTTAACTAACGTTACTACGCTTGAGTGAGCTTATGGACCGAACCTCAAATATATTCATCTCATAGTCCGCCTGATACAGGTTAATTTGTGACCTTACATAATGTCTTGAGCATGTGTCCACTGAGTGTATAATAACCACGAACGAATTTCAGGGGGATGTGCCGGACAGGAAAATCCAATTGAGACGTCCTAACAGAAACACTAAAGATGACGTCAAGAAAGATAGACGCTGATGTCCAGGATTTCGAGGACGGCGGGACAAAATCGCTTGCCTCCGCTGGATTGTTGCCGCACTGTTTTAGCGTTTGTAATTTTTTTTAAATATAATTTTTGTAATTCTGTTGAATAAAGAGTGTCCTCAAATTTGTCCTTTATTTCATATGCCTTCGTCTTGTGTTTCCATTTTTGGATCGCCAAAGTCACTCAGCAAAAATAAAAGGATCATAAGATAAGTCTCACAAAAACTCAATGACTTCAAACAACAATGAAAGATCGCAATATTTTTAATATACTTAAAATGAAACCCCGTTTTTCATGTAATCACATAATGAAATGGAACAACCCATCCTATCTATTATGCCATAAGATTACAAGTGCCAAGCGTTTTTTGGAATGAGTTTCCTGTGTCAACAGCCACGGAGTGTTATTGCTACTGATCGATCTCTACGACAAACGGTGTATCAGAGGCGTTACAAAGGCTGACTTTCTATCATCAGTCTATTCACGTTGAGTGAGAAACGACTACGTCCAAACAGTCTCCATTTTCGCAGAACGACATTCAGTGAGATAACACACGTGCGTTTATATCGCAACTTTAGAGACCATCAAAACAATCTCGGAATAGTAAAAAGTGACGACATTTTCTGAGTGCAAAACATAGTCCAAATATTACTTGTTAAAGATTACAGTTTCAATTTTGAGAAAAAAATGTGAAATATTACATCAAGAAAGCATAAAACTGGTGAGTTTTGTTGTGGATGAATAGTATTTTGTTGGACATACCTAAAATTACCTGATGCCTGGAGATTTTGGATCCAGTCATTTAACCGACAACAACGAGCAGGTGTTTTTCTTTCAAACTTTTCAACAATTTGACGTGTTCAGTAGGTATTGCGTTGTGAACCATATTGGAATACAAATATTCTGAATCCATCGTAAAGAATAATGGTGTATATAACTTACACTGGGTTGATAACATTTCCAGTAAACCATATGACAATATTTCATGCATTAATTAAACGGAGTAAAATATGAAAAAATTAAAAACAGCCTCTTTCATAAAATGTAAGAAATAATATCATAAAAAAAAAGGTTATCATTCAGCAACAACGACGGCAAGACTTAAAGTCGAATTTTCAAAAGACACAGTACAAGATTCGAACTTTCACTATCACCCGAAATAGAACAATAGTGGGCGAATCCCTTTTAGTTGAATTTACAAAAATAAAATCTCCAATGGGATTCTGATTGTGAACGTATCATTACACAATCAACACAGAAGTTGGGCAAACATCCCCTAGTAGGCGAAAAGATAAAAAAAAAAACCTGGACTAAAGAGTTTATATCAACAGGTACTACTCTTAACATCACAAGTATTGATTACACTGAATGCGAGGGGCAGTATCGTGACAATGAAGCACGTGATCGTCTCCTCCTCGCGAAGAGCGTCTTCCCCGATCAGGAACCGAAATGTGAATGGCTCAAAGGGTAAGTGGCATTTCCCTAAGATGAAAATGTGATGGCTTTGAAGGTAAGTGCCGAACATTTTGGTATCATGTTTGCTTCAAAAGTTTAAGAAATGTAATAACTTCAAGTGTAAACGGCAATTTCTTAGATATTCATTTTATGTTTTTTAGACTCAAAATAAATAAATGGCAATATTCTTAGGGTTTTTTTTTTTATACAATGTTGCTTCCAAATTAGAAATCGTGATGTCTTAGAATATAAGAGTCTTACAATTTTGTACAGTGGCCTTTTTTTAATTTTGCAAATATAATGGCTTAAAAAGTTTTATGAACAGTTCATCGAATATATAGTATCTCCAAATTAATTCTGAATTATTTCGTTTTGAAATGGGATAACCCTAACAGGAAATGGTGTGTGTTGAATTTTGTGTTAAGTTTTTAATTCAAACGGCAATGTATATGTATTTAAACTCTTATAAATTCGTATTGAATTTGTAATATGAATCTCATATCTTGTTTTCCAAAACAAACCTCTTTCAGCTTATATAGTTGATACTTTTGCTGTGTGTGTATCCTGTGTGCTTCTCATGTTGAAATATCATGTCACTGAATGCAAGTGTTCATTACTAAAAAAAAACTGTCATCAAGAGAAGCAATTCGACCTTTCGAAAAAATCACTATTCCTGAATATCCGGTAAAAAGATATCTTCTAATTGAGATATTGAGTATATATCATATGAACTTTGAGGGCGTTAATTGTATTCACGTGCATGAGACAGTTGTTTTTGCTTTAAATTTGTTTACTGTGAAAACATACATTTTCGTTGGGCTCAATCTTAGTGGATTATAACATTTTACAATTTCGTTGCCACTTAAATTCGTGGAGAAGACCTTGCACGATTACGTTACATAACTGTTCATGCAACACTGTTATCTGTATACTGTGTGATCACTCAAGCGGAACCAAACTTATAATTACAACCCAGATCTACAGTCGGTTTGCAATCAATGTTTTTTCACAGGTATAGACCATGAAGTGGTTTCATCGTGTCAGGGCGAGAGAGCGTATAATTACACCATACTACCGATTTAATAGTTTTCTTGATAAATATAATCTACCAAATTAATGAAAATCATCTTTGTTTGAATATTACAATTGAATTTTTTTATCGTAATCCCCTTCCATTCTTTAAAAGGAAACGATTTTTGTAGTAGGTACGTAAATTCGTTGATTTCCGGTCAAAACACGAGAATCCACGAGAAGTAAACCTCCGCGAGATATAATGAAATATCATGGAAATGGGTACTGTAACCAAACGTTCTTACTGCGGCTACTAAATTATTGCGATTTCAATTTTCAAAACAAGTTATGCGAAGATAAAAAATAAAATGCAAATATAATATCAATATGCGCGATGGTTTATATGCATTTGCAGAGATAAACATTCGCGGAGATTTGCGATTGACTGTGATCGCGAAAACTGCGAAAGTAAATCGCACGCGAAAAAAAAAAGAAATTGGTTTACAATAATCATCACTCATGACAAGCATCGATTTCAATGACGAACGTTAACAAAACTGAACTCCGATAATGAATTAAAATCTCAAATAGTTTTTTTAATGTGAAAGACGTTTCATCAATTTGACAAACCCTAAGTTTGTCGATTTAATGATGTATAAAAAAAGCCACTGATTAATATGTTTAACATCACAATCTCGAATTAGCTGTTCATGTCCCAGTGATGTACGCAGGTCAAAGAGCTTGTCTATGAAGACATCATAAGGAACAAAGACCAAATTGTCTTTATTGCAAAGTCAGCCTTCAAACATAGGTCAGAATTTTGTTGAAAGTTGAAATAAATTGGACCCTATAACGGGGGTTCTGATAAAGTGGTCTATAAACAAAGTGTGGTCCTTAGACAATTGATATATATGATGGTGTTCTTTATACAGAGGTGGCTTCTATAAAGTGGTCTTTATACAGAGGTGGTATTTATAAAGAGGTGGTCTTTATATACGAGGTTGGTATTTATACAGAGGTGGTCTTTATACAGAGTGTACATGGTCTTTATACAGAGGTGGTCACTAAGACAGACCAGAACAGGTTTTTAAGCCGTACATGTATATGAAATTGAAATTGATTATGACAAAATATACTCGAACGATGAATCGGGAAAAAAAAGAAGTAATATATTATAATATCCAATACATTTAAGGAAGAATTGTGAAAACAATTTTCTACTCCGCACTAGCAAATTTTGCTTTTTTGATGTAAATAGACCATAGATTTCAGTGGAAATTGTCTTTGTTATGTAAGGGTTTTGTCATAAAACCGAATTGCAGAGGTAAAAGAATGTTAAACTTCCTCTGGAGCCTTATTAAAGTTTATTGAATGTTCTGAGAGTATTTCAAAAGAAAATACCAAAATGTATATTTTAGATTCCCTTTGTAATATTGCATTCGACACCAAGTGGAACATAGTCCAATTTTACCGATAACTGGTCAATAGCACCGCGCTTAATAGACTTTCTTCGTTTTATATTGTCACATGCCTGTATCAGAGGCAAAAAAAAAATATCCGTTATTGTTTTGAAATTGAATTTTGATGTATAAACTTTCAATCATCATTTACATATTAACATTATTTTTTTGGTCGCCGTTGAATGTAATTGAAGCCAACATTAAAATGTGAGTTCGTATATTTTAAGTATAATTCCGATTGATTTTTCGAAACTGAGTTGTCTTTCTAATTGATATAGATTTAGTATAAATTAGAATCAAGGTTTGGATATGATTATTTAACGTCGTCCTATTACATTATTTAAACACTCACACCAACGTGGTACGGTGGGGGCCGGGGGGGGATGTGTTGAAGGATTGTATGATAGTGAAGGTGGGGAAGAGTGCCGGGGGGTTTGGGTTGTTGATGTGTAGATGTATATTGTTTAGTGGGCGGAGGTCTGTACCTGGTATATGCATACTGTGGTGCATGTGGACCAGCAGGATGTAGATACTTTCTGGGTATCTGGCGGCGGTTCGCATGGGGCAGAAGCGCGTAACTCATCGGCTAGACTGCGAACACCGAAGGCGGGGGGGGATGCCATGTGTGTAGCCTTTGTTTGGGAACGGAATTCTAGAGCCACATGCCCACTACGGCACACGCGATGGTTCAGCAAGTGCATGATGCGGGCATGCCTGCGTGAAGGTGTTCTTGGTAATATGATTTTTGATGGCATAGACAATGTTTCGATTTTCAGATGGCCCCAAGACGATGGTTGATGACTATGATGATGGATGATGATGAAATGGTGATTGATGATGATGATGATGAGAGATGATGATGATCGATGATGAATAATGATGATGATGGTGATGATGATATGAAAGATGATGATGATGATGTTGATTTCGATGATGATGATGATGATGATGATGGAAGGATGGTAAGTTATGATGATGATGATGATTGTTGATTTGATGATGGTGATGATGATTTTGATGATGATGATGATGATGATAATATGATGATGATGAATGTTGATAATGATGATGATGATGATAAGGAGGATGATGCAGGATGAGGAAGAAGAATAGATGAAGAATGAAATGATATGGATGATGAAATGATGATGGATGATGAGAACCCTGGAATGATGATATATGATAATGGTTGTGATGATGACGACGATGATGATGATGATGATGATGATAAGTGATAATATTGAGTAAGATGTTGATTGAAAGAACGATTGTGAGATGATAACAATAGTTGTAATTAAGACCACATGGTGAACCATATACAATGTATCATACTTCTTTCTATCTAGTAGGTGTTATGTGTATCTCGTTCGTAATGGGCGAACGGGCATGTTTAGTTCATGCAAGAAGGAATAAAAACATGTACACATGTCCTATTTGTTGTAAGATTGCCTCGCTTGCTATTGCCATCTCGTGCTAGGAATCACCATCAATATGTGACTGGGTGGGGTGTGTTGCTTGGTGTCTTCGGCGGCATGCTCCAGTGATATACTATAATAAGGGCAACAGTTCCACTATACAAGAAGACATAACACGAATAAACATAGTCTAACAGCAGTATCCCAAAAAAACACACCCATACTTAATGCACACAACACACCACATAAATGGGAGGCCGTCCTTACATGCTGTTACCAATTTAATCAATCCAGCAAACAAACAAACAATATGAGAATGTTATGGATATAACAGTGATATTACTTGAAGTCAACTATTTTTATTTGTATATTACAGAGTTATCTGCCCTTGCTGGTAGGCATTGATTTAGAGTTTGTTTGAAGGCTGGTCATTATATTTCATGATATATAATCATATGTAACATAACGGGGTGAAAATTTTGACATGCTATTGTTTCTTCAGTTATACAGTATGTATATTGAAAATCATAATGTTTGAAAAATTAAGTTGTAAAAAAGATTCGAATGGACAGACGAACATGTATGATGCCTTATAAACGTTAGTTACAACACAGAATTTATTCACTGTAAAATTGTTGTTTTTATGCCTTATGTTAAGATTGAAAAATACAAAAATTACTTCACAATTACTAACAACACTATTTGAATGTGGATGAAATTTTAGACCACAATTTGGCTTCATGGTCTGACCATATGTACTCATTCCATTACATTGAAGTAAATACGTGTATGATTATAATTTTTGGCAGCACTGCCAAAAATAATTTTCTGTTCTTATTTATACTTCTGAAATTAAAACGTAAAGCTGTTTATTGTAAGTATTGTAATTTTCAATATATTGGTAACTTTTTGTCGTAAATAACATAGTAGTAGCTCTTCTTGATTTGTTATTATGGAAACTACGGCACAGATAACTTTGAAAGATATACATGCGTAACCAAATAGAACTGAATGTTACCATAGGATTAGATCATATCTCGGTAGAATTAAGATAAGGATATTACAATATTACTGGGTAATAAAATTGTCATCGATACACGTGAATAGAATTTGGTGTTGAAATGACGAACAATGACAATGCTTAACTTAACAACGAGTATTCAATGCAATAAAGAAAAGCCAATAGCCAAGGAAGCTAAAAGCCGACCTTGGGAACATATCTACATGTTATTTCTGACTATACGGTTATCGATTACTTTTCAATGCACTCGCACTAGGTCTTATATTGTATCTACCTTAATTGTGACATTGTTGAAACACCTGATGTCTATAACAATGCCGTTAAATACAGGATATTGTCTGACCTAGTTAAAGCTAATTACACCAAAATGTGTGCTTGCGCTGTAAAAACCAATTTAGGGCTAAATGGAGAATCAATACAAAGATGAGTCGGAGAAAAAACCTGCCGTGCTATCACTAACGATATATAATGTTAGCTTATGATTTATCGTTAAGCTTTATGTGGCGTGATTTTGATACACACAAATCAAGCAGAGTTTTTATGTGTTCTTCAGCACCAACATCTACCAACAATTACCAATAACTAATTGAGAATTACAATACTTACGATAGATAGATTGTAATTTTACAAAGTCAAATAAGAGTATTCAAATTGAATTTCGGGAGTACTGCCAAAAACCATGATATTTACGTCTACAGTGCAGTAAAATAGGTACGCACGGCCAAACGATAAAGCCAAATTGTGGTCTACAACAATGATATCAGTAATTTTAAAGGGACTTCTTCAGATAAGTTTTCATCTAAACACACATAAAGCGTACAAATAAGAAGTATTACGATGAATGAATTATGTGTTGTAACTAATATATATAAAGCATCAAACATGTTTGTCCGTGCCATTGAGATATTTGCACAAAGTCATCAAATCTTCTAGTTTATAGAGGAAAAAAAACAACATGGCAAAATATCAGTCCAGTTATGGCACATATCACTTTCATTTAAAAAAAAATACTGAAGTACTTTTAAAGATGGTCCCGATAATTTACAACTTGTGAGATTCGAATTCGAAACCCAAATGGGACAGCTGCCAGTACTGACTGTAGGTCGATGGGTTTTCTCCGTATACCTACGACTTTCCTACACTTCAAAACATGGCACGTCCCTAAAGATACTGTTAATAAGACGTAAACAAAGGCAATATCAGTCAATCAGGTTCAAAAAAATAGAAAATGAAAACTCTAAATGAAGAAATATATTATTCGTAATAATAAGTAGTTCAATCTTAATACATGCATACAATGCTGAATTTTTTTTCTTTTAATTTCCATATGAAATAATTTTTTATCTTTTATACTATATGAAATATACATGTTACGTAATATGATGCTTCACTTCTTGGAGGAAAACACATCTCGGAGATGAATGCACGTGTTAAATACATACGATAAGTTATTTGTAAACACCGAATTGGGGGAGGAGGTGCTGTCTTAATTGAGCTACAAGTTACAGATTTAGCAGCATCTGGCTTCGAAGGTGATCACGTCATTTTGTTAACCCCAATAAGCGAGGATTGTACATAATTCCATGACTTTGATCGTTAACATGTCGATCTTTGATCATCTATCATTATGATGAGTATCCGCCAAAATTAGGACATAGAGCACAATAACACGGAAACGCCAAATTTTTAACACGCGCAAAAATGTTAACCACAACATATTTAGATACAAAAACGCCAAATTTTTAACTACGCCAACAATGTAACCACACATTTTTTTGATACAAAAAACGCCAAATGTTTAACACGCCAAAATGTAACCACACATTTTTTGATACAAAAACGCCAAATATAAATAACGCCAAAATGTAACCACAACATATTTGATACAAAAACGCCAAATTTAACACGCCAAAATGTGTAACCCACACCATTTTTGTATACAAAACGCGCCAAAATTTTAACATACGCCAAAATGTAACCACACATTTTAGAATACAAATTACGCCAAAATTTAAACAACATCCAAAATGTAACACACATTTTCGATAAAAACGCCCAAATTTAAACACGCCAAAATGTTAACCACACATATTTTGAATACAATAAACGCAAAATTTATACACTCAGAACCTCGCCAAAATGTAACCACACATTTTTGATACAAAAACGCCAAATATTTAAACACGCCAAAATGTAACCACACATTTTCGATACAAAAACGCCAAATTTAAACACGCCAAAATGTAACCACATATTTTTGATACAAAAAAACGCCGACGAATTTTTACCCGACGCTAAAAATATCCCAATTTACGGCCAACTCTTTTCGGGATATTAAGTGTATCAAAAACTTGAAATCCGAAAATATTTCAAATTTCTCGACCTGACCGTCAGAAACGATCATGTGGGTTTACATTATGGGGTAAGTTTTATTACAGTGGTTCTCGTTCGTAACGGTGGCGTGATGTGACTTAAGTTAGATTTTGAGGAAGATAATAAGGACGTTTATAGTTTACATCTTGACTTCATCCGAAATTTGTCCATGTGGTTTTCTAAATTGACGCCAGCGGTTTTTTTAACACTAAACCAGCCATGACCAATCTATCGCAAAATTTTGTGATAAGTGCTTTGAACTTGTGTGAATATAGTTTGCTATTTGTTTTAATATCAAATTTTATCAATTTATTTTATGCATACTTTGGAAAAAATGACATTCCGGAGGCCTGATCATATTTTTTATTATATTTATTCTATATGTATATCATTTGTGACATTTGAGATAACAATTTATGTGTGATAATTTGTGTATACCCTCTGGTAAATTAATTCCTTTTGAAAATGAAAATTAAGAAATACCTTTTATGAAAAATTAATTTTCCATCTTATTACTTAACATGATTAATGTCATAGTCACCCGAATTGCCTAAAGGACACTGACTACGACTAAACAATCTCACAAGGAGAGATATCTGTCAATCATAACTCTATAAATTTATTGTCTGTACATGTATTTAAGCGTGATATATTTAATAGTAAATAAATCTGCTCTGATTTCTCTTCAAAAACACGAATAAATCTTTGGCCTTTAAAAGAAATCATAGTAAATCATCAATGTCCCAGACTTTGTACGGAACACATCGGATACATTTTGGACAATCCGGAATATCTCTCTCTATCAAGTCAGTTATCATTATCAAATTTCGAAGTTAAACTTCAAGAATTCTAAAGACATCATTACAACTTGACAAAACGTGCGGAAGTTTTCGTGTGTTAATTCACTAAGGACAATATTTTAGACGGACGGTTAAACTTTGGGAAGTGTTTTCCATCAGAAGTCAAATTTGAGGTCAAAGCAAAAACAAAATATTTCAATCAAGTTATCAATTGTCAACAAAAAGTCAATGTTTAGTTATTTAATGTTCCTTTTGATGTTTTAGATGCATTTTTCTGGTCCAATAAAGGTCAGTTGATGAGGTTCATGACTTGTTTTTTCTAATTAAAAGTTCACTTTTGGACGACTTTAAAGTCGGAGACATATTTTGCCTGACCAAAATACAGTTGCAAAACAAATGTGAAAATAAAAATAAAAATAAAAAATGAAATGCGTCAAGACACCCTCCTCCTACCTACCTCCCCTAACACCCACGCACACACACATACAGGGCTTTGATTGATTGATTGATTGAGCCAAATCATGTATATATACAGCTTACAATACATTCATTTAAATGGATTCGTTGTAGTGAATGGCATAAAGAAAAGTTTGTATCGACAAAATGGGCAAATCGATGTGTTTTCGTTACACTCAACCCCTTGTCACCGTACATCGTTCTGATGTTGAGACTACTATTTATTCTGCGGACGATGATATATCAACAAGACTGAAAGCTTCAGACAAAGTATTGAAGGTCCTATCATTAACCTCAGTGATAATTACTGGGTCAAGTATTGACCGGTGACCAACCGAATTCCTTAATATAACTCCTGATATCCACTTGCCCAATATTGCGATTTAGGGTAATCTAATTTGAGATTGGTGTTGGGGAAATGTATTGTAGAGCTGCTCATTTTGTGCTCTTGACTGAGTGAAGGCGAAAATTAAAGAGAATTGCTATGTCAATAAAGTGGCATTTTTGTGCCGAAATCTTACACAATAAATCCTGCTACGCCAGAGAGGCAAATGGAGATAAGCTAAGCTCCAAAAGTCCAATTTGTTAGACTTGTAGGCCAGGTCTGGACAAAAATCAATGCCAAACGAGTAGGGTAAACTGCAGCTTGAGCATAATGGAGTAATACAGAGAAAGCACTAAGGAAATGTAATTGTTTCCTTTTAAAGAAATTAATATCGAGTTTTAAGAAAATTACGTACTGTGTGGATCTACACTTCATGGTCGTACCAGCATTTCCGAGAACTGTTATAGGCTATAAATGCCCGGTGGAAGTGTTGCAGCGACTAATTTGTTTCCCCTATGGTAAATGTCTGTCAGCATCTCTGTGACAGCGCTCTCTTGACAGACCCTTTCCTATAGCGCATTGTTAAGGTAGACAATCAGTATTAAAAGTATAATATAACAGTTCTAATTACTTCCTCGAACTTCACCGTTATGGAAATCTAGTGCGGCTCGAACATTTGCTTTTCTACAGACCAATTTTGGATCCTCTATATTAATTGTGAGAGCGTTTATAGTAATTACAGATACATCATATTAACGCCATTTTCGTTATACATGTAGTATCTACTGAGACAAGGTAACACTCCAGCGTAATGGTGATACGATATTTATTACCGGCATTCTTTATCGGACGGAAGTCATTTACGTGCATTATTCTTCAATATTCAAGACACTTTGTCGCATTTCATTGTAAGTACCAACATCAACTTAATATTGGTAAAACAATTGAAAAGTTAATTAAAAACATCCAGGATGATATCCATATCTCAATTAAAACTTATTTGTAGTTTCGAAAATAAACAAATAAAGATTTTTATAGTAGATTAAATAAAAATATTCATTTGAATATATTTTATGTATGCTATGGAGATATACTACAAATTTTTGAGTGTGCACTCATCATAAACCGCTTTACAGGTTATTTAGAGTTAGACATTTTTTGTGTTATAGGTCCATTACATAAGAATAGGTCATTAAATTGAATATAGAACAAATGCAAGTTTCTAATCAGTACACATTTAAAGTGATATATAAATGTATTATATATAGTTACATTTATAAATGGTTATGAGGGTATAATGATAATGGAGTCGTGTAAATTTCATGTAACCACCCGTTTTGTTATGAGGGTAAAATGAAAATTGAGCACATGTAAATTATGTAACGCCGGCGAAGCCAGGTTACATAAAATTTATATGGGCTTCGTTATCATTTTACCCTAATAACCTCAACAAAATAAACATCTAATCCTTATATTTACACAGTTCTTCACGTAAATGAATATAATTTATTTTTTGCGGCAGTTGCATATTTTTTATTAAAATACCCATATTTTTCTCTCTCCCGTCATCGTCAACGAATTCGATTGAACAGATTGAACAGCTCCAAAAAGTGGGGTCAATGACACCACGTTGCTACGCCATCGACTATTCCCGTAACAACAGAATCGCCGCACGTGTTGTACACTGATAATGATAATACTAGAAAGCATGGCTATTGAGTCAATGTCAGTGCAAACTGTATATATCTACATATATTCAGTTTTTTGCTAGGGTTAAAAGCTCATCTGATGAGAATATCGAATTTTATTCGTTACGCATTTCTTCCTATATCCGCACCTACGTGTTAGAGATGTGTCCTTACGCGTCAGTGACGAGTCTAATATCCTACAAGTCATCCACGCGAGCTAGTTCCTAATCCATCGGTTCGCATGACAACACCTTCGGGGGCCTTATTCTCGAGGGATGTAAATAACAACTTGCGTGCCAATTACGTCTTCTTATAACCAAGATGTTAGGTACGGACGCCTATTTAGACACAGATGCCTATATATTGAGCTTGTTATTTCTTCGTTTGATGAAAGAAAATTATCACTGCAATTCGATTTTGTTATAAAAACATTAATTTGAGCTTGTGCGTAGACACTTAAGTTTTGGTGAAGAAATTGCTTATTAGATTTATTACAGTGGACAAGGCTTTATCTAATTGACAGGCCGTAATTTCGATTCCCTTGGTACTAACATGTTGTCTATTGTTTCTCGTTCTATGCATGGGTGTTTAGTTGATTGGATTATGTACATTATAAACGCACCTAGTACACCGGAAGTGGGGAGTGTGAATGAGTGTGAATTAAGTGTATCCGGGACAACTACTATATTGATTTTTTATCAAGTGAAGCCCATGTAATACTTTGGCGTGAATATGTAATATTTCACTGTAAAAAGAGATCATTCATGACGTGGAATATTTTGTTTGTTTCGTTTTCATTTAATCTCCATGACTATATCAGAAAGTTTTAATTCGTCCAAGTGGATAAATAAACTATAGATACTGAAAACGTGGAATTTATAAGAGGGAGAAATTTACGCTAATTACGCGAAGATCGTTTTAGAGCGACAATTTCCCCGGCGCGTAATGTGTCATATATTGTGAAACTATGTTGAATAAGATGTATTTAACGCGAAATTACTAACATAACGAAATGTGAACGCTTACTAATCCTGAAATTAAACACTCGCAAACACATCCTAGAAACTTGTGTTGAATTATTCGTATATCTTTGTTTGTGAATGTCAATTAATCCCTAAGATCAAACATAGTTTTATCATTTAAAATTCAGGAGGAGTGTCAATTTGTGTTCTCTGGTGGCCATGACCGTTAAGCATTATTATTTTTGTTACCCGGGGGTTAGGACATGATCATATGGAGTCTGATTAGAAAACTTGACCAAACAGAAAATTGACCCTCTTATCTAACACACCATACTTCACAAGTGACTCCGACCTGACCTTAATCATATGTCATGCCATGATGTCCTAACCCCCAGGTAACAATAATGCTTTTCAGTCATGTCCACCATTGGACCCAAATTGGCCCTACTCCTCTACCCACTTTTGAAGTCAAAAGCGTAAAAGATAATATGCGCTAGATCAACATACAATGAGACTGTTATTATTCCACCATCTACATCCTTCAATGGTACTGACATTTAATATAATAATAAGACGCTTTAGTAATCATATTAAATGAAACTTCTAGAGGCTTTAGCGTCCAGTCGGTATTTACTATTTATGATTTGAAAACAGTAATTTGATTGGGCAGTATTGTTGATACAGTATTATGAGTATGTTTGTTTATGTGTTTTTGTTTATTTTCAGGTACAGCGATCCTACAGTGTAAATGACATTGAGCTGACAGAGGACCAAAGACAGGGTAAGTTATAAACCATGATTATCATAACCGGTCTGTACTGTTGTGGCCATGTTTGACACTCAAGTATAACGACATCAGAATACATTTATATATAAGTCAAAATTGAATCGCTTTGATGATCACCAGGCCATAAGCATAATACCACACTTAAGATTACGTCATCTGTTATATATTAAATTCAAATAAAATGCCACTCAACAAAACCCATGTGACACATAATTAATTTTTTTTTAAACTTGGGTCCACATTGGCAGAGTGGTTAAGATGTGTCGTGAGTTTCCCCCTGTTGGGCAGTTGCCAGATACTGACTGCTTGTCTGTAATTTTTATCCGGGTACTCCAGACTCATTAGACGTAAAGCTAAAACAAACAAAAAAGTTTAAACCTTGTTGATGAATGTCATACTCCGTCTTATAATATCGTATTTAAGACGCATTTTAAAATATCGTTCCGAAATGTGGGGCCGCGCGGTGGCCGAGTAGTAAGGATGTCCGACAACCCTCCACCGCTACATATGTCGCGCGTTCGAATCCCACGTGAGGTAGCTGCCTGGTACTGAAGCAGCAAAAGGCATATCATAATACATCTCACTAAATAGAACATATGAGCCATTGAGATACTGTAAACCACTTAATTTTCGCGCGATAAAATGTTTTCAAGATTTGTGTAAATTGTCGAGAAAGTCATTGATCAACTAAGCATGTCAGGAAGGGCCCTTTGTCGCGACTTTATGTATTCGCGAATATCTCGAAAATATTTACGGAAAGGATGTACAGTTACAAATTAGTAATTCTACATGTAGGACCTCCAGTGTACGTCAGTGTAAATTTGGTCCGTTGTGATTGATGGTTAGAGATATACATTTCGGAGGCAGGTCTAATCTGTGAAAATATCAGAAAATGAAGACCTTGCATTCTACTTATTATTAAAAGATATTGTATAACTGTGCTGTGAGGAAACTCCGTCTGCCATTATAATCATGACACATCCCGCTATTGTCTCTCCAACTACAATTAATAGTTCACACATTAGTGTCCATGTACGTGTATTAGAATGAAATAATTGGTACATAAAAGATGCACTCTAT